>NC_135484.1:156098521-156403521 GCF_052094955.1 Ictidomys tridecemlineatus | reverse complement strand
AGGGAGGAGACGAGGAGGGGGCAGGCGGGGAGAGCGGACCTGCAGGAAGGACACGAAGAATTGTGCGGTAGAGGACTGTCTATATGCACGCCTACCTCGTCCTTTCAACACACCTTATTTATATGTGCATTTGCTCAAGTCATTTGGAATTCTGGTTTCAAGTGAAATTAGGTAACAAAGAGACTCCGGGGCTGGGGTTGGCTCGGGGGTGGAGCCGTGCTTCCTACCCGTGGGGGACGGAGTTCGGCCCTCAGCACCACCTAGAAGTGAGTAAGTAATTAAAGGTATTGTGTCCATCCAGAAAAAAAAAACAAAAACAAAAACAAAAAAACAAGGGAACTCCAAGCCTTTTGCATTTTTTTTAATTGCATCAAAGTAGAAAGCAATTAGTGATGTATTTGAATTGAAATTATTAATCAACCGTCTTAGGGTAACAATCAACAGGGACTGGTCACAACTGCAGTCTTTACTAGTTTGGAAGTAAAAAAAAATGACAGAATGGATCTCGGTGAAAGAAAAATCAGAATATGGAAGAATCTCACAAATATTGAGTGAAAAAAAAATCAGACACAAAAGAATACACAGTACCAAAACAGGTGGAACTCATCTGTGTTAGAAGTGGGAAAGAATGTGACTCTTGGAAGACCTGACTAGGAGGGTCCCCTTGCCCTTGAGAGGGGCTTCTGGGATCCTGATAAAAGTCTTAGTTCTTAATTTGAGTGACGGGTATACAGGGTATAAGTTTATGGAGTTGTTGATTTTGTATGCTTTGTGTGTATATGTGTGTGTATTAAACATTAGTAAATATTTTTCTTTTGATAAGTAACATTTATTAAATAATAATTATTTATCTAATATTTATCTAATGACACACTAAGATAATATTTATGCATTTCAGTAAAGTATCTGGTTATTACCAGATTCCTAGTCATTGTGCAAAAAGACATTTTAATAAAGCAGGGTAATATTTAAAATATTAATATTTGCATTTGTTGAGAATTTTCATTCTTTTCTTTCTTTGGCAATCTGAAATAATTAAATGTTAATTCAAGTAAAGTAAAGTATTAAAAATACATGGGGAGGGCTGGGGTTGTGGCTCAGTGGTAGAGTGCTAGCCTAGCATGTGCAAGGCCCTGGGTTCAATCCTCAGCACCACATAAAAATAAAGTAAAGGTATTGTGTCCAACTACAACTAAAAAATAAATATTAAAAAAAAAAAAAGACCATGTCATGGACATCTTACCCCGCATAATTCTTTCTACAAAGCCAGGGCTCAGTAAACATTCAATGCTTAGTCACAAATTAAAAAAAAAAATACACGGGGACTGGGGCTGTAGCTCAGTGGTAGAGTTCTTGCCTTGCAGGTGTGAAGCCCGGGGTTCGATCCTCAGCACCCATAAAAATAAATAAAGATATTAAAAAATAAAAATACAGGTTGACACCAAGAAAAAAACTCAATAAGCTTTGACTTTTACTTGCTTAATTATACTTCTATTCAATAATCTTACTTTTTTGCAGATAGGTTTTCTTGGTGCTTGGCATACAGAAGGTGCTCAATAAATGTTTTATGTACATACTCAAGGGAACATTATACTACTTCCCTTTTATGTAGAGACCCAATTGATAAAACTAGAGAAGTC
Source organism: Ictidomys tridecemlineatus (assembly GCF_052094955.1). NCBI lineage: Eukaryota > Metazoa > Chordata > Mammalia > Rodentia > Sciuridae > Ictidomys > Ictidomys tridecemlineatus. The sequence goes on along the minus strand of NC_135484.1, from coordinate 156,401,881 downwards.
ACTGAACACAGTAATCTACCTGTTACCTCAACATTTACTGAATATCTCATTTGTACAAGGTCTGAAAATTTTCCAAACTCATCTAGTGCTGGTTCCCTTTTGCTTCAGTTCTTTCCTCAGTTCACCTCTTTCCTCATGTATTTTACTATAAGCAGCAATGAAAACACAGACTGTACATTGCACACTTTCATTGGAAACCTCCTTAGCCAAATATTCAAGTTCATCACCTACAAGTTGTTTTCCACCCAACTGTGGTGCACATTTCAGCCAAATCTCTGTAACAAGGGTCACTGTTCATTTTCTAATTATCTGCCCTCATTTCTTTCAAGAACTTAATGAAAGCATTCATATATTTTAACATTCATACAATTTTCAATTAATGGGCTTTATTTTTGAAAAATTTTAGATTTTTAGGATTTTTAAATTTTTTTTTATTTTTTTGGTATCAGGATTGAACCAGGGGCATTCAAACTCCGAGTCACATCCCCAACCCTTTTTTCTATTTTATTTAGACAGGGTCTCACTCAGTTGCTTAGGCCCTTGCTGAATTGCTGAGGCTGGCTTAATTACAGACATGCACCACTGCATCTGGCCAATTTACAGGAAAATTGAGTGAAAAGTACAGATTGTTCTAATATACTCCCTCCCTCCTCCTTCTGGTTTTCTCTCTTATTAACAGCTTGCATTATAGTGGCACATTTGTTAGAAGTGATAAGCCAATATGGATAAATTATTCTTACCTAAACACCATAGTTTACATTAGGATTCATGCTTTTTAAAACATTTTTTAGTTTTAGTTGGACACAATATCTTTATTTTGTCTATTTTTATGTGGTGCTGAAGATCTAACCCAGGGCCTCACACGCTAAGCGAGCGCTCTATGGATGAGCCACAATCCTAGACCCAGTATTCATGCGTGTGCTGAACATTTTTATGGGTTTTGATAAATATATAATGGCATGTACCCACCACTGCAGTATCATATAGTTTACTGTTTCAGAAATCCCTGTGCTCCACCTATTCATCCTTCCTCCAGCCCCCAAATCCATGGCTACCATTGCCTCTGTAGTTTTGCCTTTTCTGGAATGTTGTATAGGTGCAACCATACAGTAGGCAGCCTTTCTGATTGACTCCCACAGCTACAAGTACAGGTTACCACCATCTCTGGGAGTTGTAGCATCTTAAAATATGTGGGCCCCACACATTTGAAAGTCCTAAAAACAATGTTAAGGGTGACAACCGGTATTTTTATAATGGCAAAGGAAAAAAACAAACATCAGACTGTAGGACAGGTGATAAAGTAGTGGTGGGTGGTGAAATGCCTGTTTGTTTTGTTTCTACAGAGAAAGCATCCACTATGGAGCTGAAGCCAATTCAGCCACGTGGTTTCCCGATCACAGATTTAAGACATACTGCTTGGAGCAGCAGGAAGGAGTTTAGCAAAAATGGTAGGAAAACTAGGACAGTGGGTCCTCTCAGGGAGGAGTGGGATAGTAGACCCCTTCTGTCCTCCTGTCAGTCTCAAGCAAGTTCCCAACGTCCTGCCCAGGTCCAACTCTTGACTTTTGACTGAGAGCCGGAGTGCATCAGACTTTCAAGGCTCACTGCTCAGTCTTACCCTATGGAGCAGAGAGTTGGACTATTATGACGGGCTAAAGATTCGAGGTCATTTTGCCCTGCACTGCCAGTTTTAATTGAACTTGTTCTTACAGATTTTATGGTTAAAAGGCTTTTGCTTCTAATTATCTGAGTCTTGAAATTTGTGTGTTAGGTAGTAGTTAGTAACGAGCAGTGGAAATGCAATCCAATAACTCAGGAGGATCGTGGGGCGTCATTGAATTCCCTTTAATGAACAATCAAGTAACACAGAGAAACAACAGGCATGTTAACTCTGAGAATAAACAGGTGAGAATAAAAGCTAATTCCCGACAGAGCCTGGGTTTCTCAATCTGTATCAACAGGGAAATTCCCAAAGCGCAGGCAATAATAAAGTTTGCCCCGTCATTGACCCTAGCACCCACTTTGGCAGGATCGCCTTGAAGAAGCGCCCCTTTACTGGGATGGTCCTCAGGACGAGGGTCAGAAGCTGCCCCTGCTGGACGTGAAGGAGGCGTGAATCGCCTGGCTGGCCAGACGGAAGGTGGGACCTCGGTCCCCGCAAACCTCAGTGACCTCCTCTCGCAGACTGTCCTCTGGAACCTTACTTTACTTCCCCTGACCACAAAGCCTCCGGCTGGATTTCCACGGGAGGCTGCGAGTTTTCTTCGGCGGACAAGGGGCACAAGAACCAGGGCTGGGCGTCAGCTCCCCGCTCGCGCGGCCGCCGGTGGGTCACGAAGGCGCCGGTCCCGGGAGACGTGCGCCCCGGCGGCGCTCGGGGCCGCGTCGCTTCCGCAGGTGTCCGGCCACCCAGACTGCGCTGAGCGCAAACCGCTTCTAGGAGAAAGCGTGCGGCTAGCGCGGCGGGCAGACTGCAGCACTGGCCCCGCCGCTCACGGGTTACCTGTCGGTTTCAAAATCACGAAGAGAATCGCCAGGCCTTTCGGCCCTGGGAGCGCGCCCGCCGCAGAACGGGCTCCGGCCGCGGGCTCACGCCACTGCCGCCGACGCACGCCGGAAGCCCCTCGCATCGCGGCCGGCAGTGGGCACGCGTCTTGACGTCACTGGGAAGCGTGGGAGGCGCGCCCTCGCGGCGTCTGCTGGGAGTTGTGGTCCGCCCTCGGTGGGTCGATCCAGCCTCCCGGGACAAGGCCGGAAGTGGCTCTTCAAGCCCAGAGGCGTGTAAAAGGTTGGCATTCGGAAGTCCAGCCACGGGGGTGCCCTTCGTGAGCTCGGGTGACCGTCCCGGCGCTTCCAGAGCCAGGACCGCGGCGAGAGGCGCGCGGAGGGGAGGGCGGTGGCCTGGCGTCACCATGGTCACGGCCAGCCCTGCGGGCGCGTGACGTCACCCTGGGCTGGCCGTGACGCGTCTCGGCTGCAGGAAGCCGGGGAGTCGGAGAAGGGGGCGCGCCTCGCCGGGTTGGCGCGGGCGGGCCCGCCCAGCTGTTCGCACGCTTTGTTCTTTTGTTCTGGTCTGCTGCGAAGCCGGGCCGCCCCAGCCGCGGCTCTGCAACAGGTGTGTCTTGGGCTCCCGCACCCACGGGGCGCCGCCAGGGAGAGGGGGCCGCCGCGCAGTCCGTCGGCGCTGGGTCCTGGTGCAGGGCCTCCGCGCCGCTGGAGGCTCGGGTGCGCCTGTGACGTGCCGCTGCCTGCGTCCGGAGTCCGCCGGGCAGCCGGCCCTGGCGCCGGGGCTCGACTGCGCACGCACCGGGACTTCAGAGCCTCGCGTCACGCGGTAGCTGCAGGGGCGCGGCCCGGGAGCCCGGAGCCCGGGCCCGAGGACGTGACGAGCTCCAGGGCCCGCGAGGGAGTGCGGACCCCGCGCAGCAGCCGCACCCCGCACTAGTACTTGCGGGGCTGGGGGCGCGCGTTCGAGGAGTGGACCGAGTGGCGTTAAGGGGAGGCGAGGGGCCGTCCCCTGGGTCTCCACGCGACCTCTGCCCAGTGAGAGAAGACCTCGCTGAGTGCGGGACTCGGTCCTGAAATGCTCGTGGCAGATGGCCGTCGGTCAGGACAGTCGTGCTGCGAGGGTGGCTCCAAACTCGCCATTTTGGGTGCGACAGCTCCTTGCCGGCTTTCTTTTGCAGTGCCTCCTGTTAGACCGGCGTGCCTGTTCGGCGGCTTCCGTGATGGCCTTGACTCTTGGCCTCTAAGAGCACCGGAGCTGCTCTTCCTTCTTTGGCAGGTGAATCCAGCTGTTGAGACCCGCCCCCAGGTCCCTGCCCTCCCCTCCGCAGTCGGTCTGTGAGTCCGTCCAGGCTTCTCTGCGTCGCCTTAAAGCGCAGTGCCTGAAACCGAACCTCGTTCTTGAGAGGTGCTTTGAAAATACCTGCAAGTATGAGTAGTACTGGTTTTTATGTGGATTTAGTTGGACATCAAATTTTGTTTATTTTTTTAAAACGTCAGTAATATTCTTTTTTGCATAAACTGAATGAATTAGATTAACGCTGTTCTTATAACGGGATTGTTATCCTTAACATCAACATTGGCCTTTGTGATTGTTTTGATATTTTGGGGGTGGGGGGGGTCGGTTGTTGCTGTCAGAATAATTACAAAACCTAATTTGGTTATTCAGTGTTTTAATTGTCCTTTCGAACTTTATGTCGTTACAAATCTTCTGTTTCTTCCTGTATGTTATTGAACAGGTCAAGGTAAGGGGAAGCCCTGTAACATGGCACTGTAGACGTCCCCTGCATTGTCATTGTCTTTACAGTCTTTCAGTATGACTGTGTGGACAGGTTTAGTGATTGTCATTCAGCCCTTTTTCCTTCTTTTTGAGACTTTTCATAATTGCATAATTAGAATCATCTTTTCTGAGCCTCTGTGCCTTTTGATCTCTTGCTTGCATCCTCGCCTAGTATTTACTTTAACCCAGGCACACAACTGCCTTCTGTAACTGTTATAGGTGTTGCTTATTTGGTTGCTGTTACTTGCAATCATAAGTGTTCTACCTGAGACATTTTTCATGATCCTGATTTTCCCAGAGTTTTGGATAACCAATTATCAGTGTACAACATTTTCTTTCACTGATAAAAACAAGATAACATCTTCATTTTTACTGAAGAGTTCTGTTTTTAAAAGTTTTTTCGTTTATTGAAAGTTCAATTGGGATAAATTCCCTTTATTGTTTCCTTTTTTTTTTTTTTTTTGCAGGGCTATGGATTGTAACCACAGCCTTGCTCTTGCCAGGTGAACACTCTACACCTGAGTTGCATCCCAGTCCCACATCCTCTTCTGAGGCATGACACCATTAAGATAAATCAAGAATCTCTTGACTGGCAGATGTTTCATTTTCACAGAGTGAAATTTGTATTCCTGTGCAGACAGATGAAGCTAGGGACCATCCTGGCTCTCCTTCCGTTCTCCATCACCTCCACCTGCCTCAACTGACTGTGATGTGGTGCTGCTTTTATTCTTTTTCCTTTTAATGTATCTATAGTTCCATGTTTCACACTGGGATTACTGCATTGGATAGTTATTTTTCCTGTTTCTATCAGATCAGTTTGAGTAAATTTTACCCAGCCCTCTTTAATCCACAGCTTGATTGCAAAACCTTCACTAGGCCAGAGGGATTTTTCTGTAATTTGAGTCTTGGGCCTGAAATCAGATGACACAGATCCCCTCATGGTGGTGTCCAAAGAAACTATCTGTGCACCTTAATGGTACTTGCTAGATCCTCTGAAATGACTTGGGCCCTGTCTGTTTGAATATTCAGTGTTTTTGTTTTTCATGGTCCCCAATATCTTTATATTTAATCCCTTCTTTTTTTTTTTTTTCTTTTTTAAGTTCTGTGGTTTGAGAGTCTTAACTCCAGTTATAACTTGCATCCCAACAACCTTGGTGATACCTAAATAATTGTGCTTCTCTCCTTCTATTCAGAGTTAAATCTGCTTGACTTATTGCTACAATATTGTGCATTTGGGTCTGTAGTCATAAATAGTCTTCATTATTTGTTTAGTATTTACTTATTGGAGATGGTGTCTCACTGCATTGCCCAAAATGGCCATAAATTCCTGGGCTCTAGCCATCTTCCTGTCTCAGCCTCCCAATAGCTGGGACTATAGGCATGTGCCCCATACCCAGATTAAATAACCTTCTTGATTTTTACCTGTTTTATTTTTGCCAACCTTCTTTTACAGCGTTATTAGCCTTTTATTTCATAATTCATATCTTTAATTTAAATTTATAACCAGAACCATCTTCCCTAGCTTGTGTTTCTAAATAAATTAAAATTGAAAGGGGAGAAAATTCTTCTTGTCTGTGTCTTTAAGGAAACAGGAAAAATACATCTAATTTTGTTTTCCTCATCTTTATCTCTTCCTCAAGATAATTTTAAAAAGCATATTTGCCAGACGTTTGTCTCCACACTTTTGAAGATGTGGGAATCAAAGCTAGAGAAGAGTAGGGCTTATATAATTGTGCGTGATCAATTAATATTCATTAGTTCTGAGAACCAGGCTTTGCTGACAACCTGAACTAGGAATAGATCTCCCCAAGAGCAAAGTTTATTTTTGTTTTGTTTATTGAGATACAGGTTACATGTAGACAGTGTCAAATATACTAGTGAACCTACACCCACATCAAGTCAGAAAATTTCCAATGCCTCAGTCTCTTGTTTCCCTGCCAGGGATTGATGCCCTCAGAGACAACCACTATTCTAATTCCCTTTCCATAGATGATTTTTGTCTGCTTTTTAACTTAATGGAGGCATGCAGTATGCATTCTTCCATGTCTGGATTATTTTACTTGACATTGTTAATGAGTAGCTTTTTCCTGTATATTTTGGAATAGTCTTTTATTGTATGAATACACCATGGTTTGTTCATCCATTTTCCTGTTGAAAGACATTTGGGCTGGGTGGTGGTGCACACCTGTAATGCCAGTGACTGGAGAGGCAGAGCTTCAGGAGGATTGCAAGTTCACAGCCAGCCTGGGCAACTTATCAGACTGTCTGTCTCCAGAAAGAGATAAAGGTGTGGGGGTGCATCTGGTAGAGTGCCCCAGGTTCCATCCCCAGTCCTGCAAAAAACAAAAAAGTGGGAAAAAAAGGGGAGGGGCATTTGGGTTTTTTCCAGTTTGAGGATATTAAGAATAAACCTGCCATGAATATTCTTATGCAAATCTTTTTTTAATTGATTCTTAGTTATAAATGCCAGTAGAATCCATTTTGACGAAATTTTACAAGCATGGACTGTAGTTTATTCTAATTAGGACCCCATTGTGGTGGGCACGATGGTGGAAATTAGGTATTTCTAATATGTACATAGGAAAATCTGTTAGGTTTTTTCTACTGTCTTTCTTATTCCTAGCCCCCTTCTTACACAAATCTTTACAGGGACACAGGCCCTCTAGCTGTATGCATAAGTATGGAATGAAAGCATCATGGAGTGAACGTACATTTACCTTTAGTATGCACTAGCAGTTCTCCTAAGTGCTTGGTCAGCTTACACCCTCATAACAATGTGCAAAAGTTCCAGTTGCTATAATTACTATTGACCAGGTCTCTTCAATTTCAGACATTCTAGTGGGTAGGCAGTATAAATTGTGTTACTGTGAGATTTAATTTGCATTAATGGCAAAATTTTCAAATGGCCTATGTAAGACTTTTGGAAAGTAATCTGAATATTATGTGTAGCAAAGAAAAGGAGCAAAGATATTTTGCCTCCCTTAATGAAGAACATAGAGATGTATGATCCATATTACTAATTAAATATCTAGGGACAAAACTGCATCTAAAGTAACGGCTTAACTCGATAGAGCTTACTGAGGAGGGTGCCAGCACCCCAGGTAACAGTTATCTTGCATCTTTTTTTTATTCCGAAATATAAAGGAAATGGCATAGTTTTGGCTATTTCCAAATAGAAAAGTAGGTGGATTTTGTGGCTTGCTGGGAGCAGCTAATGTACATAGAATTCATCATGGCCTTTTCTTCCTCCCCTAGGTATGTCTTCTCCAGACGACCCCCTTCTCAATGGGGAATGTACCCTACTCCCATCAGCCAGTTTTCGGGTAAGTTGGCATTTTCTGAAGTACTGTTTCATTTCTCAGAGTAGGATTGTGTTTTTTGCTGTGGAGTATATTTATCCAAAAGCCAATGTTGCAATTTATTCTGGACTTCCATTTGTCCAGTGACTCATTGCCATCTCTGCTTCCCCGGCTTTGACTAATCCATTCACCACTTACTCTTGCTTAGTATCTTGCCGTGCTCCAGGGATAGTAGAGCACACTTGATTCTTTACTTGGATCAGCCAAAATGACTGCTAAAAACCAAAACAGCTAAATATAGAAAAGGTGAATGAGTACCGTGGAAATTGGAGAATGAGGAAGCTTATGTGATCTGGAGGGTATTTCCAGAGTTTCATGGGGGATCTGGGATCTGGGCTGCCTCTCAAAGGAAGGGTGAAACTTGGATATTTGAACACATAAGGTGCAAGGGATGGATTCTAGGTATGCACAAGGAAGCAGTAGCAAGGGTTACACAGGATTCAGAGAAATCTGGAGAAGATGTTTTTGCTGTGTTAAACACATGTTGAAGGAGATCAGATTGTGAAAGGCCTTGAGCACCTGGATGAGAAGCTGAAGGCTTTCTCTTTTAGGCCATTTGTGAACCTTCACTAGTTTCTAATGGAGGAAAGGTGCCTGCTGACGTTTTTAGCAGAAATAGTTGCTTGAGAACTTGGACAGGTAATAGTGGCTGCACCAACCATAGTCACCTGTCAGCCCCCTTGATCGGGTTCCGTCTTAGTTTTTCCCCCCTGCTTCCTTCCTGTCCCACAACGTAATCTTCTTTCCAAAGAAGTGGTCCCAGTTCTTCCCACTTTCAGTTTAAGCATTTTTAGTATCACTGTATTTTTTACTGAGGTATACTATGACAAAAAGTACGCAGAGTCATCCCTTGGTGTCCTCACAGATACCAACATCCATGGATGCTCCAGTTCCTTACATGAAAGGGTATGTTGCACACAACCTATGTATGTCCTCCTGAATACTTATTTGTAGTTTACTCATAATGTCAAATACAACGTACAGTGTAAGTAAACAGTTGTTATTATATGTTATTTATGGAATAATGACAAGAAAAAAGTCTGTGCCTATTCAGATAAGTCTGTACTCCTTCAGACATAATCCATAGCCAGCTGAATCTTCAGATGCAGAGCCCACAAATGAGCAGGGCAAACATGTATTTGATAAGTTTGTACCCAGGTACATACTCATAGAGAAACTATATTTTGAATAATTGTATATTTTTTAGTTTATTGAGATTTGTTTTTTGTTTTATTTTTTATTTTTGCTTTTTTTGGCAAAAATAAATGTATAATGGTTCATTCTGGTAAATGATTAGCACTAGAGAAGAATGTATGTTTTTCTGCCTTTGTGTGAAGTGTTCAATAGATACATTAGTTTGCTGCTACTGTACTTAATTACCACATGCTGTGTTATTATAGATGTTACTTTAGGTATGCATATTTGACTTACCACTGCTTACCTCGAAGTGATGAACCATTTCACGCATAGTGTACTTTCATCCCCCATTTTTACACTATTTTTGCTTTGTATTTTACTTGTGCACATATTAAAAATATTAAAAATCTTATAATACTTTGTTATTTTCATTTAGGCAGCTAATTATCTTTGAAAGAGGTTTAAATAATAAGAAAAAAAATCCCCATATATTTAGCTACCATTTCTGGTGTTCTTGATTTCTTCATGGTTTATAGTTGAAGGTGATTTTGATCCTAGGGAACATTTGGAAATGTTAGGACACATTTTTAATTGTCTAACTTGATGAGGAGTACTACCAGTGTCTAGGGTGTACAGTGCTAGAGGCAGGTAGCCATGCTGCCTAGAGTACACAGGACAGCCCTCCTCCATTATTGAAGAGAGTCATCCAGTCATCAGCAGCTGAGGCTGAGAAATCTTGCTGTAGGATCTGTGTTTTATCTGGTATTATTTTTTTTCTGATGAGGACTTCCTTAACATTCCTTGTATTGTATGAATCCATTCAGATTTTTATGTCTGAAATAGTATTTCCCTTTGTTTTTGAACTCTAATTTGGCAGACTTTTTTTTTCAGTACATGATAGTGTTCCACTGTCTTCTTGCTTGCAAGAAGACAAAAAACGATGTAATTTTATATTTGTTCCTTCATAAGTATTTTTTCCTTTGTTTGCTTTATTCTATCTCTGAATTTTCTTTTGGTGGAGTTTTCTTTATGTTTCTTATGCCAGCAGTTCATTGAATTTTTTGGATATGTGGGTTTATAATTTTCATCAATTTTGGAATATAATTAGCTTTTATTTCTTTGTCTTTTAAGCATACCTTTAATTTCTCCATCCACTCTTGTTGTCCAGGGATTCCAGTTACAAATTTATTGGACTACTTGTAATTGTTCCGGAACTTCCCTGTACTTTTTTTTTTTTTAATTCCTTTTTTTCCTATCTGTTTCATTATGTATAATTTCTACTTTTATGTCACTGAGGTTACTAATCATCTCTTCCTCAGTTCCTAATCAGTTAATATTATCAAGTATTTTTTTTATCTCAGAACATTCTTACTTTTGGATCTATAAGTTCTGGGTGGTATTGTTCTTAATGTCTTCCATATCTCTTCCTAACTTTTTGAACATGGAATACAGTCCTTTTGCAGGGGAGGGGGCGGGGGGGTGAGTAGCTAAAGATTGAACTCGGGCATTCAACCACTGAGCCACATCCCCAGCCCTTTCTGTATTTTTTATTTAGAGACAGGGTCTCACTGAGTTACTTAGCGCCTCTGCTGTTGCTGAGGCTGGCTTTAAACCCATGATCCTTTGCCTCAGCCTCCCAAGTTGCTGGGATACAGTCTCAATAACTTTAATATTCTTGTCTGATATTTTTAGCTTCTAGACAGTTCTGGGTTGGTGTCCATTGATTGATGTTTCCCCCTATGTATGACTTATATTTTTCCACTTCTCTATATACTTGGTAATTTTCTATTGCATGTAACACACTGGATTCTACGTATTTTTATGTTCCTTTTTTAAAATTTTTCTTTTAGGTACCAGGAGTGAATGGGTTCTTAACACTGAGCCACATCTCGAAGCCCATCCTCCTTCCCCACCTTTTTTATTTGGAGATAGGGTTGCTTAGGAAGCAAACAAAGTGAGCCCTGTGCATGCTCCATCCAGCTCACTGCTTGATAGTTCCCAAGTTGTGGGGAGGGAGGGGAACCCTGGAGGAGCCTTGATGCCCTGGGAGGATGCTCCTCTCTGGTTGTCGTGCATGCACGCTAAGTTTCTGAGGCTGACTTTGAACTTGTGATCTGAGGGGCGCAGGTGTGTGCCACTGCCCCCAGCTCCTATGGTGTGTTCTTGATCCTTATTCCAGGATACAATTCAGTTGCTGGAAACAGTGTTTGCTTTTCAGCCTATTTATACAGTTCTTAGGTAAGTCGGGAGTAGCAGTTAGTCTGTTTATTCCCCCTACTAAGGCAGGACTGTTCTGAGAATTCTACCCAGTGCTGCATAAATTATGAAGTTTTCAGGTTGACTGATGGGAACAGACTGTTTTCAGCCCTTTGAGGTCTCTGAAGCCCTTTTGGGTGACTCGTTGGCCTTCGGTCATCTCACCACACCCTGGCACTGATTGTGCTTTGCGAGGCGCTCATAAAGAGCTCTCATTGTCCCCCCCAGCAGTCTGTCCTGTGAACTCTAGTCACCTCAAGTCACAGAGCTGCCTCTTCATCCCAGGGCATCAAGGCTCCCCTCCCTCCCCACAACTTGGGAACTATCAAGCAGTGAGCTAGATGGAGCATCCGCAGGACTCACTTTGTTTGCTTCCCAACCACTGAGCTTTACTGAGGTTCTAGATGTTGAAACTTGTTTCATTTTGTCTGGAATTTTTGGTATTTCATGCAGGAGGGTAAATCCAACTCCTGTTAATGCCATCTGGCCATGGCTTAATCCTCCTGACATTGATTTTTGGACAGTAAGCCTATTAGGGTTGATCCAGTATAACCTCTCTATAGGACTACATTTCCAGGACCTGTGGACAGTTTGGTTCAGCGATCCTCAGGAGCAGATCGTGACTCGGCTGTAATACTCTGAGAGTCTTAAGCCAACAGGGCCAGAAGGAAGGGCATTCATAAGCAGAGTCCAGACGTCTGGTCACAGGCTCCTCTCTGGTTTTCATGCATGCACCTTCTCACTGTGATCGCAGACATGAGAAGCTTCTACCCAGGCAAGTCTTCTTGAGCCTTGGAGTTCAGAGCTTTTAAATGTAGCAGCCAGATGGTCAGCTGTGGCACAGGCCCCACACTAGACACTGGGTCCATAACAGATGGTTCCTGTTTACTTTCAGCAGTGGAGACAGTCAGGCACATCTGCCCAGTGCTTCACACACCTAGAATGACATCAGCAGTCAGTGCTGAGTGAGCATTCCAAGTTTTAGTTTTAGAGCTTGTTCAAGGGTCATCATCATGGAGCCAGGTTTCCTTGGATGTACCAGGGACCAAGCCCAACAGACCTGCTGCTTCAACTCCTCCATTGCAGTCTGGACTTGCCCTGTTCCTACAGCATGCTGGGATTTTTCATGGGCGCCCATCATGCACATCTCTTAATATTACATTTACTTGCCCATGGAAATCATATTTATATCAGATATTTGGAGCTCCTTCCTTCCAGTGGATTCCCTCCTTCAATAATTAAGATCCCCAGCACTGTAAAAACAAGAAATATAGCAGATGTCTGCATAAAGTATTTTAGAATAGATGTAGCATGTATTCTTTAGCCACCCTTCCTATTAATGGAAATGTTACTTTGATTTTTCTTCCTTCCAAGCCCTCCAGCACTTAGACTCTTTGCACCTTGGGGCATGTCTCCTGTAAGCAGTAAGCTGGAATTGAATGGCATATGCACTTAAAAATTCTGATAAGTCCTGCCAGCTGCCCCTCAGCTGGAGTGCGTTCAGATTCTGTTCCCGCCAAAGGACAAGAGCTGCTGCAGCATGTGCCTGTCTTACCCCTTCTGGTTTCAGAGTCGTGGTATGGAGCTTCTTTTCACAGTTTGTCACCAACTTCCTGCCGGACATTTTGGCACATGCTTGTAAATGCAGCTACTCCAGAGTCTGATGTGGGAGGATATTTAAGCGCACAAGTTTGAGATCAGCCTGGTCAACATATTGAGATCCCCATCCCAAAACACTCAAAAAATTCTTTATGTGACTTGCCTGTTTGTGTTATTGATCCTTTTTGTTGTAGTGGGTTGCTAATTATTTGTAGGAACTTAGAAGATTATCTTTTGTTTATGGTGCTTTTTTAGAAGTTTTGTGTGTGTGTGTGTGCGCACATGCGCTGGAGTTGGAACCCAGGCAAGCGGTTTACCACAGAGCTGCACCCCTGGCCCCTATAGATTTTTGTGTAGTTATAGCTGTTAATCTGTTTGTCTTATAATTTTTACCTTTCAAATTTCAAGCTTATATGCTATTTTTCCTTTTACTTTACTATTTTACCTTTAAAAATTTATCATTAAGCTAGCAGGAATTTTTTTGTGTGTTGTAAAGTGAGGATCTTAACTGAACTTTTTTGGCAAGTAGGCCTTTTTGTTTGTTGTTGTGGTTCTGGGGATTGAACCTCGGGCCTTACGCCTGCCAGGTGAGCATTCTGCTACTGAGCCACATTCCCAACCCACAAGAAGGCATTTGTCCTGACACAGCTTGATGACTAATCCATCATACCTGAACTAATTTGAAAGTTGCTTAAGTCCATTAAACTCTGAAGCATGAGCCTGTTTCTGGACCCTCTATTTTGTTTTTGTTATAGGTACTAAAGAATACTGTTGATGATAGTTACACTGTTAATACATGATATGAACAGAGAGAGAGGATGGTAATGATGGTGAACACCAGCAACACTCCATATTGATGGAGTGCTTCTTTCTTTTTTTTTTTTTTTAAGAGAGTGAGAGAGAGAGAAAGAGAATTTTTTTTTAATATTTATTTTTTAGTTCTCGGCGGACACAACATCTTTTGTTGGTATGTGGTGCTGAGGCTCGAACCCGGGTCGCACGCATACCAGGCGAGCGCACTACCGCTTGAGCCACATCCCCAGCCCCAGGAGTGCTTCTTTCATGCCAGACCTTAAATTAAGCATTTCACATGGAACACTACTTTTTTTTTTTTTTAGTTGTTCATACATGGACACATAACTTTAATTAATTAATTAATTAATTTTTAATGTACTGAGAATTGAACCCAGTGCCTCACATATGCTAGGCAAGCACTACCACAAAGCTACAATGGCAGCCCTGGAACACTTCTTATTTAATCCTGTGGGCAAAGTACTGCTTTTGTGTGTGTTTCAGAGGAAGACCTGTCGACATGGTTGTTTGGATAGTGTGTAGCCAGCCTTACTTCTTTTAGCACTGCTGACTTGACCTTCTCCTACAGCTAAGCAGAAATGTCTGTTTCAGGAATCGGTGACCTTCAAGGATGTGGTAGTGGACTTTACCCAAGAAGAATGGAAACAGCTGGACCCTATACAGAGAGATTTGTTCAGGGATGTGACGCTGGAAAATTATACACATCTGGTCTCCATAGGTAAGTATGACCCCCAGAGTTAACATTGGGCTGTGAAGGAGGAGGGCTGTCTCCTCACTTTTCCTTTAGGTTCAGGAGCCAACAGTTTCTAGAGTTTGAGTTTTTGAGGTAGTTTCTACTTCTTTTTTTTTTAATGTTTATTTTTTAGTTGTACGCAATACCTTTACTTTATTTATTTTATGTGGTGCTGAGGATTGAACCCAGGGCCTCACATGTGCTAGACAAGCGCTGTACCACTGAGCCACAACCCCAGCCCAGCAGAGGGACAAACTAATAATTTTCTTGAATCCCATCCATGTGTAGGAACAGGTAACACTGAAGCTTGATACACTATTTTTTCCCGTCAGATTTATCCCACATACCAGTTTCTCTAAACCAAAGTGATGAGACTGAACCTGGATTCTGATATGGTTTTCTTCCCTAACTGCAGACAGATTCTTTTATTTATTTATTTTTATTCCCCTTGGCAGGACTCCAAGTTTCCAAACCTGATGTGATTTCCCAGCTAGAGCAAGGGACAGAGCCATGGACTGTGGAACCATTGTGTCCCCTTGGAGGTGAGTAATGGGTGCTGGTAGATGAATGTCACTAGCTCCAGCTGCCAGCCCAGCAAGGGAGGGTTTCATGCCCGAGCTGTCAATGTGTATGCTTCTCTGTAAAGTATGTCCTGTAAAGAAAGAAAAATTATCCATTCTGCCTAGTCTTATATTCTGTCATGCAACTGTCATAATTTATATTCTATTTTTGCATTCCTTCTAGAGGATCGGTCATTCCTGCCTAGTCCTAAAGCCAGGATCTCTGTCTGCACTCTGGGTTCCCTTTCCTGCTTCCTTTGGGACCTTGATCTCATAATTTTCAATTTATTTTTTATTGCCCCGTTTTTTGTTTTGGATCTACAGGTTCTATCCCTGTTAACCATCAAACAGAAACAGTCTATATTTCCAAATACGATTACTCAACACTATTCATCTTTTTGCCTACCATCCTCTCTCTCTTTTCTTTCCAAACCTAGCTCACCAAAAGTGGTCTCTGTAGCAGCAACCTGCATCCCTTCACTTTCTGCATCTCATGCAGACCTTCTGATTCTGTCACTTTTCCAGACTTATTTTGAAGCTGCAAGTGGCCTTTTTCTAAATCATCAGTGTCTAAACTGCATAGAGAAACCTTTTCTAGGACCAATCCTGGGGAAGGAATAACTAGTCTCTCTAGGCAAGGAATATATCCCTAGAGTTAATTGGGTGCAGTTGGAAATTCTCTTTTATAGCAGGAATAAAAATGTGAGTCATGGGGCTAGAGTTGTGGCTCAGTGTAGAGCACTTTCCTAGCATAAGTGAGGCACTGGGTTCGATCCCCGGCACCACATAAAAAAATAAACAAATAAAGGTATTGTGTCCATCTACAACTAAAAAAAAAAAAATGTGAGTCATATGTAATTTGGAAATGCTAGATTAGCTAAAATTATAACAAGTTTTTTACTTGAGTACCATGCAGAGATTTTTTTAAATAGGCAATTAAGTATTATAAATCCCATGGTTGATGTATGAGGTGTCCCCCAAAAGCTCATGTATGAGATAATGCAAGATGTTTCACAGGTGAAATGATGGGGTTATGAGACCCCTAACCCAGTAAATGGGTTAATCCACTGATATGGATTAACTGGAGGAAGTAGGTCACTGGAGGCAGGACTTCATGTTTGTATTTGGTGAAGTGAGCTCGCTCTGCTTCCTGGTATCATACTCTGAGCTGCTTTCCTCTGCCATGTTCTTCCATCATGATGTTCGGTCTCACCTTGGGCCCAGAGCTTTGAAGTCGACCAGCCATGGACTGAACCTTTTAAACTGAGCCAAAATAAATTTTCTATTCTCTGCATTATTCTCCTCAGGTCTTTTGATCACAGTGCCAAAAAATCTGACTAAAATAATACGTTTCCAAAAGGTTCACAGACTATAACTTTTTCTTTCTCCCTTTTCCTCTCCATCTCCCTGCTTTCTCTCCCCGTTTGTCTAACTATGAAGATGATTTCTTGGAATATAATCCAGAAAATTGGTTTTTATAAGAGCTTATTAATTGATGCTTACAGTTTATTAACTTTGGTAAAAAACAAATTGTGAAGTTGTATTACAAATTAAAAATGAAGTTTCAGAAAGTCCTGACTTGTCCAGAGAGAAAACAATTTTAAAACATTTAAATGTGTATTCAAAAACCTCGGGCATTTTTTAAAAAAAATGCAGTAGTCATAAAAGAAGTTCATTTAGGTAAAAATATAAAACCCCCATGTTGCATAGGTGAAATATAGGTAGTTACAGTTATCTGATCAGTGGACAGAAAGCAAATGTTTGAGGTATTTAGCTTTTTTTGGTTACTTTTTATTGCTGGAATTTGACCCTAATGATGGTGGTCGTAGGAAACCAGCCTCCAGCCTTGCTTTCTTCACTGTTTGGAATAGATTTATCTTTGGTGTAGGATAGCTGCTTGTGTTTATAAAGATAACTCCAGCTCTACAGACATCTGAACAGGTAATTGGAATGGAGACACAGTACCTGCATTGCGGTGCCCTGGGCCTGCCTCCTTCATCTCTTCATCCTCTTTCTGTCCTCTTCTCTAGGCTGTCTCCGTAGCCGCCTCTGCAGCATCAGCATCTAAAATCCTGATGTGTCTGCTTTGCCAGTCGGCCTTGTTCTGCATCCTGGTTTTCAGCACCCTCAGTTTATGCACTGGGTATTAGAATGTTTTGGTCAGTGCCTGGAGAAGAGGAATACAGTAAAATGATTTGGAACTGCTTTCTGAGTAGGGTGCTGGTGTTCAGCATGGTCTTCTGGAACCTTCTCCAGAGAAGTTTGTTTTTTATTGTTGTTGTTGTTGTTGTTGTTTTGTGGTGCTGGGGATTGAACCCAGGGCCTTGTGCATGCAAGGCCAGGACTCCACCAACTGAGCTCTACCCCAGCTCCGTGATCTAATCTTGTTGTCTTCAGCTGAGACACCAGTCATTGTTGGTGACTGGCCACGTCCACACCCTTTTATCCCTCAGCAACACCCAACTCTGTGGTTTGCATTATCCCTCAGTGCAGAACTTTTCGGACGTACTCCTTCAGGTCATCTGATATATCAGTGCATCTTCCTTGGTGTCCTTCCGGTTGATGGAGACATTCATTTAACTACTTGGCTGTGCCAAAGGCTGGCTGCACTGATCTTGTCTTTGTGGGGAAGTTCTACCACTGTGAGGCTGCCTGCCTGCCTGCCTGCATGCTGTGTCATGCCCGTATCCCAGGGATGGAAGGGATGGTAGGCCTCTCTGGGGTCTTGCTTAGCTCATGCTTGCAGACTGTGGTGAGTGGGAAAGACTCAGGGCTCTCTGGAGTGTGCTGTTTACCTTCCTGTCCCAGGGGAACTGAAGAAATGCAACCTGAAAGAACTTGTTCATGGCAGAACCTTAAGTGTCGATCCCCTGCTTCTGTGGTCATCTCTCTAGTCTGGGGAAACACTCTGCTTTCTGATTGTCCATCTCCTGGCCTTTTTGTTTCTTTGCTGTGCTTGCCCACAAGCTGCTTTTCTTCTTTTTGCATATTTCACTCATCTCTTTACCCTCTGGGCCCTCAAGGATCGTCCCTACCTCTGCTCTTCTTTTACTTCCTTTCCTAGCCTGCAGTTGAACATCCTGCTCATCCTGTACCTTGTGGCGTCTTCCACCCTCACAGGCACGGCCGTGGTCCAGACCTGTTTTTTCTCCACTTTCTCAGAGTGCCTAACTTGAACTTACTATCTTCCTCCCCTTAAATTGTTTCTAGACAGCTCTCCCATTTATAACACGATACAACCATTTCCTCCATGGTCCAGGCTAACAACCGTGGGGCCCTAGCCCAGTCTTTCTGGTCTGCCCTGTCTTTAAATCAGTATTCTTGGACTTGTTGTATTGTTCATTAGCATGGAATCCTAGTTCTGGCTGCCCTTTCAGATTCAGGCCATTTATGCCTATCTTTAACCGTCTCCAGTCACTTTTTAAATTATCACCTTAAATGTAGTCTCCTCACTCACTCTAAGAAATTATCTGTAAAGTTGAAGTAGGCTTTCTTTTGCCATATTCATAGGTTGTTTATTGTTCTTCTTAGCTCTTCTTTCTCCCCAATAATAGGGTTATATTCTTATTTTTAGCTTCATTAGATCATTCCCACAATAGTAGTTCTTTTTTCTCAGTTCAGGGGAACACTCACATTTTATTTTATTTCAGAAGGGGAGACAAGACCTGAAGATAGTGTTCCCCGCCCAGAACTGGGCATCTCTGAAGAAGAGCTGTCTTCAGAGGTGATAGTGGGAACATACAGAAGGGAAGATATTTGGAGTTCCCATGTCTTGGAGTCTCGGGAATCTGGATGCAATATAGAGAGGCAGCAAGCAAACCAACAAACACCACCAAGTGAAGTAGAAGTGGTCAAAAAAATAGTACCCACCCGGGAGGGAGGCCCTGCCACGAACGAACTTGAAAAAAGCATCATTGTGAGTTCAAGCCTTTTAGCCCAACAGGAAATATCTCCAGGACAGGCTTCTGCTAAAGTAAGCATCAAACAGAATTCACACACAGTGAAAAAAGAGAAGTCCTGTAAGTGCAGTGAATGTGGTAAAGCTTTTAGCTACTGTTCTGCTCTTATCCGCCATCAGCGCACACATACTGGAGAAAAGCCTTACAAATGTAATGAATGTGAAAAGGCCTTCAGCCGGAGTGAAAACCTTATAAACCACCAGAGAATTCACACTGGAGATAAGCCATACAAGTGCGATCAGTGTGGAAAAGGCTTCGTTGAGGGCCCCTCTCTTACTCAGCATCAGAGAATACACACCGGGGAAAAGCCCTATAAGTGTGACGAGTGTGGGAAGGCCTTCAGTCAGAGGACGCATCTTGTTCAGCATCAGAGGATCCACACGGGTGAGAAGCCTTACACCTGTAATGATTGTGGAAAGGCTTTTAGCCAGAGAGGTCATTTCATGGAACATCAGAAAATTCACACAGGAGAGAAGCCTTTCAAATGTGAGGAGTGTGATAAGACTTTCACCAGGAGCACACACCTCACTCAACATCAGAAAATTCACACGGGAGAGAAAACCTACAAGTGTAATGAATGTGGCAAGGCCTTCAACGGGCCCTCGACCTTCATCCGTCACCACATGATTCACACGGGCGAGAAGCCCTATGAGTGCAACGAGTGTGGCAAGGCCTTCAGCCAGCACTCGAACCTCACCCAGCACCAGAAGACACACACCGGCGAGAAGCCCTACGACTGCGCCGAGTGCGGGAAGGCCTTCAGCTACTGGTCATCCCTGGCGCAGCATCTCAAGATCCACACTGGGGAGAAGCCCTACAAGTGCAGTGAGTGCGGAAAGGCCTTCAGTTACTGCTCGTCCCTTACGCAGCACCGCAGAATCCACACCAGAGAAAAGCCCTTTGAGTGTAGCGAGTGTGGAAAGGCTTTCAGTTACCTCTCCAACCTCAATCAGCATCAGAAAACTCACACCCAGGAGAAAGCCTATGAGTGTAAGGAATGTGGGAAAGCCTTCATTCGGAGCTCATCTCTTGCCAAGCACGAAAGGATTCACACCGGGGAGAAACCCTATCAGTGTCACGAATGTGGGAAAACCTTCAGCTACGGCTCATCCCTCATCCAGCACAGGAAGATCCACACTGGAGAGAGACCGTACAAGTGTAACGAATGTGGGAGAGCCTTCAACCAGAACATACACCTCACACAGCATAAGAGGATCCACACAGGAGTGAAGCCTTACGCGTGTCCCGCGTGTGGGAAGGCCTTTCGGCATTGCTCCTCTCTCGCACAGCACCAGAAAACTCACACGGAAGAAAAGCCCTACCAGTGCAATAAGTGTGAGAAGACGTTCAGCCAGAGCTCCCACCTGACTCAGCACCAGCGCATTCACACTGGAGAGAAGCCCTATAAGTGCAGTGCATGTGACAAAGCCTTCAGCCGCAGCACTCACCTGACAGAACACCAGAACACGCATTCCGGAGAGAAGCCTTACAACTGCAGCGAGTGCAGGAAGACCTTCAGCCAGAGCACTTACCTGACTCAGCATCAGAGAATACATTCAGGGGAGAAGCCTTTTGGCTGTAGCGACTGTGGGAAAGCCTTCAGGTATCGTTCAGCTCTCACCAAGCACCAGAGACTGCACCCTGGCATCTGACCGTCCTGGAAGCATCGTGGGTGTAGGTGCTGCATGTGCTTGGGTTTGTACTTTTGTTACGTACTGAAGAATCTAGACAGAAACTACTCAAACATTTGAACTTTTCACTACTGTGATAAGGGATGGAAAGTACACTGGCTGAACCCCTGTGGCAGTGGGAAGCTCAAGTGTTTTAAACTTTAGTTTCCTCTGTGAAATCAGTTTGGGAGTTGATGATTTCAGAGGCAGTGAGCAGTTTTATACTCAGTTTTGTATATTTACAGTATATTCTTAAATAGTTTGTGCATCAGGCTTTTGTGTGGTGCATCTAGAATGTGTATGTTCATGCATGTTTTGCCAGTAGAAGGAATTCGTGCTTCAGTCACGAGGGATCTGATTTACTCCTGTTCTAATGCACTTAAGTTGCTTAGGTTATTGGTTTCTAATAAAAAGAACTACAAAGGACCCTTAGTTCAGATGTATGTGACAGCCTAACTCCACTTGCGTATTAAAACTTGGTAGTGAGGTGCGTGCTCTGCCCCTGTAGTCCCAGCTACCCAAGAGTCTGAGCCCAGGAGTTCAACACCAGATTGGACAACATAGTAGGATCCCATCTCAGAAAAGCAAAAAGGTATTCTAGTTTATTTTTAATATTCTGGGAGTTTATTACAGTCACATTGGTCTGCTTCTGCATCTCACAGCAGCATTACTTAACCCTGGTTGCACATGGGAATCACATGATGTCTTAGTTTAGGTTGCTATAACAAATTATAGCCAGGTTTGATGGCATATACCTGTAATCCCAGAGCTTGGGAGGCAGTAGGATTACAAGCTCGAGGACAGCCTCACCAACTTGGTGAGACCCTGTCTCAGAAAGTAAACAAGGATGGGGATATTGCTTAGCAGTAGAGTACCTCTGGGTTTAATCCCAGTTCCATAAAATAAACCAACAAAAATTTACCATAGAAGTTTATGGAGTCAGAAATCTGAGGTCCAGGCTCAAATGGACCTAGTATCTGCTGACAGCCCACTTCTTGGTTGTAGATAGCTGTTTTCTTGGATGCTTACTTGGCAAAGAGCAGAGAAAGAAAGCAAGCTCTCTTTTTATAGGGTACCACTCAAGTTCATGGGGGCTCCACCCTCAACCTAACACCTCCCCTCAGTGCCTCACACCGAATACTGTCCCACTGGGGTAAGCTGCCAACGTGTGCATTTGGACCAGACACTTCAGGAACGCCACACAATTCCATTGCCCAGGCCCCACCCCATAGACTGTAACCCACTTGGATTAGGATATGGGATCCAGCATCCAGGTTTTTTTTATGTTGTTTGCTTTTAACGTCTCATGTGTACCCTGGAAAGAGCAATTGGCTTAGATTTCAGTGCCCACTCCTTCAGTCAGGAGCTTCTGTGGCCGTTCCTGGAAGCCTCGTAGATTAGCTATCAGAGGTAAGGTCAGTTTGTTTCGTCACCATAGTGCAAAAACAAAATTATAACGTTTACACTGATGACGGTCACTTCACATGTCTCTGGCTTCCTTACATCAGAAGCTGTTGACACCCTGGGGAGACATGGCCCATCATCTACATGACCACTCTGGCCCTGTTCAGGAAACACCTCTAGGTGCAGGCTAGTGTTTATCAGGCCAGGTCATTAAGAGTAGTTGGTCATTTCTCAGCCCAGACTTGAACATGAAGAGCTCTTGAGAGCAGCAGGCAGCACAGAAATGGGTAGTTCCAGAAAAGAAGAGGGGGTGAGGGAAACCAGTGCTGTTCTCTTTGCTTATGTAATTGTGCTCCTTCCTTGACTGAAGATGCCCGTGAAGGACACATGGAAGTCAGAAGTGAAACAGTGCAGCCACTTAAGTACTGGACTTTTGTTTGTTGCAGTTTGAAGCAGCTTATACAGGAATGTTTCTTGTTATTAGTTTCCCAAGTCTGTCTGTCTTGCAGGAATCATAGTTACCCCATCACTTGGAGAGGGGGACACAGTCATCTTTGCCTGGCATCTGAGTAGCCCCCACAGTACAAAGAAATGCGGAGTCTACATACAGCCCCAGAGGAGATCTGGAAATGGACAAAATCAGTCTGCAGTGGAAGGATGGGTCACTTCAGTTCCCATATGAAAAAGAATTCAGGTGGAAATTCCACTAAACCTGAAAAATGACAGTTGGTGGCATTTGATTTTATCTCATTACAGGTACTCTTGGATCAAGAGATTCTCAGCACCAAGAATGTGTGATCACTCCTATCAGTCACACTCCTGCAGAAGTGACCTCTCGGGCCTCCCTCTGCTTGCGCGGGCTGTTTCCCGTGTTTTAGAAGGTGCTAACCGCTCCCAGGTGATGGAGGTTGAGGAGGGCAAGCAGCCAGGCCTCGGAAGTTAGCATCCTCCTGTTTCTGGATCTCCTTCTTATGTATTTGGCATCTTTGCTGGCTGTCCCAGACCATGTCCCTAAGCAGTAGACCTGCAGTTGCTGCTGATCCAAGGATCTGTCCTTTATCACCCCAGATGCACCTCGGCTCCCTACTTCCCTTTTTTTATACCTTAACTCCAATTTAATAACAGAACAAGGAAGGACTACCATTTCTGACTTTTCCCCCTCCTAATTCTATAATTCTCTGTCCTCTGTATCATACACATATGACACTAATATTAGTTCCTTAATTTTCATCAACTGGGAGTGTAAGCAGAATTAAAATCTAGAGAATCATAGACGCAGCTCACCATCTGTGTGACCACTGACCCTGGATGGTGAGAGCTGTGACCTAGTCAGTCCCTCCTCGTTGGAGTGGACTGGTGGTGACCACAGGCAGGTGGGGCGGTGCCTGGAGGAGGTGGGTCACTGGGGACCTGCCCGACATTCTCCCTGTGGCCCCTTCCTCCCTTCCCTGCTCCCTGAGCTGAGCAGCTTCCCTCTGATGGGCTCTTCCTCCATGATGTGCTGCCTCCCTCACCTTGTGCCCAGAGCCACGGAGTTGGCCATCTCTGGACTGAGACCTTTGAGCCCCAATAAATTTTTCTTTCTCTTAGTTGTTTTTTATTTTTCCACGTGTTTCAGTCACAGTGATGCAAAAGCTCACTAAAACAGATGCAAGCCTGGGGTTAAAACTTGTGACACAGCTATATGTGTGCTTGACTTTAGTAGACACTGCCAAATAGTCTGCCAAATAGTTCCCCAGTTTACAGCCCCACCACCCATGTTTGAGAACTTCCATTGCCCCACATCTTTGCCAACTTCTCACTCACTGTGGACGTCAAAGCCACTGTTTCAAGTAGGGTGTTGGAGAGGCTAGTCTGGAGTAGGACAGAGTTCCACTCCAGAGAGATGCTTTGGAGAGTCTACAGTGTATATTTAAAGTTGTGGGACTGGATGCCATGGCTAAAGTGGGGGGTGGAAGTAGATAAAGAAAAGTTCTGTGGACTGGCCCTTGGTAACTCCAGCTTCTAAGTGCTGGGGCAGAGGTCACTGATAAAGTACTTGCCTAGTAAGTGTGAGGCCCTGGGTTCCAATCCCGCTGCCACCACACACATCTCCAACTTTTAGAAATCAGGATCCACATGGGAAGCAAGCAGCAGGTGTTTCGGGGGGACGAGAAGCAGAGTGTAGAATCCTGGAAGCCAGAGAAATCCGTGTTTCAGGACGCGAGGCTGACCATCATGGCAGACACTGCTGAGGCTGAATGAGAGGCAGACAGTCGGCCTCAGATTTGGCAAAGGGGACAAGGGTGATCTTAAAAGTATATCTAAACCCTGTTTTGTAAAAGTATATCTAAACCCTGGAGGGGTAAATATGAGAAAGGAAGCAACTGGAGAAAGCAAATTTGAACACTGGCTTTTGCTGTAAAAGGAGGAAGACATGGGTAGTTGCCAGTGGGTATCATGGAGTGGGGACTTCGTAACATGAGGTACTACACTTGGAAAGCTGTTGGGATTGGACCAGAGAGGGAAAAATGGTGATCCAGAAAACAGAGGTGAGTAGCATGGAGTCCTTGAGGAAGCAGGAGGAGATGAGCCTTGGGTGCAGTGGCAGGGCTGGCTTAGAAGACAAGCACAGTGTGGTTGTTAGGATAGGAGGGGACATGAGTCTTCGCGCTTGGTCGAGGGGCTGGGGGAACATCTGGCATTCCCTTCTGTTTCGATTTTTCGTAGAAATTAGATAACAAATTAAGGATAAGAGGAGGTTAAAGAGGTGTTAGGTTTGAGGAGAGGCCATGAGGTCAACTCCTACAGTGTGGGAGAGGGAACTGTTCTTAGAGATGTAGGGTTGGAGGCAGCACCAGCAGTGCCCGTGGGGCACTAGTTCATGAGTTAAAGGGAGAAACTGTCATTAAGTGTCCTTCAGCAACAGTTAGCTGCGCGGGAGCAGGGGTAGAACGAGCTGAAACCCGGATAGCCAGAAGTTTTCTAGGAGAAGAGACCAAGAGCAGGGGTGCTTACGTAAGGGGATTGCTGCGAGGGCTATAGAATTCAAGCTGGGAGGAAAGAATAAGGGTTGGAGGAGGGTGGTGGGAGAAGGTGAGGGATTAGCAAGAAAAAAAAAAAAAACTCATGGCTCTTACAATTTTAGGTTTTGTTGGGACTGAAGAAATGGAGCAGATGTCGTAGTCTCCCAAAGAGTGAGGGAGTGACTTCTGCCAGAGGGGTGGGTGGTCCAGTTGTCAGCTGGGGTCTCCATGCAGCTAGGGGCTCTGGGTGACAGAATCATGGCCTGAAAGTGCTGAGAACCACAGCCAGTCTGTATGGCCTCTGGGCATTTTGCCAACAGTATTGATTGACAGGGGAGGCATTACTTTCCGCCTCTGCCGCTACTTTTGAGTTCTCGCACTATTTTGGAGTTCTCGTGGGGATTTCCGGGGATTCCCCGAGAGTTCCCATTGGTTGGGGAAGTGCAGGAGGAGGGATTTCCCGGAGAGATATTTCCGGCTGGGGGTTCCTGGAGGAGCCGCCGTGGCATGCGGGAGAATTCCCCAGGAGCTTGGGTGAGGTTTCTTCTTGCAGTTCAAAAATAAAGTTTGTTCCTGCTTCAGTGGCTCGTGATTTGTGTCCAGCCAGACTGCGGCATGAAAGTGCAGCAAAGAACTAGAAGGCACCTTCCTCTGCCCCAGACCTGGGTAAGTTAGGTGTGGATGTTGGAGCAAGGAAGAGGGGCCAGAATCTTCTGGAGAGTTGTTTTGAATCTGTGACACATGTTCTTGTGAATTTCATCATTATGCTGAATGTCAACCAGAAAGTTACTTGGACAATTTGGGAACATTTTGAATTAAGGATGGTGATCGAAGAGCCTGGTTTCTCAAATCTCACAGTAAAAAAAAGAACAAAGAAGAAGAAGAAAGGCAATACAAGAGGGCCCTTAGATCCCCAGCACCACGAAACAAATTGATTTTTGTTTTTTGTTCATCAGTGTGATTTTGCTTAATGTGAGTCAGTCCCTTCAACTCCTACTGCTGATCACACCTGGTTTTAAGAACTGGGCACTAGGCTCTGGACAACGACTACAGCAACAGTTACTCATTGAATAGCAACATTGCAGTCCGCTTTTGAGGCATGCTCTCATTTTCTTATAACAACCCCAGAAGGCTTGTGTTGCCATACCCATTTTCATAGGTGATGAAACAATCATATAAGTGGTGGAGACAGCTTTCAATTTCTGGACTTGCTTCAAAGTCTGTACTTTTCCACTCATCTCAATGCCTACCACAGGCAGTGCTGTCCTGGGTACTGGGTTTTGGGTAGTGACAAGGACATAGCCACACCCTTGTTTCAACCTCCATCACAGTTTGGAACTTCTCTTTCATATACCCAGTATTTAATCTCTATGGCATTTCCCTTTTGGGCCTAAGCCATCACACAGATGCAAAAATACTTAATAAAATATTAGCAAATCATGTCCAACAACATATTAAGATTACATACCATGACCCAGATGGTTTTATTCCACAAGTGCAAGGATGGTTTAAAATATGCAAATCAATAAATATAATTCATCACCTAAAGAGGATTAAGGCCAAAAAAATCACTAAATCATCTCAACGGATGCAGAGAAGACCTTTGACAAAATTTAGCACCCATTCATGATAAAGACACTGAAAAAACTAGAGATGTAAGGAACCTACCTCAATATCATAAAGGCTATATATGAAAAATCCAAAGCCAGCCTCATAGTAAATGGGGAAATACTGAATGCATTTTCTAAAATCTGGGACAAGACAAGATGTCCACTCTCACCACTCCTATTAAATAAAGATAGTGCTAGAGGGCTGGGGTTGTGGCTTAGTGATAGAGCACTTGCCTAGCAAATGTAAGGGACTAGGTTTGGTCCTCAGCACCACAAAAAATAAACAAAATAAAGTATTGTGTTCATTTATAACTAAATATTTTTTAAAATATGGAGCTAGGAAATCTAGCCAGAGTAATTAGGAAAGAGAAGGAAACAAAAGGGATAAAAACAAAAAAGGAAAAAGTCATATTTTCACTGTTTGCACATGATTTGATCCTATACCAAGAAGATTTAAAGAACTGTACCTAAAGACTGTTAGAGCTAATGAATAAATTCAGCAAAGTAGCAGGTTACAAAATCAACATACCTTTCATATATCCCAGCAGTGATTCTGCTGAGAAAGAAATCGGGGAAACAATTGCTTTCACAATAGCCCCAAGAAAATGAAATAACAAGGCATAAAGCTAACCAAGTGAAAGACCTCTACAATGAAAACTATAGAACACTGAAGAAAGAAATTGAAGAACTCAGAAGACGGAAAGACCTCTCATGTTCTTGGATAGGCAGAATTCATATTGCTAAAATGACCATACTACCAAAAGGAATATACAGAATTGATGTGGCACCCATCAAAATATCCATGACGTTCTTCACAGCACTAGAAAAATCAGTCCTAAAATTCATATGGAAGAATAAAAGGCCCAAATAGTCAAAACAATTATAATCCAAAATAATGAATAAATAATGCTAGAAGCATCACAATTTCTGACTTCAAAAATCTACTACAAAGCTATAGTAACAAAAACTGCATGAGACTAGCATAAAAATAGGCACCTGATCAATGATACAGATTAGAAGATATAGAGAAAAACCTGTGCATCTACAGTCATCTGATCCTTGATAAAGGTGCTAAAAACATACAATGGAGAAAAGATAGTCTTTTTAACAAATGGCACAAGGGAAACTGGTTACTCATATGTAGAAGAGAAAAACTAGATCTTTATCTCTCACCCTGCACAAAAGTCAACTCAAAATGGATCAAAGATGTAGGAATTAGAAACTACGCAACTGCTAGAAGAAATGTAGGGTTAATCCTACAACATATAGGCACAGGCAATGGCCTTATGAATAGGATACCTAAGGCTCAGGAAATAAGGCCAAGTGTTAATAAATGGGTTGCTATGGAATTGAAAAAGCATCTGTACAACAAAGGAAACAATTATCAATGTGAAAAGAGAAGCTACAGAATAGTAGAAAATCTTTGTTAGCTATTTTTCTGACAGAGAATTAATATCCAGAATTTATAAAGAAATCAAAAAACTTTACACCAAAATATTAGAAATCCAATTAATAAATGGGCAAATGAACTCAACGCATACTTCTCAAAGAAATACAACAGCCAAAAAATACATGAAAAAATATTCAACATCATTAGCAATTAGGGAAATGCAAATCAAAACTACACTGAGATTTCATCTCACATCAGTCAGAATGGATGAATGGATAAAGAAAATGTGACACATATAAAAAATGGAGTTTTATTCAGCCATAAAGAATGAAATTATGTCATTTACAGGAAAATGAATGGAATTATAGACCATTTTAGGTGGAATAAGTCAAACTCAGAAGGTCAAGGGTGGTATATTTTCTCTCATGAGCAGAAGCTGGAAAGGAAAAAGAAAAATGTGGGGGTGGATCTCATGAAAATCAAAGAGTGGTCTGTATTAGAAAGGGACGAAGGGGTGAATGGTGGGGATGAAGGAGAGAAGTAAAGGGGATCGATATTGGCCAAATTATATTGTTATATTGTCTGCATGTATGAATATGTAACGACAAATCCCATCATATGTACAACTATAATATCCCAATTAAAAAATGTAGAAAAACAAAAAAAAAGACCAGGAACAAGACAAGCATGGCTGATTTGCCCACTATCTGGTCTATATGGAATTAGAAATTCTAGCCAGACTAATTAGTCAAAAAAGAAAAAAAAATGGTATCCAAAGTGGTAAGGAAGAAGCAAAATTATCTTTGTTCACAGATGACATGATCTTATATATAATAAACCCTAAAGATCTCACACAAACACAAAAGAGCTACTAAATCGGTTCAGCAAAGTTATAGGATACAAAACTGACACACAAAAATCAATTTCACTGCTATACATTAAGAATGGATAATTTTTAAAAGAAATTAAGTCATAAATGGAAAGACGTTTGATGTTTAATGCATTGGAAGACTTCACACTGTTGAGGACAACACCACCCAAAGGAGTTACAGATTCAATGTCATCCCTATCAAAATCCCAGTGGTGGCTTTTTCTCCCTCCAGAAATCGTGAGACCCCCCAAATAGCAAAAAAAAAAAAAAAAAAAAAAAAAACTTCACAAAATTTTTAAACATTTCCTGACTTCAAAGCACACTGCAAATCTAGAGTAATCAAGACTGTGATACTGGTGTAAGGGCAGACCTCTGAGCCAATGGAATAGAATAGGCTGCCAAGGCCATTCAATGAGTAAAGGATAATTTTTTTTTTCAACAAATGGTTCTGGGGAAACTGCAAACCACATGCAAAAGATTGAATAAGGACCCTTGGCTACAACATACACAAAAATTCACTCAAAAGAGATCAAAGACCTAAATCACCGGAAGTAAGCCATCTGTAACCCTTGTGTGAACTGAGCCATGCGTAAATTGAGTGATGTTGAAGCCATCAGGCAGGGAAGCCTGGTTTTGGGAACTCCCAGTCAGATTCTACTGGTCTGAGAATGCCCAGTCCATGTGGCACCCTGTTCAAGCTCCCTGTCAAGTACTAGCATAGTTCCAGAGATTGGGTGACCCAATGAAGCCACTCAGCCTCTCGGAGATGCATGTGGCTTGCCAAAACGCCCATCAAGCTGTTTACTGCAAGACCCTGCCACACCGAGGAGAAGCTAGCGCAGAACCAAGACACTTCCAGCTGAAACACTTCCCCTGCCTTTGATGTACTCCCCCTTCAATGAAGGACTGGGGCCTTTTCCCAGTTGTTTAGTTACAGCTCCTATCAGGACTGGAAGACCCTTCAGACACTCCCCTCTTTATATCTGATTTCTGGCTCTCTTTATTTCTTACTGATTATTTTAGACTTAATTTCCTAGGTGGCTCACGCCTCCTGAGCAGGAACCTACCAGATGGATTGGAAGACTCCACACTGAGGACAACACCACCCAAAGTCGTTTCCAGAATCAGTGCCACCCCTATCAAAACATGCAGGTCACCTGGCAACACTGAATATAAGTGCCATCACACAACGGTTAGAAGAAAACGGGAGAAAATCTCCATGACATTGAATTTGGCAGTGACTTGTTGTATACTATACACCCACATTCGTAGTGGTATTGTTCCCAACAGCTCAAAGATGGGAGCAACCCAAGTGACCACTGACATCTAAATGAACAAACAAAATGGTAGGTGCTTAAAAATGAGGAGGTTCTGACATGTTAGGACATCCATGAATTCTGAAAACGTGCTAAGAGAAGCCAGACAGGAAGGGACAAACACCCGTGATTCCCTGTCTTCAAGGCACCTGTAGCTTATGGAGACAGACGGGGGGTCAGCAGTTACCAGGCTCCAGGGTCACAGGGTGATGGTCACTGTTTGATGCACACAGACTGTTGGGCACGGTGAATGGTTCTGGAGAGCCCAGCCATGGCTGTAGGTTGCAGTGTACTTAATGCCACCTGAATGCAGGCCATCAAAGTGGGAAACCCTATGTGTGTCTCACCACAATAAAAATCATAAATAAGATCCAACACGGTTCATAATATGATGAACGGGGCTGGCATGTGGTTGTGGTGAGGAGGTGATGATGCCTCCTGGGGACATGGTAAGTGAGCTCCAGCTCCTCTGGTGGCCCAGCGACTCACACCAAGTGCACGGATGACTGCTCTGTTGATGGACTCCCGGCCAGCAGGTGGACAGGACTCAGAGGGCATGATCCAGCTCTGTTCCACCCTGGCTATTCAGGGATCAGGTGCAAGGTTGAAGGCGAGGCTGAAATCACCTGTAGGGCCATTCGCTTACCTGCCTGGCAACTGATGCTGGCTTTCTGCCGAGACTTGTGTTGCTGTAGGTAGAAACCCCAGAGGGCTCCTCTCCAGGTGGCCTAGGCTTTCTCACAGGATGGCAGCTGTGTCTCAGAGGTGACCTTCCTGAGAGAGAGAGACAGGTATCACACCTTTTATATCCTCAGCTTGGAAGTTGCTCACTGGCACTGCTGTCAAAGACTATTCATGGGTGCAGTAGCAAAGTTCCCCCAGGTATGAAGTGGCGTGGGACAACAGGAGCCACCTCCTGCTTGAGAGTGGCAAGGCTCTGGGAGAACACTGGGCCTAGAGAGATTTCTGTGGTCATTCATGGAAGGCAGAATCTCCCGCCATACTGCAGGTGAGAGGAGGCCACCACAGAAAGATCTGGACAAGCTTCCCCGGCAGAAGCCACAGAAAAACCTGCTGTCTCTCCTGCCTCTCCTTCCACCCAAGGGACGGCTTCTCAAACTTGGGGCAAGGCTAGGGTGCCCTTTGCCTTCCAAGCTAACAGAGACTTTGAGACAAAGAGCTCTTCAAAAATTTTACCTGATTTTTGTTGCTGCTCCTTCTTTCTACAGGTGAGACAGCTGAGAAGGGATTGCATACATATCAGACAGCATGAGGTTTTCAGAATCTTTACTTGAGCCACCAGGCTTCTGTCCTGACATGAGACATATCCACTTTCACCTGCCTTACTATGAATTCCTTTTACCAGATTCTTAACCCTTCACTCAGAAACCACCTGTAATTAAAGGCCTGCTTCCATTTCTGGTGGACCGCCGACAGTTTTCAAGCCACCCACCCACTACCTCTCACCTGTGCAAGTGGTAAGAAGGCCTGTGCTCCCTCCCCTGGAGTCCTAGCAGGGCAAGGTGGGTTTGTCCAAACCACACAATCCCTAGCCGTGTAGGGGCCTGCACATCAGCCCAACCCCGTCACCATAAAACCCTGAGCTGGGAGTCCCTCCCCACTCTCTCAAGATATTTTCAGACCTGAGAGCCTGCCGTGCTCCCCCTAGAAAGCCTTATTGTATGGATGGTGAACTTCACACTCTTTTAGTGCATGTGTGGATCATCAGTCTTGACCTCTGAAGCAAAGTCTGTATGGCTGGGGAGACTTCATCCTGCCTCCGTGGGTGACTATCCCACTACTCCAGTCTGAATCCTTTGAGGAGCACAACTCGGGTTTTCAACTGGACATCTTTATGCACAGGTGTGAGGAATCAAATTGTTGCCCTATATAAATTATGGCTCGTTTACAAAAGCACACTATAAAATGACAATCATGCCTAGTTGCTGGATTGGAACAGATGCACTGTTAAACCATGCATAACTACTTGCTTCCTGTTTCATTTGGTCGTCTGTCAATGCTAGAGAGTGTTGGCAGTTGCAAGTTAAAAAAAAAAAAAAACTATGGCAGAACAAGTTGATGTTGAGAAGAAAATGAGTCCACCAACGTTTCCCTCTGTAAAATGCAACTGTTAATTCTTACTGCAGTATGTCTCTGCCCATCTAATGGCAAACACTTGCTCCCGGGGAAGTTGGATGCAGCACTGGCAAGGTCAGGGGAGTTCATGTCCTGGGTGTGTTTGTGTGACCACAGTGTGGAGAGGGGACAGAAGGTGATCAGCATGGATGATCTCCCAGTGGGGTCAGATCTGCAGTCCTGTCCTGTGAGTATGTGTTCGCTGCCTCAGATGCCTGGGCCTGGAGGAGCCATCTTGAACAGGATCAAGGGGACGCATCGTTACCTTGGCCTACGAGAAGGGTAGTTCTGAGACTAGTACAGATTGAGGGAAACCTGGAATCACAGTGCTGAGGGGCTGATGGCCCTGCTGTTGCCTACGACAGGGAACAAAAGAGGGGTAGGGGTCTCTTTGTTTGATCCCTTACCCACTCTACCTTTAGGTAGAGTCCAGCACTGTGAAGAAAGTATAGCCAAAGATCAGTGGAACTCCAGCACCTGGCAACTGTAGAAAAATGTGACCATCCTGATCCTGAAAGAGCAGGAATTTAACACATGGACATGGTAATTAAAGCAGGAGACTTATTCCCATGGTTCTGGAGCCCCAGCCTCTAAACTCAGTTTCATTGGTCCAAAGTCAAGGCACTACAAGCCCAGAGGAGGGACTATGCCTCACCTGCTCAAGGTGGCAAGACCTTGGCTTTGTGGCCACCTCTTTCCAACCTGCCTCCTCTTCTGAATCTCATCAGCTCTCTCTGTGCCTTCCCTCATAAAGATCCATGTGATTGCACTCAGGGTCCACCCTGAAAACCAGGTCATCTCCTCACACCTGCAAAATCCTTCTTTGATGTATAAGATAACATCCAGAGTTTCCAGGAACTAGTATAACCAGATTTCTGGCAGAATAAATCTCTCTTGTCTACAATCTCTCTTGTCTCCCACCCTGTGCAGTTGAAGGAATTCAGAACATACCCTCCTAAAATAAGTTGCTCTGCAATATTGATTATTTTAAGTCACATGGAAAGAGCAGGTGAAGATCACTGTGATCTTCCTTCTTAAAGCAGATGAAATTGCAATGCAAAACATGTCTTCCCTAGGTCAGAAGGAAAGTGTCATTGTCATCAAAGGGAAAAGTAGAGGCTGGGGGAAACCTGCACACACAATTCTTTACCCTAACTCTTACCTTCCTAGTGATCTCCACCAAACTAGCCACTCCAGCCCAAGCCCCCCTTCCTGGTCACATTTTCACAGTGGAGTACTCCATCAACTCAGTACCTAGATGCTCAACTCTGCTTCTATGGGTCCTTGTTTCCTTATGAAAGTTCTGATGCTATGAAAACATTTGTATTGAATAAATTTGCATGTTTTCACTGTTGATTTGTCATATGTCAATTTAACTCTCAGGCCCCAAAAAGCTTCAAGAGGGTACATACAGGTAAAAGGTGCCTCCTTCATGGAGTCTGTAGAGATCAACTTTCTGGTGGGCTCACAGAGGAAATGAAGGCACCTATTTGGAGGGGCAAATAGGTGGGAACAGCTGCAGTGGGGGGTAAGGAAATATGGCACTGGGCAATCTGTCATCAGTTGAAACGAGAGATTGCAGTCCATGCATGAGTGTGTGTGTTTGCAACAACAGCCCCCAGTGTGCTGGGCTTCACTGTGCAAGGCATCTAAGTAAGAAGGCAAGGAGACAAGGACAAGGCCTGCTGTGACTTGGCCTCTGAGGCCACAGATGTCACATCCATTTTGTTCCCGGGTAGGAAGTCAGTAAGTCCAGTTCCCCCTAAAGGGCAGGGGAGTTTGGCTCCACCTTTGCAAGCCATATCAAGGAAGTCTGGGAATGTCTTTCAAACCACTGTTGAACTTATCTGTTGTAGTGGTGAGGATTCCATGAGACAAAACGTGTGCTACTTACAACAGTGTCTGGGACACATCAGCCAATTTGAACAATGCAGTGTCCTGGCAAGTTCTCCCACATGGGGAAGCCCCCAGAATAGGAAGATGAGAGAAGAGAGCCTCTGTGGCTGCCAGAGTTGGGAAGGAGTGCAGTGACTACTCTTCCACCTCAACAAAGGTTGAGCAAATATCTGCCATTTCACTTATCATACATTCTATGATTCTCAGATTCTCATGGTAGGTCTTTGAGGGATGGGGAGGCAACCCTTATTCCCAATTTTTCAGATGAGAAAAACCGAGGCTCATGTCTCATCATGTAACATCTCACATAGTTAATGGCTCTGTGTAAACTAGTGTCCTGGATTCTCTGGACCTGATAGTTTGTGAAACTTGCTACATAGCAAGTGAAACTACAAGTAACTAGCCTTTGTTTCCCTCAACTGTCTTTTGGGTCAAAGGTTTTAGGAGAGTGTGACCAATGCAGTTTGGCTTGGATGGGAATGAACACAGATTCAGCAGTGTCTTGTGTCCCAGACTAACCTTTCTTCACTGGGAACAGATGCTGTATCCTTTAATCATCTGTAAACCCTAGAAGGTGGACCTTCTTTGTAAGGAAGGACATTTCAATAAGCAAGTGGGTGGTGATTTTTTGCATGTGAATTCTAGGTGCACCAGAGTAGGACTTTATTTCCCAGGACTTCTTTTCCAGAGGGGAGCATTGAGATGAAATTGACTGCTTTGTTGCACACATGCTAGAAGCAGCAAGAAGGCTGAAGAAGTGGGCTTTGGGGACAGGCTTGTCTTGTATGGCCTACTGAGGATGAGGTAGACATTTCTAGCAGCAACATAAAAGTAGGAAAAGATGAGAGGCAGAGGCCAGAAATTTTGGCAAAGCTAAGAGATCATATGTGAATTAAGGCAGTGACGGCAGCAAAGGAGAAGAGACAGTTCTGGGGTGTCACCAACAGAGTTTGTATACAATCAATGTGGTATGTGAGGAAAAGGGAAGAGGCACAGATGACATCTGGTTTAACTAAGAGGTACAGTTGGCAGGAGTCTTCACCCTGTCAGCACTTAGATGGGACCGCACCTAATGTTTGAGCATGTTCGGCAGTGCTGATCCCCCCACCCCCCTTACAACACCTAATAACTCCTCCCATTGGCTTGGCTTGGCCACCAAGTCACGCAGCCACCCCACTGCTCCCAGTGTGAAGCTGCAGCTGAGGGGTTGAGCTGCAGAGAGGGGCCCCAGCCGCGGAAGCACAGGCGGAGAGCATGGGCTGCAGCCTCTGGAGCCCCACTGCGCTCCAAGCCTGCACAAGCCCAGGTGCAGTGAGGCAGAGCTGAGGTGAGCCTGCAGCTGAGTGGTGAATAGTGGAAGTAGTGCAGACCTGGACGGATGCTGGGACTCAAGAGTTGACCAGTGGGTTAACTCTTATCAGCTAATTTTGGACCTGTTAGAGTCTGTAAACAAGTCAGTATGGCGCCTGGCATTTTGCCAGAGGGAGTGGTTTGTGAAGTAACAAAAGCGAGCCATTAACTATGGAGATTCCTTATTGGTTGACTGCTGTTTGTAGTTTATGTTAATTAAGATAAGCTGTGTGGAATGTATAAATACTGCTCCTGTCCTACAATAAACGGCTCCCACTCCTGCTGTATCAATGTACATAAGTTGTTCGTCACCCCCCGCCCCCCCCCTACTTTGCCCAGCCAGCCAGACTGTGGCATGGACCAATAGAATTACTACCTTTTTCAAACCCTGATCAGCATGTTAGGACCAGTAGTGTTGACCTAAGTGCTGTATAAACCCATAAACTAGCATTCCTATCTTCCATCTACCGGAAGCCCCAAGTAACCACTGTGTGTCCTCCCAGAGTTTTGGTGCAGATATAAGCAAATATAAACATGTGTTCTTCTTTCACATACTGGTATACACCTGGCTTTTTCATTAAAAAATATTTCCTGACATCCTTCCACATAAATCGTCTTCATAATTTGTTTCACAGCCATGTATCAGGGTTCTCCAGAAAAACAGAGATGAAGAGAGAGAGGGAAGGAGGAGGTGTTGGGGGAGGCAGCAAATGTGTGTGTGTGTGAAGCAATTTTTTTTATAGTAACTGGCTCACATGATTATGGGGGCTAGCAAGACTGAAACCTGTAGAGAAAGGTTGGAAATTCAAATAAGAGTTGATTTTGCAATCTTGACTCCAAAATCTTGAGAGCAGGCAGCAGGCTGGAAACTCAGGCAGATTTTCTGTTACAGCCATGAGGGGCAGAAACCTTCTACTGCAAACATGTTTTTGCTCTTAAGGCCTTCAAATGACTGATGAGGTTCACCCACATGGAGAACAAGTAATTTAAAGTCAACTGATTGTATATTTTTATCACAACTATAAAATACCTTCACAGAAACAGGTAAAGTGGTATTTGACCAAACAACTGGGCACTACAGTCTAGCCAAGTTGACATATAAAATTAATCACCCCAAACTGCACAGTAAGTCACTTATAGATGGCAACAATTTATTTAGTCAATCCCATGATGGGGAACATTTAGGTTATTAGCAAATTACAAATTAATTACTCAATGTATAACCTTTATCTAGTCATTTAATACATGCAGGCATATGAGTAAATCGGAAGCAGTCTAGTTGCTAGGTCCCGGGGCATATGAATTTGCCACTGTATCAAATACTGCCTTTACAGCATTTCTCCGCCCAGCATCATGTGAGGCTGACTTCCCACACCTTGACCAAGACTGACATATTTAGGAACTTCTGCCTGATTGGTAAAGATGATACCTATGTACTTTTTGTTTTCTTTTACCAAGGAATAGGTGTAGTTGAGATTTTAGGTAGACAGGTCAAATTTTAGGGACTCTGGACTATGTGGACGGTAAGGCAAATAGAGGAAATGAGTAGTGGCCTGGAAGGAATGGAATCCGGCCATGTAAGAGCCTTAGCATGGTGCCTAAGGGAGCACACAGATTTTAGAAAGATGTAAATAGTAGGTCCACTGACCTAGACCTGTTTAAAGTGGTAATGAAATGAGTCACTGGAAAAGGAGGAAATGAGAACTGAAGAGCGTGAGATACAGGAGACAGAAAGAAATGGTTACCTCTGGCAGAGCTGGGTTGGTTAGGAGACAACAGTGGGTATGAAAAGTGTGAAGGACAGAAGTTTGTGGGTGGACAGCAGATGGCAGGCACCTTTTCAAGGCAGAGGAGGAGAGGAACTTTTGGAATAACAATTAAAACAGGGAGAATTAGATTCTCTAGTGGGAGGATGGAAAGCACAGGCAGCAGATGCTGCATTACACACAGGCATGTGGTTCCTGCCACCAGACCCAGGATTCGAGATAAAGGGGAGACTGTTTGCTGGATGACTCATCTACGTGGATATTGATTCTACAAACATTTACTAAGCAGCTACTCTGTCAGCACATAGAGCCAGATTCCATAATCATGTGCATAGGAGAGACTACAAGATGGATAGGTAGAGGGGTTATGGGAGTATAAGTGCCAGATGATTTGGTCCTTATTGCACCTTCTTCTTAGTGTGCTTGAAAGTGATACCATCACAGGGTCTTTGGACATGGAAAATAAGAAACCTGACTTTGATAAGGAAGCAGTACCTGAAGAAAAGGAAACTCAGGATTGCGTGTGGAAAGAACCCAGGGATTCAGCATGGAGGCAGACAGGGTGTTCTAGAAGAGTGAGATTATTTAGGTTCAGAGGTACTGTCAGAGAAATAGTGAGAGGCTGGATCCAGAAGCAGAATCACTGGACATGAGGGAGATGACAGTGGGGGTGCACATTCACTTCAGCAGTGCCCAAGGGTGACTTGAACAGAAGTGGGGAGGGATTACTTGGCCTCTATTCCAAGAAGAATG
The DNA here is from genome assembly GCF_052094955.1 of Ictidomys tridecemlineatus. Taxonomy (NCBI): domain Eukaryota; kingdom Metazoa; phylum Chordata; class Mammalia; order Rodentia; family Sciuridae; genus Ictidomys; species Ictidomys tridecemlineatus. Next base: position 156,364,013 of record NC_135484.1, on the reverse strand, counting down.
CTGGTAAACATTTCTTTTTTAATTTACTACAGAAAATTTCAGACACCAATTACAAAAGTATAGCAAATTCCTATCTATCTTCCACCCAGCTTCAACAATGATCAACTTGTTTGGCAACTCTACCCCAACTCCCCACTTTAATTTCTATCTGGAGTATTTAAAAAATTTTTTAATCTTTATTTGTTCTTTTTAGATATATGAGACAGTAAAGTGTGTTTTGACATATTATAAAAAAATAGAATATAACTTATTCTAATTAGGATCCCATTCTTGTGGTTGTACATGATATGGAGTTTCACTGGTCTACTTAAAGTATTTTAAAGTTTAACATTATTGTTAGTATGTATGTCTTAACAAGGAATTTTTCTTCCTTTTAAATGCACCATAATGCCATTATCACTACTAATAAAGTTAACAATCATTTTAAAAATCTATTTCAACAAGAGCAGACTGAAACATTTGCTAGGGATTCCAAATTTTAGCACTGGTGTTTAGGAAGTCAGCCAAGAAATGCCAATATAGGGCACAAGATCAATTAATTCTTAGATGGTGTCATTAAAAATGGTATTGTAGTGGGCTGAGGATATAGCTTAGTTGCTAGAGTGCTTGCCTTGCATGCATAAGGCCCAGTTCAATCCCCAGCACCAAAAAAAAAAAAAAAAAATCTTTAAAATGATACTAATTAAATGGGCAGAAAATTCAAGATAAATGTATACAGTAAGCATCTATTAAGCATAAGCTAACCTTTCTGCCAGGTAACATTACATTACATAAACCTACCTCCCTCCATATTGTGAGAAATTCAAAGTTTGGTGGTGCATTCTCAAAACAGAGTATTTAGCCTTAATTGGGATGTAAGATCCAACTGTAGCCATTTTAGCTACATCTTTTCCCTTTGCTTGCCCTACTATTAAAATCAGCCAATTGTGTAGATTGTAACCCTGAGCTCCTCCTATCAGGGCAAGGGGCAGCACTGCATTAGGGATAAAAGCAGGTGCACCGCCTACCCAGTGTGCTCCCTAGCCAGATTTGATAGCACACCCTTCTGGCAGAAGTAGATCGCCTTACCAAGCTACTTTTAGGCATGGGTTTGATTCCTTGCAGCACCCCGGTATTTCTAACAATTTTGGTGTCCAACATGGGGTTCCATATGTTGTCTAAGGGGTCCTGGGGACTACCTCCATAGAGGAGACGCATCCTACTGCCTTATGACGACCTTGAAGTGGGGGAGTAAATTGTGATCCATGAGGCTAACAACAGATCCAAAATCAAAGGTAGATCAACAACGTGAAGGAAGAGCCCAAGCAAGTACCATGGCAACCAGGTAACACCATACATGGACCAAGGTAGAAAAATCTATTCTCAAGAAAGAAGTACTTCCTTTGTGGTCAGGACATCCTGGAGGTTATGTGGGTGTGACTGAGACATGAGTGCAAGACCCACCCCCCAAGGGGTGGTGGTGTGAGACTATTCAGAAAGATGAGACCATACCCAGGAAAGTGGGATGGGGTGTGTGCCAGAGTTCCCCAATAAGGGGAATTAAGCATACAAGGGATCAGGGTGCTCAAGAAACCTCCAATAAGTCAGGGGGTGGAGGTGGTGAATTGAGTACACAGGGGGAAACTTAAATTACAAGAACCTACAAAATACGGAGAATAAAAATTCTAGGCCCAGGGACAGGGATGAACCAGGGAAAGATCCCATAAGTATTCTTTTCCTTTGAGGAGTCCTAAGCAGAAAAAATACACAGTGGTGATGGTGGGCATAAACCTGGCCCCATGGAGAACGACTGGCCACCTGAACCTTTGATTTCAGGGTCCACATAGCTGATAGAGTCTATTCCCAATGTTCCCAACTGCACATACCCTTCCCATGTCTAGGTCATACTATAAAAATCTGTGATAGGTTCTATTTTAACTTTTTTTTTTTTTTGGTGTGGTGCTGGGTTTTAACCCAGGGTCTTGTGCATGCGAAGCAAGTAATTTACCAACTAAGCCATATCCCCAACCCTATTTTAACTTTTAAAGGGTCAATTTACATTGGTAAGAGTGCAGATGCCTTTGAAATTACTAACTTATGCGTTTTTCTAGGTGGTCAGCCAATACGGAAAACATTTGTTTCTATAAAATGTTTAAAATGCAATGTCCATTGTTTTTAAGGATTTTTCTTTGGCAGGAATAACTGACTTAAAGCGTTAACTAGGCTTTTCTAATGCCTTGGTTTCCATCGATAACCTGAGTTTAAAAAGGGCAAATTAGATTTAACATATGGGATAAACATTTATGAATGTGTTCATTAGAGATGTCTGATTAATTTGCAAAGTTAAAATACTGAAACATCAACTGCTAAGTATAAGTGCTCTTGACTTCTTTGGGCCCACCAACTATGTTTTTGTAAGTGGGTAAATGGAAGAACAGTTTTAAGGCGGCTTTAGTTTTGGTCCTAAATTAAATCAAGGTTACTAAAATTCTAATACATGTAACTCTATATGCAAGGAATAAAAAATGTTTCAACTGTGTTTTGGTTAAAGCACTATAAAAATAGTAAGTAGTTCATCTTATTAAACAGGAGTAATTTGGGGGGCTGGGGTTGTGGCTCAATGGTAGAGTGCTTGCCTCACATGTGTGAAGCACTGGGTTCAATTCTCAGCACTGCATATAAATAAATGAATAAAATAAAGGTACATCAACACTAAAAATATTTTTTTAAAAAGGAGTAATTTGTTTAAATTCATAAATTTCATAAGTTTGTCTAATTCCAGAATGTAAATTTAAGAAAGAGTCAACAACTGAAAGAAGGGAGATATAAAAAGTTATGGTTATGAAAATGTATGTTTCTGGATAAGGTATTTTGCATGACAAAGCTTTGTTTTTGTGCTAAAGTCCAAGATAATAGAGAAGACAAAACTAAGAATGTAAACAAGTAGTTGAATGTCTAAGTAAGTTGCAGAAGGTTTGTGGAACATAAATCTCAAAATGTTTGTGTATGATTAAGTTGGCTGTAATTTACTACAGTCAGGAAAAAATATTTAAAGATTTTCTAACGTTAGATTTTAAGTCTAAAACATTGATCTGTTCTTATCTAGCAAGATAATTTCTTGGGCCAGGCTGTGGTTCAGTGGTAGAGCTCTTGCCTAGATTGCACTAGGTTTGAGGCACTGGGTTTGATCCCAGATACCCATAAAAATAAATAAATAAAGGTCTTGTATCCTTTATTTTAAAAAAAGATAATTTCTTGTGTCTGTTAGGTTTTATTAAATAAAGAAACTAAGTCTTAAAGGAATTAGAGTTATAGCTTTTGTGGGGTGGGGGGACATCAGGGATTGAACACAAGGGTGCATAACCTCTGAGCCACATCCCCAGTCCTTTTTATACTTTTTAGAGACAGGTTCTCCCTAACTTGCTTAGGTCCTCACTAAGTTGCTGAGGCTGGTTTTAAGCTTACAATCCTCTTGCCTCAGCCTCCCCAAACTGCTGGGATTATAGGTAAACACTACTATGCCTGGCAAGTTTGTGTCTTTTTTTTTAAAATATATATATTTTTTAGTTATAGATGGACACAGTACCTTTATTTTATTTATTTATTTTTATGCAGTGCTGAGGATTGAAGTTAGTGCCTCACATGTGCTAGGCAAGCACTCTACCACTGAGCCACAACCCCAGCCCAGGTTTGTGTCTTTTAAATGATAACTTTATAACTAGTTAAATAAATATTATTTTAGGTTATTACAATATAGTTGGCTCCCTAAAATATGTGACCAGAAATATATTTACATTAGAGAGCTTATGAGAACACTTTACCAAGATGCTGTGCTCTAAACTAAAGTTGTCCTGTAGTGGTCATCTATTATACTTATATAAAAATAACAAATTTAGGGATTTATTAATGTCATTTAATGTTATATAACTGAATAAAGGTAAACTGTTATCAATAAATTATATATAGAATTTGTGTTTTTACGCTGGGATAGAAATTTAAATATATTCTTGGAAGATAATAAGGAGAGCCCAATTTGTTTAAAGGTTGAATATGTGGAACATGGAAGCCACTTTTTTTCCTTCCACAAAAAGAAAGTTAGGCACTCTCTTGGCTTCTGTTTCAATTCATGTTTCAGATGTAAGGTTTAGATTGTTAAATGATATTCATATGGACTCAGGAAAAAGTATATGACAACATTGTAAAATGATATTCAAGAAAGAAGCAAAGATCAACTTCAGAAATAAAACACTTTACTTAAGATTAGCCAAGAACTCCACTTCACCTGAAAAAAGGCTCTGCCTTTCACCATACTTCATGTTAGGATGGCTTCAAAGAAGGCTGAACTTAAGCTCTTTAAAGTTATATTCAAAAGATAAGTTTTTTTTGTTATAAAAATTACTCTGATCTCAAAATAAACAATGGATACAAAACTAGGTAAGAGTTTGGGCAAATTATAAAAGGCATGTAAGGTTGTAAGACAGTTTTAAAAGACAGTAAAGGATCACATGTGATTGAGGTGATAAATTTATGTGTTTTGGGAGAGGCAAAATAGATACCAAAGCTTCATTAGTGTTATTATAGAAATTGTTTCTTGGTTCAAAGCTACTATACAAACTGAATTTCTTGTCTCGTTTATTTCATTTTGTATTTTCCTTATAGAACTTTTTAAACATTTGCCTGTTAATGTTTTGAAGTACTGCTTCTAATAGAACAATCTGAGTTAATTTGAGATAATGAGTCATCACCTATAGAACAAAACAGGACATATGGCTGACTTCTTATACTAAACCCAGTTAAATGGAAGGGGTAATATAAAAATATGAACATTAAAGTTACTGGTGAAACTGACCTGCTGGATGATTAAAACCCAACTTGGAGACCAAAGTCAAGGAAGTAAAAGGGCCAAGGAAAGAGCAGCCAACATTCTGGCCCTTGCCCTCTAAGGTCAGCCAGGACACAGAGGACAGGACCCCGCTCAGGGCCCTGCAACTCTGATGGGTAAGCCAACCTTCTGACCAGGAGGATGGAGAAGACCCTACAGAACAGGAAGTTAACCAGTGCACATTCTGCAAAGGGTCATTGGAGAGGGAAATGTCCCTGATACTTCCAAGAAAAGCCACATGTGGTCAGCAAGACCCTGGCCATCCTGGCAGTTGGCACAATTGGTAGAGGAAAACCTAAAGGAGCCAAGAGTGATCCCTGACAAATCTTGACTGACTCTGTAACAGTAAATAAGGACAAGGTTAATTTTCGACCAACTTGGCCTTCAACACCTGGCAGGAGAGTCAAAACACCGCCGTTCATGGACATTTAAGAGATCAGGCAATGGCTCTATTACTAGAGATGTACGTTTATGTCAGTCCTCCTGAAAGTACGTAAAACTGGGAGGTTGTAAAAGAAGGGTTTTTATACAGGAAAGCCTGATAACTCACAAAATGTCCGCCAGAGTCACAAGCTTGCTCCCAGTCAAATCAAGACCTCTGTGTGTTCCTTCGTTCTTCCTCTGCTTTAATATTGGGACTACTGTCGAGGCTCCTCTTTGGCCACTTGATTTTAATCAAGACCTGGAAAGAAGACAAGCGTCAAGCACCTGGAGAGGACTTAGCACGTGCTTCTAACCATCAGGACGGCTCTCGAGTGCTAAAAAGGGAGACTCGTCGCCGTGTGCGATTTTCACCTCAGAAACTTTAAGTCACCTAGGATGGACGGCAATGCCAAAGGATGCAAAAGTGAAAGTGAGGCCGACGGTAGGAAAGAAAAGGGGGAGGCCGTGAGAAGGAGCTGCACCCCCCGCACCGTGTCCACGCAGGCAGGGACCCCGCCGCAGCTCTCCCACCCGGCGGGGGCGGCGCTGCGGCCTGACGGACCACAGCGGGCGGGGGCCGCCGGGGGGAGCGGCCGCCAGGCCCCGCGGCACGCCCTGGGGCGGAAGTGCCCCGCAGAGCCGCTCCACGCTCGCGTCGGACCCAGGGCACCCCGCATTCCCAACAGCACACAGCGGGCCCGGAGACAGCGGGCGGGGACGGAAAGTGACGGGCGCCATCTTCCTCCCGCCTCCCGGCGCACAAACACGAAACGCGGGCCAGCTCAGAGCTCAGGATCCCCGCAGATTCACCAGCGCCGGATCAGAAACGAGCGCGGAAGCGACCAGCCGGCGAAGCGGACTGTTCCTCAGCGGCCCCCACAGCGGCCGGCCGGAAGCTGGTCCGCACTTCCGGGATGACGTCATCACGCCGCGACTCCTGCCTCGCGGACTTGTGGACGCGACAGTGGCTGCGGCGTTGTGGCCCCGGGGCCCGAGGGGCCGCCCCGGGTGGCCGTCCACGCTCTCGCCCGCCGTGCAGGGCGCCGTTCTCTCCGCACTCTATGAGCCCGAGGACCGGAGGGGAGCCCCGCGTGCACAGGGCCGAGTGCATTCCCCCGAGTCCGGGCCGGGCGGGCCGCAAGGCCGGAAGGGACGGGACGGGACCACCCTCGGGGCCCGGTCCGTCTGGCCCCGGGAAAGCAAGCCCGATCCGCCCTTTTCAGCCTCGTGCGTTGGGCGGGAGCGGGAGACGCGAGGAGCATCTCCTACAACTGCGGCCGGGGCCGTGTGTATCCTCCAGAGGTGGCGGTCGGAGGGGCGTCGGCGTTTCAGAGCCGCGCAGAGGTGGGATTCACGGCCGGGGCGGGGAAAAAACGGTCCCCAAGGGCAGAAAAACGGAAATCGTCGCGGAAGAGGCTTAAAAACCGGAACAACGAAGGGGAACGCCCCTCTCGCTTCAGGACGGCGGGGTGTTCGGGAAATGCGCGGCCAATACAGATCCAGAGAGCGGAGGCGGATTGCGAATTGCTCAGTGCATCTCCCTTGGCACCTCGGGGAGCCTCAGTCCACTCTTGCTGGATTTCCAGTGGCAGCTATAGAAGCAGACTGCATTGAGGAAGAAGAAAGGGCTGGAGTCTCGTGACCTCAACCCAGAATCCAGCAGAAACTCTAACTGGCACTTACACCTATATTATGCAGCCCAGAATAATACATATCCTTAATAATAAAAATACACTTGGCCCCCATTGTTATAAGAGATGATGATGATTAGATAAAATCATCAGAGCTATTCATGGCATAAGTTAGGATTTGACCTAGCCTCCTAGTTGCCAAGCACTAGTCCTTTGTCAAGTGGTTTCTAAGTTGCTGACCTTTGGGATTTAACTTATAGGTAAAAGGGAATGCTTGTGGTTTTTTCATTCTGGTGTGGCAGTGACTAAGGCCGGGAGACATTCATTCATTCATTGATTCAGATCAACTGTTGTATGCCAAGCCCTGTCTTTGGAGCTAGTAGTACAAAGGTGGACAAAAACGACAACATATCTTAAAGTTTGATTTGGTCAGAAAGAAAAACATAAAACAAATATAAGCTAGACATTATGAAGGAGACTCTGTCTTAGCCTGGGAAGTATGGATACCATCCCTGAGGAAATGACATTTGAACTCAGAGATATGGATGAAAAAGTAAATATATTTATTATATTTATGAATAAAATTTAATAAATTTATATTATATTTTTGTATTTGATCTTGATGCCGTGGTATTTGAGGCCTTATTGAGAGCTGACTCTCCCTTTTCTCAGACTGTTCCCTCCCAAGATTTGCTAATTCCTAGAAGTATAAAAAACTGGCCACTAGGAGAGTGTGTTTCATATACAAACTAACTGCTATAGAGCCCAGAATCCCCCTTCCCACCTCCCTCTGGCTTTTATACTCTAGGCCCCTGTTTCCCCTGTTATTAACACCAGGGCCAGGTGGGAGACAACTTGGGACAGCCCCCAGAAGTCTGCAGAAGTTATACTGGCCAAGTCTGAGGTCGTCTATGCTGTTTTACTGTTCTTTCCCACACAACCTACAACACAGGCTGTTACCCATGTCTTCCTCTCACTCGGGACCAACCTTGGTGCTGCTCTGGGTAGCCCTGCATGGCATGGCACAACATGCCCCTTCTTGTACATTTTAACAAACTATCTTTCTAAAGACAGGTGTCACCTAATATGTTGGCCTCACCACACCTAAATAATAATAAAACCTTCATCTTAGAATGTAAGAAATCAGGGGCTGGGGTTGTGGCTCAGTGGCAGAGCGCTTGCCTCACATGTGTGGCACTGGTTTGATCCTCAGCACCACATAAATTGAATAAATAAAGGTATTGTGTCCATCTACGACTAAGAAAAAATTTTTTTAAATGTAGGAAAACATGGAAGGCTTCTTCAGGCAGAGGGCCTGAGACAGGTAGGCACGTGACATCTCTCAAGAATCATGAGAAGACTAGGTTGACAGGAGTACAGAGGTCTGGAGGATGGGAGAGGAGCTGAGGAGGTTGGCAAGGTGTGTTAGCTTTCTGTTTCTGTGAACATACCTGAGAGAAACCAAAAGAGGGAAGATTTATTTTGGCTTGCAGTTGCAGGAATTTGAGCCCATGGTTGCTTAACCCTGTTGCTTAGATCGTCGGATGGAAGAGGTCTGTATGGCTGCATGGAAGCAAAGATAGGAAGGGGCTGGGTGCTAATACCCACTTCAAAGGGAAACTCCCATTGACCTCACTCCTTCCAACTACACCTCACCTACTAAAGGATCCACCACCTGTGGATAGTGCCACAGGCTGGCAGCCAGACTTTAGCATATGGACCTTTCAGGCACATTTCGGAGTCAAGCCATAGTACAAAGACCTCTACAGACTGTGTGGCCCATGTTAAGGGTGTTAATTTATGTTGAGACTGAGTACTGATTTTAGCTCCAATCCTGAAAGTAGAGCGGCCAGAGTGCATGGTTCATCTCTGATGCTGGTGAGGAGAAGGTGGGCACTTTCACTGGGTAAGTAGGAGCTCCAAGGCAGGACATTCTCTAATCCAATTATTTTCTCCCCAGTTTTACTTCTTTGGCACTCTCTTCTGTCAGCCGGAACACCGAGCAGTGAGTGGTGCCCATTCTCCTGCCCCTGAGATCCAGGTGAAGTTGGATTTCTGCCCTTTCCTGTACACCATCTGGACATCTGGAGTGGGAAAAGTTTTCTGCTCCTTGTCCTGAATCATCTTTGCTTCATATATCTTACCCAAGGACAGGAGTCAAGGGTAATGGCTGGATTTCAAGCCTGAAGGAATGGTTGCACCATTAACAGATCAGAGGAATCCCGAGGAGATCTGGCTTTTTCATGGAAAGAATCTAGGGTTATAGAAGTCAGAAAAGATTTTAAGAGTAATGGGAAGAGGATAATGTAGAGGAAGGTTATGGTCTGTCATTTGGAGTTTTTTTTTTTTCCTTTGGTTTTGTACCAGGGATTCAACCCAGGGGTGCTCAACCCTCCTATATACATCCTTCCCCCCAGCCTTTCCAGTGGAGTGATGATCATGAGGTTTGTTTAATTCACCATTGGTATCTACGTTATGACCATGTAAATATTGTTCCCAGCAGAGCCACATTGTATAATGTAATTAATTTTCCTTTTTTATACGCTGGAGGTAGTTATTGCTTCTTTTTGCTTGCTTAGTTTTCTACTTTTCTAAAACTCACCAATAAATTCATAAAACCCATGGTGGAGCATATAGGGTAATATATCGGTTCAACTTTTTTTCCTTGGTGAAATCCTCTTGTAATATACATATATATTTTTTTGGTTTGGATTGTGGTAATGTCGACTTCACAGGAGAAGTTAGGAAGCGGTCCCTCTGCCTCTGTCTTCTAAAAGAAATCAGAGAACTGGTATAACTTTATCCTAAAACATTTGGTAGAAATTACCAGTAAACACATCTAGACCTGGTGCTTTCTGCTTTAGAATTGTTAATTATTGGTTCAAACTCTCTAATTGATTTAATTCACTCAAAGAACCAGCTTTTGGCTTTCTTGATTTTCTGTTAACTTCCTGTCTTTAATTTATAACTTTTTAAAAAGTTTCTTGTTTACTTTGGATTTAAGTTGCTCTTCTTTTTCTGGTTTCCTAAGGAAGAAGCTTAAGTGATTGATTTTAGGTCATCATCCTTTTCCAGTATATGCATTCACTGCTATAAACATAATCTAAGCACTGCTTTTGCTCTATTTCACAAATTCTAATGTATTTTTATTTAGCTTAAAAAATTTTTAAATTTCCTTTGAGATTCTTTTTTGGATCCATGTGTTATTTACAAGTTTGTTGTTAAATCTCCAAGTATTTGGGGACTTTATTTTATGTTCCTGTTTATTAATTCCTAGTTTAATTCTTTGTGGTCATAGACACTGTATAATTTCTATTCTCTTAAAGTAGTTAAATGTTATTTTATGACCCAGAACGTGGTTTATGTTGGTGAGTGGAGAAGAATGTATGTTCTGCTGCTGTTGGATGAAGCAGTCAGTAGGTGGCTATTATGTCCAGTTGATTGATGATGTTGTTGCATTCAACTTAGTTTTATTGAATTTCTGTATGCTGGATTTGTCCATTTTGTCCATTTTGCAGTCTATAATGGAGAAAAGCTGTGAATGTCTGTATGTATGGAAACTTCTGGGTGCTGGTCAAACTTTGATGGTCATGGATATGGTGAGAGACTACCATATCATGGAATATGCAAAAAGCTGGCTGTTGCCCATCTCTTGTATAAAATGAGAGAGTTCATCCTGGAGAGAAGCCTGCTGGTGTGTTGAACATAGAGGGTGCTTCAGTAACCGCTCCACATATTCAACATGAGAGAATCATGGTGGAGAAAAGACTGACAAGTGTAGTAAATGTAGGAAAGGCTTCAGCTGCAGTTCATAACTTTCTCACCATCAAAGAATTCACGGTACAGAGAAGTATTAGAATAATCAACACCGGAGTTATTGAATGTAAGTTGCTGGCCAGAACTAAACTAACCTAGGACTCCTGCTACAGGGAGGCCCTGTAAACACTGAGAATGGAAGAAGGCATCGATTGACAGCACATGTTCCACTCACATGTTGTCTTTCACACTTGTTCAACCTGCAGAAGGTCATGGTGGAGACTGCAAGGGAGGACACTCTTATTTAGGATTTAGCTTAAAGCTCCACAAACATGACCTTGAAATTGCCTGGGTTTTGTTGTTGATAAAAGCCAAGAATGTGCACATTTCCACTGGAGGCCTTGGCGGTGGTGCAGCGCTGGCAAGCTCACAGATCTGGAGCAATAATGGTGAAAGCAAACCTGCAGCCACTTCACTCACATTAAGTTGCATCTGCATCCCTTGCCCATCACTTGGGACTTCAACCCCCAGCTATCTCACGCAAGGAATCAGTGAGCTGTTCTAAACAAAGGAGCAAGAAACCTTGCCTCTCAGTGCACGGGAAGTGTAGGAGGCGGCCAGGGGCGGCAGAGTGGCTGCGCACAGGAGGGTCACCTTGACTTGTTATCCCTCCCTGGAACCAGCCACCAGGAGGCCCTGCATTTCTCCTTAAACAGCCTACCCAGCCCTTCTGCTGGACTTCCTCATGGGAACTCCAAGAGTGGGTTCTTTGCTGACTCATTAAAGAGGCAGGCTAACTCACCAGACACCCAGCCTGTTTTATACAGCACCCTGACCAGGGCCCAGGTGCTGGTGGCTGTACAGAGGTAAAGGACACCAGGTTAAGGAAGGAAACCTTTCTTGCTGCTCCCTGTGCACATGTACCCCTAGGCACACCACATCCTTCCTGTGTGACTGGATCTGAAGTGGCTAGGTTTGGATCTGGTCCTTAAGGGTGGTTGAAAGAGGGACTGTTGTGGGGAGCCCTGCCTGTATTTCATTAGAGTAGCACAAATGGACTAAGACAGTGTTTCTTCTGTCCATTACTATTCCCCACTAACTCTAAGACCACCCCACCCCAGCTTCCCACCTAGTTTTTGGCCATCTCTCATTTCCAAGCCATTCTGTCCCCTCTACCAGATTACTCTCCCCACTCAAACCCAACCTAGCTACCACAATGAAAAATGTCTCATATTTCCCTTATCACCTAAAATATGAAATCCAAAAAGTGTAGTACTCAAGGCTGCTGCCATCTGGCTATGTGACTTCAAATCCCCCTTCTTACTTTTGGCTCGGTAGCATCCCCTGCCCTAGGGAGTGCAGTTCATCTGCTGGAACAACTGAACATTTCCTACTTTTTTCTCTTCTTTTCTAGATCTTGCCAGGATCCAGCTTAAGAGGACCAGCGCTGGAATCTGCAGAACTGGGGCTAAATCCTAGTCCCTGAGTAAGTGATTTCAGTGTCTTCATCCATAATATGGTGAACTAAATGATTCAAATATGTGTGAAGCTTTTCTTCTGACACTGAGTAAGGAATGACCTAATATTCTTTATGTCCTGCCCATCACAACCCCATTCCATCTTGAGAATAGTCTCCATGCCTGCCTTCCTGAACCTCTTACTGGGAACCTAATGTTTAATCACTGGAGAATCTACTGCATGTTGTCATGTTATACTGATTATCTATACTGAGACATACTGTTATGGTACCAAGGGCACTGTAGGATTACATGAAAGCCAATGGAGAAATTTACCCTAACTCTAAGTTAAGCTTTAGAAAATCTTTTTTTTTTTAAGTATTGACTTTTTTCTTCCAAATACAGACTTAACTCTAAGTTAAGCTTTAGAAAATCTTTTTTTTGTAAGTATTGACTTTTTTCTTCCAAATACAGACTTAGCAAATGACCCTCTCACTTTGATTGCCAGAATGCTGAATTTGCATCCCAAACTGAATAATTTGTGGCATGTCATAACCTGTCCTGATCTCCTGGGAAGCTTTCTTTCCTTCAATGCTGTTATGTATGTGGTTTTGGCTTTCTATTTTTTTGTGTCTTGAATCACATTTAACACATGATGTAGTTAGAACAGAATAGATGGCTGTTGCCTATTATGACAGTTAATACCTTCTAGTTTTTTAATTTCTGTAATAAAAGCTACAGACGCTGCAGGAGATTAAATGAAAGGCCACAGTGGATGTGCAGCAGTGGAATCACATCAGCCAGCCTTTGCTGAGCACCTGTTATGTCAGGCATGGCTTTATCATTTGACATGAAGTAGAAAGCCCAGAGGCCAGCATCCTAGGAGCTCTAAAGGGTCAATCCAAAGACTTAGTTTAGTGTTCAGGGTAGGGTGACAAAGGCCAAGATACCCGTGGAAGACCATCTCTGTGAAGACTTAGTGCTGCAACATTAAATTAACCCCTCCTGTTTAGATTAAAACTAGAGTCCAGAACTACACTGTTTGTACTAGGTGGGGCTTAGAAGAGATTGAGATGATTTCTAATTTCAAACAGCTTATGGGAAAAGGCACCTGAGCCCTACCATGGTGTGCCTGTGGTCCCAATACTCATGAGACTGCGGTGGGAAAATCACTTGAGCCAGGGGTTCGTGGCCAGCCTGGGCAACAGAGAGACACTGCTTCATAAACAAAACAGAAACAAACAGAGAAGAGAAAAGGAGACCTGAGAGAACCAGAAACCAGAATAAAGCAATGTGGGAGAGTAATACAAAGGATTTCTAAGGTGGGGGGGAGAAAAGGTGTCACAAAGGAGACAGGATGTGAGCCGGGTCTTGTGTAGAATTTCTGGAGATACAGAGAAGAAAGTAAGCCCTTTCACCAAAAGTCTGGCGGACTGATCATAGGGAATAGTGAAGCCGTACTAAGCAACAGTTATAGGCATTCAGTGTCTACTTAATTCTCTTTGATGTTTTATATGAATTGAAAACGAATTTTCTATCTTTAAGGAACTTATTCAATTACTTCAAGTATATAATCCAATAAAATGAGTTATTCTGGCCTCACCCTTGCCCCAGATCATAGAGATGATCACTGCTGCTCAGAGAAATACCAGGAGAAAGGCAGAGTGGATCACCACAGAATCTTGGATCCTAAAATATGCCCAAGTTTTAAGAAGAGTGGCCGAGGGCTGGGGATGTGGCTCAAGCGATAGCGCGCTCGCCTGGTGTGTGTGCAGCCCAGGTTCAATCCTCAGCACCACATACAAAGAGAACTAAGAAAAAATAAATAAATATTAAAATTCTTTCTCTCTGTGTCCCCCCCCCTCTCTCACTCTCTCTTTAAAAAAAAAAAAAAAAAAAAAGAAGAAGAGTGGCCAAAAGTGCCAGTTCTACAAATGTCAAATAGGAAGGACTGAGAAACAGGTCCTGGGTTTATCTTGAGATCAGACTGGTAAAAGTCAAAGCCAGAGGCTCTGAGTTTCATGAAGTCTGGAAACAAAAGAAAAGTTCTTAAAAACAGGACAGCAACTGAAAGCACCCCCCGCCCCCAAATATTGAAGGAACTAAATGTCTCTATGATTTTTTAGAAAGTTTAATAAAAGGAAATCAGGATTCGTTACGCACATTAGTAAAACTATGGATTATTCTTTGAGGGAAAATACTATGGTGAAAAGGCAAGAGTGGGAGACAAGAAAAATCTGGTTTTCTAAGTCAGGAGATTTGCCTCAATTCCACTATCCCAAACTGGTCAGAAGTGGTTGGGAAACATGATTCACTGAGTGGAGACTCAAGCCCTATGGAAAATCAAGGTGACAAACCAGAGTGCCAGGCAGCTGTGTGTGGAAGGTTGGAGCCTTTCAGAATACGGGATTGAGCATGTGAGCCTCTGAAGGCCACCCTTTGTTTTACTCATCACTCATTTGAGCACGGTCGGGGAGAGTGAGAGGAAGGAGGAGAAGGAAGCAAGCAGAGAAACTGGGGTGGCTAGTGGTCCAGGTGTCTGACCCAGGCGATCTGTGAGGAGCACGTGCAGGGGCTCCTGTGGAGCCTGGTAAGGCTCAGCGTGGCTCCTCAGTGTGAAGCTGCTGGTGTCTGGCAAGAGTTGAGCTCTGACTGAAGGCCTTCCCACAGGCATTGCACAAGTAAGGCTTCTCTCCGGAATTCGTTCTCTGGTGAGTCATGAGGCAGGAGCTGCGACTGAAGCCTTTTCCACACTCCCTGCACACATGGGGCTTCTCCCCAGTGTGGGTCCGCTGGTGCTCAGAAAGGGAGGAGCTGCGACTGAACACCTTCCCACAGTCGCTGCACTCATAGGGATTCTCCCCCGTGTGTGTTCTCTGGTGTTCCGAGAGAGAGAGGAGACCCAGCTGAAGGATTTCCCACACTGAATGCACTTGCAGGGATTCTCTCCAGTGTGTATGCGTTGGTGCTGGATTACGGATGACCGGTCACTGAAGGCTTGTCCACATGCACGACACTCGTACACTTGAGTATGAGTTTGCTGATGTTGGTTGAGGTTAGTGCTCCGGCTGAAGGCCTTTCCACATTCCTGGCACTCGTAGGGCTTCTCTCCAGTGTGGATCCTCTGATGCAGACGAAGATGTGTGCTCCGGCTGAAGGCCCTTCCACATTCGCTGCACTCATAAGGTCTCTCTCCAGTGTGAGTTCTTTGATGTTCAATAAGGTGTGTGCTTCGACCGAAAGTCCTGCCACACTCGCGGCATCCAAAAGGCTTTCCTCTGCCATGAATGCTCCTGTGAACAATAAGGCCTGACTGGTATCCAGACGCCCTCCCACATGGGTTGCCTTTACAGGGTTTCTTTGGTGGGAGGAGTTTTGGGTGCTGAATGAATTCTGGGCTATCTTTGGAGTGTTCCCTGGATATCGGGTATTTATCTCCCTTTGGAATTTTCTGTTGTACACCAAGGTTGGACCTTGGTCCAAAGTCAGTGGACTCAGGGTGTCCCTCCCTATTGAAAATATCCTTCAACGTCACTGATACTTGCTTCATTGCTGTTTTCTCAAAAGAGAGTTTTTTCTGTGCAGGACATTTGACCCGCCTTGATGACTGGCTCTGTCTCTTACAGCCTTCTTCACTGTTAGGACCCTGGACACCATTCCCTCTGAGACTTTTCATTGCTGATCCTGAAACTCCAGTTCTTCAGAAACAGACTGATTGTTGTTGATACTTTGGTGCAGTTCAAATCTCCCTGTCTGGAAGACATTTAAAGTGCAGATGTCACCTGTGTCTGGTGTGGATCACAAGGAAAATAAATCATCAGGCAAAACAACAACTAATCTGCAATTCGTGCACACTAGCAATTTTATATGAGAAAACAAAGTGAGATAATGGAAGAGAAGTAAGAAGCAGAAGAAGAGAGGCAGAGGCAGTTTTGGCAGTAGACAAAATAAGCACAGAGATATCAAGAAATATGGGAAGAGGGACTGCTTAATATGCTAAGCCAAAAAAAAAAAAAAAAAAAAGGAAACGTGCACATACCAGCCAGTGATCAGAGAGAGAGCCTGCTGGTAAATGCCCTGTTACTGTGGCGGACTGGTCACAGGACAGCAGCCAGGGCAGGGTGAAGACAGGAGGACTTGCAAAGCAGCAAGGGTGCCATCAGAATTCAAACGGCCATTTTCCTGGCACTGAAAGGTGACAATTATTCAGAAATACCATCTTCCCCGACTTCAACTACTTCAGGTAGTCTTCTAAAGAAGATTAAAGTCACAGACTGCTAGGAGCTCACCAGCACCAGCACTCATCTCAGCCAATGTGCTCACAGACGGGCTGAGAAAACAGCCTAAGCAACTTGCCTAGAACACACAGCAAAGTAACTGCAAAGGCTTGGACAGAATGTCCTCCTGAATTCCAAAGGGGTGATCTTTGGTGATCCCACTCACCTGTCCTGGTCTTGTGGGCTGCCTCAAGAGCGGTTCTCCTTTAGCTGGTCAGGTCCAGTTCACATGCTGGGACTCCTGCTGACTGGAGTGACTGTTTAACCCAAGGCTGCGGGTGCTGGAGACCACACTCTTCACAGCTCCATCTCAATTCCATGATCTATAGAAAAGGCAGCTGCACTTTCACGGAGGCTGTGGCAGGAGAAGCTGAAGACTTGGATATTTGAAATTCAGAGCCGAAAATTTGCAAAAGACAGGTGACACGAACACACTCCTAAGTCACTTATGTGATTTGTCACTCTGGTTACCTGGGCCTTGCCTCAGCCTAGTAAATCTGATGGCCCTGGCATTTGTATTTTAGTACAATTCCTGGCTCCAGCATCTTTCTATTGGGAAATGGGAAAATCTGAAGATCTTCTTGCACATCTGGACTGTTTTCTTGTAAATTTATCTGGAGTTCTTGCATATGACAGGAGGCCATGGACTATAAACAGTTCCCCAAATGTTTCTGCTTTCAGCACAAATTGAGATCTGCTGGATTAGGGAGTTCACCTGGTTTTCCAGTTTTTCCTTTCTCATAGACTGGGAATCTCCCAAGACATGGAGATTCTACCAAGAAGCTACACATTGAGAACCTCAAGAGCAACATGACAATACCTTATGCTTAATTTTGCCTTTCAACTGGAAACAAGGAACACAAGCGCCCTACTGCTGGGTTGAATGGGTGGCCTTTCAACCCATTAATGGAACCTTTAATGGAACCTTTGCATTAAAATCCAGTTGCAAACTTCATGACACTCCTTAACAGGAGTATGCCCTGCTGTGAGCCTGGCTGGCTTTGATTCTTGCAGCCCACCCAGATCCTTAATACTCCATAGTTACTTTGTTGGCAGTTCACTGTTATTCTTTAGTTATAGTGATCCCTAGGCTTCAGTGCAGCATCCTACAGAGGGTTTGGGGAATTGGGGGGGATTTCTGGATTGTTACAATGATTGCCGCTATTGTAATTTAGTGGCAGCCAAGGATGACAGACATTCCTGCGGAACTTCAAGTTCAGGATTCAGGCATACTTATTTGATATGGCCAGTTTGATATGCAATTTTAATCCAACTAATGTGTATGTATTGTATGGTACAAGAGCCTCAAAATGTTTTGCATTTTAGGTAAGTACATTATGTATATGACTGCAGTATGCATTATGTAAGTTTGGGTATGTAACATATGATGAACACAAAATGTTATTGTTTCCACCTTGAAAACAAACAAAAAGAAAACAAAAAAAAAAAGAAGAAGAAGAAAGAAAAAATAAGGAACCTGAAAGGAGTCTGACTTGGAAATGCAGCCTGCAGAAAGGGCCCTTTTTTGCTCTGCCTGTTCTAAGCCTGTATTCACAAATACTGACTTGTTTACTCCTCGCAGTAACTCTGTGAGACTGGTACTGTTAGTCCCACAACATCAACAATGAACTGGAAGTACGGAGGAGTCACATGATGAATGCTGGGCTCAGAGGTACTATAGCATATAGATCTGGTCTTCTCCGCAGAGGCAGCATTTTTGTCTGTAGGCCGTGGTGAGGATCGAACCTGGGCTTCACGTGTGCCAGGTGAGCGCGTTACTGCTTGAGCCACATCCTTGGTCTTCTCAACAGTCAGGAAAAGGGCACCGAGTCACACTTCCAGTCCTTTGGCCCTTCACTGGCCAGGAAACTCAACTCCTGATCCCAGGTACCAGTAGACCTTGACTTCAAAGTACCCTGAGGTTAGGGAGTGTCCAGTTCCTGGGGGTTGTCCCTGGGAAGATGTAGTGAATTCCAATCAGACTAAAAGCCCTATCTGTGAAACCCAAGGACTAAACCCTCCATCCCTCCCCGACAGGTCAGTGGCAGCCTCAGCACACTTTGGAGAAACGTCAGACAGACGTTCCGTGGTACAGCATTGACCAGCTAATCTGGGTTTTAGTCATAGCTTATTGGTAGCTAAATAGAAACTAGAGGGGGAAAAACAGTCTAGTTTTATATTTTCTCATCTGTAAAGCAAAGATGTTGGACTTGATTTCTTTTCTAAAGCTGATGTCTAGTAGTTTAGTTTTGGATCCCACACTCTGAGACACATATCTACCTACCTAGACCAATGGGTTAAGACTAAGATGAAACCACTCTTTCAAACCCAGGGACACTACCACATTTCAGACAAGACCATTCAAGAAACAGCTCCATAAGGCTGTGTTCTCAAATCACCTAATGATGCATCAGAGTAGTGACAGCACCGAGGAAGACATTGAGGGCAGTTAGCAAGCAAATGAGCAATAGTCCTACCCTGGGAAGAAAAATCTGGCAGTCTCCTCCAAGAAGAGAAGTTCTGCAAAAGAGAAATATCAGCTTGGCAAGATGACGGCAGATTTTCAGAAAAGAGGAAAAAAATTGATGTGGGATACAGATATGGAGAAGTAAACAGTTGCCTTTCCCTCTGTGGCCTCTTCTTGGCTTTGTTTTTGATCAACAGAGCAAGGAAAATGTCTTACCCTAAGGCATCCAGAATCATGGTCTAGTAATGTCCACATCTGGCCAACTGAGTGCAACCCTAAAGATGAAGAGGAAAATGAATGCCCAGACATAACCACAGCTCTTCCCCCAAACAAAATGACAACAGAATCACCTAAGGGTGCATTAGAGTAGTGATAACACTGAGGAAGACATCGAGGGCAGTCAGCAAGCAGATGAGCAACAGTCCTTCTGTCTGGAGTTAACGGCCATTTTTGATGATAAAGGATAAAAGGGACAGATCTAGACTAAATCTTTCTTGAAATTCTAGGTAATCTGACCTCTTTGTCAATTTCCTCACATGGGATATGAGTTAAAAGAGAGCATGGGATGGCAATAGTCTCCTTACTTCATCCCCAAAAGTGTCAAAACAGAAGGTAATGGACCCTGCTCGGGACTGTGCTTCCCTGGGCAAGTTACTCAACCTGAAAAATCTGGCCCCACCCTGTAAAATGCCATGGCTTATACTGGCTTATCTTTTCTTACAAAGCTTTTGTGACTACTACATGTTAAAGTATGGCAAACCATTTACAATTAAGAATATCATATACAACACAAGGGGATGAGATTACTGCTAAGTTCCTCCCGCAACTAATCTGAAGATTGTGAAGCTGTACATTCGGAGAGGGACGCCCTCAGTACTGGTGAGCCTCTTCTGCAGCTGCTGGACCTCAGCCTTGCACACAGGCCTTCTTTCTTCTTTGGGGCATGCACGTGAAATGGCGAGGGCTGGAGATGGGACCATATTTTCAGGGAGAGCCCCCAAATCACACTTCAGAGCAGCCAAGGGGTCGCCACAGACCAGGGATTCCTCGTGCCCCTTCTCCAGGTTCCCCCAAGGGGTCCCTCTAACCTGAGGTGCCAGGTCCCCTCCTTTTCTGCTTTCTTCCTCACGCCGAGTCCTGTGGGCCGCCTCGCTGCCCCACAGACGTCCTGCCCACGACACCCTCCTCCTCTCAGGTGGAGGGCCACACAGTGCCGCTCCACCAGCCAACAGAGCAGCCCTGGCGGACCTTCCCCGCGGACAGCAGCGCTCCCCCCAGCTCCAGCCACCCACCTCCGCGCGCTCTCTCCTGCACCCAGCTCCCCGCCTCCTGTCTTTTCCGCTCTTGAGCCTCAGACGGTCCGGGGTAAAAGGAGGCCAGAGTGGGGTCTGGCACCCATCTCGCTTCCGCAGCGCCCTTCGCGGTGCACAAAGGAGCCAGCCGCAGGGGTCCACCCCGCGAGGGCGGCGCGCGCCCGACCGACTACCGCGCGCCCGAGCCCCGGCCCCGCCCAGTCCCGCTCGCGGCCCTCCGCCCGGGCCTCGGCCCCGCCCCGCTCGCCCGCCGCAGCCGGGACCGCGCCGGCCGCGGAACCTTCGGCGCCGGGCGCGCGGAGGCGGGAAGGGCCGCGGGGACACTCACGTCCGCGACGACGCCTCCGCGCGGGGTTCCGGGCGCCGAACGCTCAAGCCTGCGCGGAGCCCGCTTCGCGAGCTGCACCGGCGGCCGCGCCTCTGCGCCTGCGCCGGAGCCTGGAGTCCGGGGCTCGCCCTGGCGTGCGGGAGCGCCCTGGGCTGGCGCGAGGACTCCTGCTGGGCCGGGGCGTGGGCCGGGGCCGGGGGTGCGCGGCGGCGAGCGCGGGCAGGGCCCGAGGTGCGGGGCGCGCTGTGCACGGCCGAGCAGCCCCTGGTGCGCTGTCCTGCGTCGGTCCGCGCGTCTGTCCGTACTCCAGGACCACATTCACGAGGTTTCTGGAGCCTCCTGTAAAGTTCCTCAATTATGAAGTTCAATGTTTCAACTTTATTTTCTTTTCCAATTGCACCGTTGGCTTGCCCTATGAATTCCAGGAGGGGTTTTGCTTTAAGATCATGCCATCAGAGAAAACACGGGCTGGTTTGGGGGATTGGCCAACTTCACTTAGCGTTATGTTCTCCAGTCAAATGCGAACAGTTTCTCTGCTATGAGGAGGCTGAATCATCATGGGGTTGGGGAGACCATGGCAGGATTAGATGAGCTCTAGACAGGCAAGGGGGAGGGAGAGAAGGGAGGGGTATAGGGGTGGGAAAGACCGTGGAATGAGCTGGACATCATGATCCTAAATACGGTGAAGCCAGAATTAGGCAGGCAGTATAGACAGGTATTGATAGCTGGTATCCTGGTATCCCCAGAAGAGGATCCAGGAGGCTAATTTTGAGTGAGCCCCAGAAGTTGGAGAATGAAATGTTAATTCCTAGAGCCCTTCCTCCACTAAGAACCTGACCCTGCTCCAATCTGTTGCAAATGCCATAATTTCACTCTTCTTTAAAGCTGAGTAATATTCCATTGAGTATATGTACCACATTTTCTTTATCTATTCATCTATTGAGGGACACCTAGGTTGGTTCCATAGTTTAGCTATTGTGAATTGAGCTGCTATAAACATTGATGTGGCTGCATCACTATAGTATGCTGATTTTAAGTCCTCTGTGTATAAACCAAGGAGTGGAATAGCTTGGTCAAATGGCAGTTCCATTCCCAGTTTTCTGAGGAACCTCCACACTGCTTTCCATGGTGGTCGCACCAATTTGCAGTCCCACCAGCCATGTATAAGTGTGCCTTTTTCACTACATCTTTGCCAACATGTATTGTTGCCTATATTCTTGATGATTGCCATTCTGACAGGAGTGAAATGAAATCTTAGAGTAGTTTTGATTTGCATTTCTCTAATTGCTAGAGATGTTGAACACTTTTTCATATATTTGTTGATCACTTGTATTTCTCTGCATTCATCCTTAATGTTCTATGGCTACCGCAGTCTGGCTGGGCACAAATCACAAGCCACTGAAGCAGGAACAAACTTTATTTTTGAACTCCACCAGCACACTCCTCCCCAATGCCACGGGGCTCCTCCAGGAACCAGCCACTGGAAATATCTCCTCCGGAAATCCCTCCTCCTGCACTTCCCCAACCAATGGGAACTCTGGGGAATCCCCAGGAATCCCCACCAGAACTGCAAAGTAGCGGCAGAGGCGGATAGTAATGCCTCCCCTGTCAACCAATACTGTTGGCAAAATGCCCGGGGCCATATGAACTGGGTTGTGCCTCTCAGCATATAGCTCCTCCATTTCTCTTCTGCTTGAGCTATTTGAGGGAGCCTCAGCTCCTGGTCTTGCAGGCTGAAATGCCAAACCCACTCAGAGTCTATTGTCAGTCAGCTCTTGGTGGTAATCCTTTGATCCAATAAACTTTTTAATTTTGTTGAAATCCAATTTGTCTTTTTTGTTGTTGTTGTTGTTGTAACTTGTGCTTTGGTGCCATATTTATGATGCTGTTGCCTAATCCTTGATCCACAAAATTTATACTTAATTTCCTTATCAGAGTTTTATACTTGTATCTCTTACATTTAAATCTTTGATCCACTTTGAGTTTTGTGGGTGGTGTGTGTAGGAGACCAAATTCATTCTTTTTGCGTGTAGGCATCCAGTCACCATCATCATATCTTCCACCTGAGTGGTCTTGCTGCCCTGTCCAAAGGCAGTCAACAGTGTACACGGGGGTTATTTCTAGATTTTTTTGTTCCCTTGTCCACCTGTGTGTCATTACACTCATATCACACTGTTTTGATCATTAGCTTTCTCGTAAGTTTCAAAATGGAAGAAATGTCTTACTTTGTTCATTTTCAAGATGGTTTTCACTATTTGGTGTTCCTTGCAATTCCTTATAAATTTAATGATAGGTTGTGCATTCTACAAATAAAAGGAGCTAAGATTTTGATAGGGATGGCAGCAAATCTTTAAGTCGCTTTGGGGACTATTGCTGTTCTAACAATATTAAATATTCCAGTCCCTAAACACTGTCTTTCTACTTACTTGGCTCTCTTTAATTATTTTTATCAGGGTTTTGTAGCTTTCATTGTATAATTCTTGCACTTTCTTGGCTAAACAGTTGTTTTCATGATATCATTTTGGGTCATTCATTGGTTTATATAGAAATACAAGTGATTTTTTCATATTGACCTTGTATCCGATAATTTTGCTGAACCAACGTGATAGCTTAGAAAGCTTTTTGGGGGAGTGTACTCTTTGGTGTTTTCTAGATATAAAATGATTCTATCTGTGAAATGAGACCGTCTTATTTGTTCCTTCTGATATGGATGGCTTTTTTTTCTTTTTCCTCTGAATTTCTTGGCTAGAGCTGCCATTACAGTGTTGAACAGAATTAGTGAGATGGATCTGGGTGTGGAGCACAGTCTGTAACCCCAGGGAGGTTGAAGCAGGAGGATCACAAGCTTAAAGCCAGTCTCAGCAATTTAGCAAGACTCTCAGAAACTCAGGGAGACCCTGACTCAAAATAAAATATTAAAAAGGACTGGGGATGTGGTTCAGTGGTAAAGTATCCCTGGCTTGAACCCCAATACCATATTTTTTTTAAGAAGTGGTTAAAATGGACATCCAGGGGAGAACCCTTCTAGTTTCTGTGAAGTATAATGTTAGTGTAGTTTTCTCTGTTGATGCCCTTCATCCGGCTGGTTTGTTGAGTGTGTATGTGTGTGTATTTACTTCTTATGAAAGGGTGTTGGATTTTGCAAAATGCTCAATCTGTTGAGATGATCAGTGGGTTTTTTCCCCTTCATTGTTAATAAGGTACATTACATTGATTTTGTAATGCTGAATTTCTTCACATTCCTGGGATAAACCCCACTTGGCCATAGTGTATAAAAACATACACTTAAGGTACTGCTGCATTCAGTTGCTAGTGTTTGGCTAGTAACATTCAGTGGTAGAGCACTTCCCAGCCTATGGGAGGCCCTGGATTTCTCTCTTGGCACCACAAAGGAAAAATAAAATCGGATTCCCAAGGGATATTTCTAGATGGTTGTCACTTTTGTGGTATTTTTCATCTGGCTGGAGTATGCGGGGAATATCGACCTCATAAAATTACTTAGGAGGAGTTTACCCTTTTTAGGCCACTATACAGAGGAAAGCCAGCCACAGCCCCTGGTGGACGAGGTGGTTCTGCCCGGGCAGAACTGGTACTTGTACCACCGATGGAGTATTATCTTCCACACCACTGAGAACTGGGAGCCCAGGGTGGACCAGGATGAGGGAAATGCCACACAGTTGCTGTTCTTATGAAGATGCAGATAGCATTTCTGGATTAAACATTGACTGGTTGCTGGCATCTTTGGTTAACTTCCAGTTTGAAAAAAAAAAAAGGCAATTCTGACTGTTTTTGGCAGAATTGTTCATTTGGCTTTTGCGGAGGGACAGTTTTGGAGTTCTGTACTCCACCACTGTTCGGAGGTAAGGAGGGAGGGAGGGAAGGGAAGGGAAGGAAGGGGGACCCAGGCAGGATAGATCTCCATCAGCCTTGCCCCTATGTTGAACGTCTGAAGAGTGAATGCTCACGTCCTCTTCAAAGAACTCTTGAGTCCTGTGTGCGACTGTGTTTCTCGACACAGGTCCCCAAGGGTAAGCCCAGCATGGGTTCCCGGGATGGAGGTGAGCCTCCAAGGAAGCCCTGCCCCTGGAGAGCCTGCAGCTTGCCCTCCACAGGGAAGCTTGGGCTCCCGTCCTCTTTCAGACCCTTCAACAGCTGTGAGGGACGCCAGCCTGGGGTCAGCCAGCAGACGAGGGCAGGAGTGCCCGAGGACTTCTGAGCATCTGTGTACGACGTCAGAGAAGGGGCGGGATCCCGTGTGCTGAAGCCCTTTCAGATGTTCATGAACAGAGTCTAAAATCTGTCTGTCTCTGGAGGATTTAACCCAAAAGAAGAGCAGGGAGGTGACCGCAGGAGGAGTGCCTGATGGCCCAGGCTGAGAAGGAGCGAGTCCAGAGGCAAATGTAGGAGCACAAGTGTCCCTTGACTTTACTGACCCAGGGTCCCTCCTGGTAATATTAATTCCCCGTATGACCCCACAAGGAAGCAGGGATGGGAAGGGCAGAAGTCAGCCAGTCTCAGTTCAGTGATACATAAAGAACATTTAAAGGTTTCTTCCTTCCTTTCTTACCTGGAGAAATCCTTCCCTAGGTTGAAACTGAGGCGTGTGCATCACGGTTCAGCCATCCTGCCCTGAGCGTCTGACTGCTGGCTGTGCGGTCCCCATGGTCCCTCAGGTCTAACTGCAGGTGTAGCAGTCAGTGTTCCTGGTCATCCTGCCCTGAGAATCTGATGTGCCGCCTCAACATGACCTGAACGTCCTCTTGTAAGGATCCCGGCGAATCCTTGGAGAAAGAGACCACAAGAGACCAGCTTCATGCAATGGGCAGGAGGGAGTTTATTGAAGAGGATCCTAATTCAGCGTCCTGAGGCTCAAGGCCCACTCAGGAAGGGAGAGCGGCCCAGAGCCCAGAGCAGAGGTTCAAGCAGAGCTTAAGTACACTTTTTGGGGAGGGCGGGATCCCGCCGGGCGGGGGTGATTGGTCATTCCTAAGGGGGGTGGGGGTGGGGGGTGGGGGTGGGGGGGTGGGGGGGTGTACACATTCAAACTGATTGGTTTGATTGACAAACTGCACAGGGCCCTAGGCTAAATGGCCAGTAGGGCGTTGTCTTAACTATCTCAGGAATCTGGGTGTAACAGAGGAACTTAATAATACCTAATCTTTTACATTTTAATTCAAACTTTCCAGCTTAGAAACTTTACCCTTTCACTCTGTGCTGTTGCTGTGCACACCCCGTGAGGTGGCCTTTGTCAGCTGTGTCACCTCTCATGTGACATGGATGTCCTTTGTGTTTTTTCATACATGACTCTGGAGATTGAAAGCCTGGCTTTGTATCAGGTGAGTTCTGCCCAGGTGTGCGGGGTCCGGCTGCAGCAGAATAACCAGGGGGTGACGAATAACTTCTGTAGATTGATACAGCAGGAATGGAAGCCGTTTATTGTAGGACAACAGAGCTATTTATACATTTTGCACAGCTTATCTTAATTAGCATAAACTAGATACAGCAGTCAACCAATAAGGAATCTCCACACTTAATGGCTCACTTTTGTTACTTCTCAAACCACTCCCTCTGGCATTTTGCCAGGCACCATCCAGACTTGTTTACGAACTCTACATTCCCCTGGCAAAATACCAGGTGTTATTTTGACTTGTTTACAGACCTTAACACAGGTGCACCTGAGTTCTGGGATCTTGCCTGTTTAAGGGTCACAAAAGCTCCCCGCTTTGGGGTGTCTTGAGTTTTGTCTTATCGACATTATTTTGGGCCTGCATTTCTTCTGAGAAATGTGACATAGCCTGTCCACTTAAACCAGGTAGGGCAGCTGATAAATACCTTTTTAAAAGTGAAAGCATGTGGGGGTCAGCACAGTGGGCCCAGTTCATAGAAGCAGCGCCTTGACCTTGTGTCCCCACAACTTGTGTGTTGTCTGTCCCTGTGAGGCCCACCTCTTGGATCACTCTTCACAACTGTAGGTGGATACAGAAGGACTCTTGTGCTGACACCCTTGCATTGCTCCGACACGGGCCAAGCTGGTTTCTTAGACTTAATGCAAAGAGCAAGGGACAGGTCATCCCTCATGCGTGACTGCCAAGAGGTGCTCAATGAATTATCCTGGGGAATTTCACCACCCCTGCGGCTATCTTTCCTGAATCTAGGAATGCCTTTGCAGTACTAGAGAGCAATGTGCTGTCTGCTAAACCCCTTCTGGGTATGAGCTATCTCTTCTAGGCCTGTGTGAGCTGTTCTGTGAGCACCAGGCGGACGGCAAGATTCAGGGGTTCAGATTCCTGACCAGGCCTAGTGGTTTCTTTTCTCCCTTGTGGGTCAAGCTTTAAGAGAGGGTTTTAGGGTCTCAAGCACACACAAACGTGATTTAAATGGCAACTTCTAGAGCTGTTAGGTCCTTTTTGCATGTGTGTTCTGCCTGTGTAAGAGACACAGATATGGGAGGCAGCCTCTGAAGTGGCCTCCAGCCACTGCTATCTCCTGATCCTGGTGCCCTGTGTGGTTCCCTAGCTCATCCGTGAGGGCAGGGCTTTGGGGGATACCTGTGATGGATCCTCTGGGCAGCCAGCTGCTGTGTCATAAGCTGCCTGGCAGGGTGGCCCATCAGGAGGGAGTGAGCCCACCTGCCAACACCTAATGGGGAGTTTGGAGGGGACCCTTGACCCCGGTCAGGCCTTATGATGACCAGAACCCTACCTGGCACCTTGACTGCACTGGAGCAAGACACTGAGCTAAAGCTACCAGTAGGGACTTGTGAGTTTCCAACCAACAGGCACTGTGAGGTTGGTTTGTGGTATTAAATCACCAATTTGGAGTTATTGGTTATGGCAATAGGAAAGTAATACAGATCCTGAACTAGGTGTGTGACTGAAGGCTCTGTGCACTTCCAGGACAGGTCCACTTGGGGCTTGGATGTGGCTGGGTGGGGATATTTCCACTTCCTTTACTCCGTGGCTCACAGAGGAACCAGGAGGCTGTCCCTGCAGTTCACTGGGGGTGACGGCTGCGGTTTCTCTGTGGCATTGCTCATCTGAAGGCACACTGTTGCAGACGTGTGCTAATACAGAGTGATCCCCTGCTTCCCGCTGGTCCAGGGACTTCAGTTTGCCTCATTTTAAAAGCTGTCAAGGGCTGGGGATGTGGCTCAGCGGTAGCGCGCTCGCCTGGCATGCGTGCGGCCCGGGTTCGATCCTCAGCACCACATACCAACAAAGATGTTGTGTCCGCCGAGAACTAAGAAGTAAAAATTAAAAATTCTCTAAAAAAAAAAAAAAAAAAAAAAAGCTGTCAAAACCTAAGCCCTCTGAAGCCCCCTTGAGCGAGAGGAATTGCTCTAAAAGCAAAAGCAATCAGCATCATGGTGCTTGGTTTATTATATTTTCATTTCCTTTTAGATTTTTTCCATGTCCCTTAGATTTCTCTAATGTTTTAATACTCTTTTGTTTTCTAAAATGACCTTTAAAGAACTCATTTAGGACACATTTTAATAAAAGTCCGAAGTATGCAGATATAAAGAAGTGGATTTTCACACGGTAAACACCCTCCAGCGGGTTCCAGAGGTCAAACCTGGCCCTCCCGCCCCCTGCGGCCTCCGCTTGGCTTCTTAGGCCTTAGGTCTTAAAGGCCTTTGAGTCGCAAAGAAGCTGCCCAGAAGGAGCCACTCGCTGGCTGCCCTTTCTGCCTGGCTGCCTTGGCTCTGTAAGTCCATCCCGGCCAGTAAGTGCGGCTGCAGTCCTTCCTCTCGCTGCCCCGGGCTGCTCCGATATTTTGGGCCCTGAGTAACGCCATGGGTTGCACACCTGAAAGCCGTTCCTAAGTAGAAAGAAGAAAAGCTTTCAGGAGCTTTAAGCCTCCCTGTGATTCTCAGAGCAGGTGGTTTTGAAGAATTCTTAGCAAAGGTGTGGGCCGGCAGGTGCAGGAAGATGTGTGGAGGCCAAGACAGAGCCGGCTCACTGGCCATGTCAGCCGCCCACATCCGTCTGTACCTGGCTCTGCCAGTCCAGAGGGGCGGAGGATGACCTCCCAGATGCCAGAGTCCTGGCGAGTTGAGTAGAATCATTAGCTGGAAGTTCAAAGCCACCACCTGTACACAGGTGTTCCACCTCGCAATTCAGTGGCTCTAGTCAAGGTGGGGGACCACCTGGCAGCGTCTTGGCTCTGCTAAGGCCTTGCTGCAGCTTCCCAGAGAACGTTGGTTCCCATAAGATGCCCTGTGGGTTGTTTTTTCACTTAAAGTGGGTTTATATTTATGAAGTTTCCTTCAAGAGCAATCAATGCTGTAAGTTTTGCTCAGTGAACTCTTAATTATTAACTGAATCTTCAGTACCTACATTATCAGAGTGATTAACCCAAGATTAAATTTTTTACTGTTTTTATTTTAATTTCTCAACAACATAAGTTTTGAATATTATCCAGTATATTATGCTGTGAAATTTTGAGTACGTAAAACAATGTGCAAACACAAATGCAATGTATGAAAGTAAAATGAATCCTTTTTTTTTTTTTTTTTTTTTTTTGTGGCCACAAATTCACACAAAACTTGAGAAACAGCACCCTCTATTGCCAACAGCTTTGCAGCCCTGATCTGCCCTCCCTGTCTCATCATCCTCTTTCCTTAGATCTGCCACATTGCCAGGCATCAGGACAGAATGTCTGTGTTTCTGGACTTCATATTGATGTCATATTGATGGTGCCAGCTTCTCCACACTCAATTCGGTGGAGCTGGGCTGGCCCTCTGCAAGCCTGGCTTGCCTTTGGTTCTGCCAGAAGATACCCAGGGGAGAGCTGAGGAATTGGAAGGGCTGAGGGCCACCCTAGATTCTGCTGGTGCCTCACTTCGCTTCCTGGCAGCAGCTTTACTTGAAGTAGCACATGGTCCTCGTTCCTGGGATGCTTTCTACACCCCAGACCCAGTTTTGGCAGATGCCTTAGAGATCACAGCCCCAGTGGGTCAATGACAGGCTCTTTCTCCAAATTCCCACTTCTCACAGCCCCACCTCTTCAGACGTAGTCTGGACTCCCAGGGTGGCAGCTGCTTCCGTCAGTTTCTAGGTTCCTTTCTGCCCACAGCCTTCTATTGCTCACCGACCACACCTGCCCCATGCATCCAGGTAAAATAAGCAGTGTGAGGGGTTTCCTTCCTTGGTTCTGACTGACACACCTAATGTGCTTGGCTCTAGAGATGACTTTACTTTCAAGTTTGTGAATGTTAAACATTTTCTCCATGTCTACCTGCTTTCACTCAGCTCGAGGTTTGCAGTTCTCACTCCCATTGTTGCATGACCTGTAGACGATTGATTTCCATGTCTGTCCGTGAATGGACGTGTCACAACAATTCATCCACTTTCTGGTGTTCTTATTCCTGGTAAGTAACACTACTATGAATATTTCTGTGGGCCTCCCAGGACAAATTAGATCCTCAGCACCACATAAAAATAGAATAAAGACATTATACCCACCTAAAACTAAAACATAAATATTAAAAAAGTTTTAGTATTTAAAAATAAATAAAGGTATTGTATCCAACTACAACTAAAAAAATAAATATTAAAAAATATTGAGGATTGGAAAGAATTATTGAGGATTTATGTGGGCCATATCTATCATTGTCTACTGTATTAAAATTTTAAATTCAGGGGTTGGGGTTGTGGCTCAGTGGTACAGTGCTTGCCTAGCATGCATGAGGGACTGGGTTCGATCCTCAGCACCAAATAAATAAATAAATAAATAAATATATTGTGTCCCCCTAAAACAAAAAAATAAATACTAAAAAAATTAAATTTAGAAGTGAAAACAATATTTATTTGGATTAAAAAACATATCATGTTAATATAAATAGCGTGTTGCATAAAAACAACCTATGGTTAACATAAAATACATTTGAGGGAAAGTGGCATTGATTTCTGAGTTTACAGGTCTCTTTAATAACCGAGTGCACAAAGCAAGGTGGACCCGCGTTATTGGAAGTAGAGTGCTGAGACCTGGGTCCATTTTGAGTTGCCAGGGCTCTCTCCATTTCTGGAAGTTTCTTCTTCCTCCTGTTGTCATGCTCCTAGATGAGATGTCAGTGACCCCCCGTTGCTTGATCTTGATGGACAGACCTTTCCAACCCTATTTTTTACAGTGACATTACTTGCTTCCAAGTCCACTTTTTCTATGAGGACAGCCATTACTGCTCCTCTGGGTGCAGTTTGCATGACCTATCTTTCAGTTGTCTTGTATCTTGATATCGGAAGCATCTTCTTTTGGTAGCATCCAGTTGAATATTGACTTCATCCCCTCCCCTGACAACCTCTGCCTTTTGACTGGATTCTTCATGGCTTCACATCTGACAGGATTGTTGATGTATTTGGATGCACACATTTTAGCTTCTGTTGTCTCATGTCTTCTTGGTTCTTCCATTCATGATGTATTCCTTTTCTGAATTAAGCAAACAATTTACAATGCAGCATTTAATTTCTGTAATCATTCTCCCACCATTTATTTTGAGTTTTCTTTACAAGTTGCTCTGGGATTTGTCATATATTTATGAGAACAGTCAGAAATTTGTACTACCTTAATCCAATGAGATATAAAAATCTCACTCCTACATAGCTCCATTCCTCCCCTTCTGTCATATCATTGTTAGATGATGTTACATTTATAAATATTTAAAAACCTGACAAACATTATTCTAATTAATACTTCATAGAGCTTAATGCATTTTATATATTTTATCTTTCTTTTTTTGGTGCCAGGGATCCTTAAACTACTGAGCCACATCCTCCACCCTTTTTATTCTTTTATTTTGAGACAGGGTCTCTCTGAGTTATGTAGGGCCTTGTTAACTTGCAATCCTCCTGCTTCAGCCTCCTGAGCCACTGGGATTACAGGCATGGGCTACTGCCCCTTGCAGCTTAATGTATTTTAAAGAAGCTTAGAGAAGAAAGGGAAGAGGTGTATATTAACTTATTTGTATTAACCTTCTTGCTTATCCATCCTAGTTTTCATGATTTGTTCCTGTGGGTTTCAGTTACCACCAGGAGTCCTTTCTTTTGCCCACGACAGCTTTCTTCTTGCCTACTCCTTTGTGCCACGATTAGCACATATATTACGTTTACGTATGCTGTAGGTCCACATATAAAAATACACATTGTTTTGATGATCAATTTCTAAATCAGCTAAGAAAAAGACATGTGTGTTTATGCTGTCTTTATCCTAATTACACAATTACTTCACAGGTGCTGTTTTTTTGAAAACATATGTGCAACTGAGACACCATACAGTGTCACCTCCAGAGTGGAGAACTCCTGCAGCCATGCCGCAGTCCGGCTGCAGCAGAATAGCTGGGGGGGGGGGTGACGAATAACTTGTATACATTGATACAGCAGGAGAGGGGAGCCATTTATTGTAGGACAACAGAGATATTTATACATTTTGCACAGCTTATCTTAATTAGCATAAACTAGATACATCAGTCAACCAATAAGGAATCTCCACACTTAATGGCTCACTTTTGTTACTTCTCAAACCACTCCCTCTGGCATTTTGCCAGGCACCATCCAGACTTGTTTACAAAATCTAACATTCCCCTGGCAAAATACCACATGTTATTTTGACTTGTTTACAGACCTTAACATTTCCCCCTTTTGTTTAATTTAAATGACGACCATAGTGGTTTTTACATAAACACCATAAATAATCTGCTACAAACAGAAAGGGAGGATACAAAATGCCACAATACCAAGCCAATTGATGGCTCCATGCAAGAAGCCCTTGGAAAAATTATACCAGCAATGACATCGTTAGCAAAGATACCAAGTTACAATTTGTTGTAGATTACAGTTTGTTGTCTCAGTCCAGGTAAAGCAGTGTCTCAATAGATTAACTCACAGTCCTGTTGTCTCAGTCCAGGTAAAGCAGTGTCTCAATAGATTAACTCAGTCCAGGTAAAGCAGTGTCTCAATAGATTAACTCAATAGATTAAATCATAGTCCAGGTAAGTTCTGCAGGCAGCTAGCTTAAATCACAGTCCAGGTAAATTCTACAGGAAGCTAGCTTGATCCGAAGTCTCGTCTGGTTCTCAGCTGAAGTCTCGTCTGGTTTTCAGCAACACTGGAAATTCTTCCACTTTCGTTTTCACCAGCACTGGGACAAAGGCAGGAACTCCAACAATGCTGGCTAAAGAAAATCCTGTAGCATTCCACTAAGAAAACAACCTTCTGAACAATTTAGTACATTATCTCAAGGTTTTTTACATTTGAAATAAGCCTTAATAGTGCTCATACTCATTAGCTTCCAGGTGTGGGAGAACCATTGTAGTTTAGTTATTGGCATTGAAAATGACCAAACATCAGGGACGCTGGTAGCGTCTTCTGCCGGCTGTAGCATCCTGGGCAGCCCCAGATGGCCCTGGGGAGAGTTCGGGGAGTGTCCCGGACTCAAATTGCTACTGGACACAGGGAGCAAGAGCCTGGGAGACTGTGCCTCCAGGTCAGGTCTAGATTTGGGCTCCTGGCAGTGGAAGAGCCGGCTGCCGCTGCCGCTTGCAAAGTACTTGCTGCACCATGACCCGCTCCCGCACGTGGCAGCCTCCGCAACAATTCACGCACCCTCTGGTAACGAAAAGTATTTAGTAATAGCCTTTTGCTGCAACTTTTTTTCTGATAATCCTTCCTCCTCTGAACTTTCTTTTTCTTTTTCTTTCTTACTAGAGTTCCTGGGCTCTTATCAACACATGCCCTAATTATTCTTGGTTCCACTGGGGTGCCTTCTTCCCTTATCAATTTACTTCTCACCCCTTCCATATTTTCATCACAAAGACAATACAATACACTGAGACAAAACAAGACACAAACATACTGCATCAATCTTCTCCATTTTCTCGAAATGGCCATTTTTCCTCTCACCCTATCTGCCTAGGGACGAGCAGATTGCTCCCGTCCTATCTATGGACGGGCAGCTTTTTTTTGTCACTTACCCCCGAGTGTCCCAGGGCTCCTGGTAACGGGCCACCGTCTGCCGCAGTCCGGCTGCAGCAGAATAGCTGGGGGGGGGGGGGGTGACGAATAACTTGTATACGTTGATACAGCAGGAGAGGGAGCCGTTTATTGTAGGACAACAGAGATATTTATACATTTTGCACAGCTTATCTTAATTAGCATAAACTAGATACATCAGTCAACCAATAAGGAATCTCCACACTTAATGGCTCACTTTTGTTACTTCTCAAACCACTCCCTCTGGCATTTTGCCAGGCACCATCCAGACTTGTTTAGGAACTCTAACATTCCCCTGGCAAAATACCACGTGTTATTTTGACTTGTCTACAGACCTTAACACAGCCACTCTTGTTTGGCACATCTCTTGTGCAAGTGGCAAGTTCTTTCAGCTTGTGTTTATGTCATACTCTCTTTTTATCCCTTTCATTTTTGAAGGATAGCTTTGCTAGATAGAGAATTCCTAGCTGAGGACATCTTTCTCCAAGCACTTCCAGATCTTCTCCCATTGCCTGCTGGTCTCTGTTACTTCCAATGAGAAATCGGCTGCTACTCTTCTTGGGGTTCCCCTGTAATTGAGAAGCTATCCTTCCTGCTGCCCTCAAGACAGTCTCTTTCTCTTTAGTTTTTTTTTTTTTTTTTGCATACTTGCTGTGCCACATCCATTTGTGGAACTCAGTATATTTCTACCTAGCATCCATGGGGCCTCCTGCATGTGCACATGAATGCTGTTCCTTAGAATGGAAATCTTCCACTACTGTCTCTGAAGATTTTAACTCCTCTCTGTTCTCCTGGTGCTTCCATTTTATGTATGCTGTCCATGCTTAGTGGTGTCCTACACCTCTCCACTCACCCTCTGTAACCTCTTTTTACTGTCTCCATTGTGTTGCCTTTTCCAGATTGCATATATTTGTGTGTGTGTGTGTGTGTGTGTGTGTGTGTGTGTGTGTATGTTTCTCAGACTGGTTCTGTTCACTTAGTAATATGGATTTAAGGTTCCCTCCATGCACATTTTTTTTTAGTGATGAATAATATTCTATCATGGTTAGAGAACATACTTCATGTTATTTCTATCTTTTTCTCTCCCAGGGAATGTTTCATATGCTCTTGAGAAGAACCTATATTCTGCTGCTGTTCAGCAAAGTGTCCTATAAATTGTTAGACTTAGTTGGTTTGCAGTGTTGCTTTTCTGTTTCCATGAAGTTTATCCATTCACCTGTGGAAGGTGCTTTGTTATCCGATGTTTGACAATTGTGACCGAGAGTTCTGCAAATATTCCTGTGCTGGGGTCTTAAGAGATGTCAGTGTTCAGCTCATTGGGGTAAAACCTGGGATTGTGATTATTGGATTGTTTGGAAGAACTATGTTTAGTTCGGCTGGAATCTGCCACAGTGACCCCAGAGTGGCTGCACCGTGTTGCACTGCACCGCAGTAAACCAGAGGGAGCCTCTGGTGCTCCACAGGCTCCTTGGCGTTTAACAGCATCAGTGGTTTAAATTCTAGCGGTGGCACTATGAGTGTGGCTGTAACTCTCGAGTGTTTTAGTTTGCATTTCTCTAATGACATATTTGAGCATCTTTTCATACACTACTTTCCATCTATGTCTTTGTTGGTAGGTCGTTCAGATGTTTTGCTCATTTTTAAACTTATTATAGGCTTTAACAAGCTGTGTATATTTTTATACCAGTCCTTTATCAGATATGTTTCTTGCAATCATTTCCCTGGTCTGTGGCTATTCCTTTCATTGTTTCGCAGAACAGACAAGATCCCGACGTGGCCCATTGCGGTAGGGCCAAGGCAGGAGGCCTGCGCTGTGCCGGCGGAGGGCGTTGGGTCTGCAGACCGGCCGCTTGCCTGGCGCACCTCGCGAGCCTGGCGGCCTCACACAGGGCAGCCGCTAACGGGTAGGCGACCCAGATTCCGCCACCAGGAGGCGCTGACGGAGCCCCGAGGTGGCTGCGACTGGGCGAGTTC
The DNA here is from genome assembly GCF_052094955.1 of Ictidomys tridecemlineatus. NCBI lineage: Eukaryota > Metazoa > Chordata > Mammalia > Rodentia > Sciuridae > Ictidomys > Ictidomys tridecemlineatus. The sequence continues at coordinate 156,328,543 of NC_135484.1, read as the reverse complement.
TTTCCGCCAGCGCCTGGCACCTGCTGGCGACCGCTAAAGGAGGGGCGCGCGGACGCTGATGTGCAAATTCGACTGCTCGGGTGCCACCCGGGCAGGTCTGCAGTCGTGTTCCCGCGTTAATTGCGGGACTCGGAGAGCGCTCCCAGCTGGGACCCTGGGAACTGCAGGCGACAGACCCGCGCCGACCCGGAGTCGACCCTCCAGGCGCCGCAGTCAGGTCCCACAAGTCGGCGCAGCTCCAGCTCCGCCTGCTCGGTGGGCCGGGCCCCGCGGTCCCCGGCCCGCGCCAGGCGTAGGTGCGGACATCCACGCAGCTTCCAGCGCCGCGGAACAGCGCGTCCCTCGTTCCCGCCATGCGCCCCGCGGGGGGCGCCGAGCTCCGAGCCGCTCGCGCTTCCCTCGTGCCCAGGTCCCAACCGTCACCCGGACCTTGGACGCTCGGACTCGGGCCGATTCCGCGGCCGTCGCGAACATGGCCGGCTGAAGCTGTCCTCCAGGCCGTCGACCGCGCCCACCGCTCCCATGGGCAGCTTCCTGGGCAGGCCGGGTCCCTCGGCGTCCCCGGCCCGGGCGCGCGCGGATTCGCCAGAGAGGCCTCGGATCCGCGGGCCGGCTCCGCCGCTCTGCCACGTCCAGCGGGTCCAGTACATCCATCGCGCCCATCCCGCCCCACGGCGCAGGCCCTCGAAGAGGCCGCCGAACTGGGACCCTGCCCATCCGGCGAGGGTGGTCAACGAGGCGTGGAGGCGCTTTCCCATGAACAGGTTCCAGAATTCCGTCGTGGGGCCGCTGCCCTCAGATTGGTGGGAGAGCTACCTCAAGCGGACCATTTGGTCGCTGCGGCACCCGCGGGCGGTGTGGAGCCCCGTGACGGTCAAGATCGCTTCTCCCGAGCAGAGGGCGCCCCCCTCCGTGGCCTCGGCAGGCGTGATTGCCTCCGCGGGGCCCTCGGAGGAGCCGCCAGACCCGTGCGCCAAGGAGACGGTGCTGAGGGCGCTCCGGCAGTGCCGGCGAGGGGGCGCCAGGGTGCGGGAGCCGCCGCTCCCCGAGAGCTCCGACCCCGAGCGGACTCGCGAGAGCCGGCCCTCCGCCTTCAAGCCGCTGGCGAAACACCGGGCCGGCGCCGGTTTCGTGCCCAGGCCTGGGCCTCTGAAAGGGAGCGGCCACTCGTGGAGCTCCGGTCACAGCTTGAAGAGGCTCGGTTGCTCCTCCGAGAGCTCCTCTGCTGGAAGACGCTCAGCAGGCCCCCTGTGCGCCAAAAGAAACGCCATAAGCAGTTCTTACAGTTCTTCCAGAGATTCCGCAGAGCCGTGGAAGAGAAGTTTTTCCAGCACATCAATCCAGACACCAGAGTGGCCCGTGAAAAGGAAGGAGAGAGGTCCCCAGTCTCTGCCTCCAGTCCCAGCCGTGTCAGACACTGGAGCCCCTGGAGCCCCTGACGGTTGTGGGCAGCGCATTCTGAAGGTGCCGATGCTGCCATCTCACCCCGGGAACCTGCTGTCTACCAGCCCAGCTCCCCAGGTCCTCGTCACTGTCCCACGTGTGAGCTCTGCCTCTGGGGAGGCCCTGACCTCGGGGAAGGAAACTGAGCGGCCATGGAGTGACCAAACCAGAGAGAACACAGGCCAGGCCTGGGCTGGCCAGCCTCCCCTGCCTCTCACTGGGCCTCCTTCAGGCACAGCAGCTGCCACCGGCACAATTCCTCAGCTGGAAATCTTGAAGACGCAGAAGTCTCCAGGTCCACTGGCCTCCCCCGGGTCTACTGGAGAGGCAACCAGTGTGGTGCAGTGCTCTCAGAAGACACCTAACCTGCCGACCCCAGCTGAACACTCGCACTCAGAGCCCCCGGCAGAGACCTCTTCAGAGGCAAAGCCCACAGCTACTCTCATCCAGCTGAGCCCAGCCTCTCCCACACCACCAGCCACTGACACCGCTGGGCTTCCTTCAACCCCCCAGGCTGACAGGTCTGCCACGCCCCCGGGTCCTCCTGTGGTTACCCCTGCCGCACCCACCCTGCAAAGCTCAAGATTTGGGGTGATGAGCACCTCCACTCCCCGCCCTTCCCCCACCCCTCCTGCTGTAGCTTCGGTTTGCCCCATTTTAAGACCTACTCTGGGGCCCCTGCACAGTACTGAGATGGCAGGCTCCTTAAATCCCAGAATCCCAGTCACACCTGTAGCACCTGCAAGCTCTTCATTCCCCCCCACTCCAGGTGTCTTCCCACCCACCTTCCAGCCCGTCTTTGGTAGCACAGGACCACTTAAAACTATGCCAGTGCAGGCTCCTTCCCCCGGCAAGCAGCCCTCCCCTCCATGTGCTCCTGCTTCCTCTCCTCTGCCCCATGGCCTGGCCGGGGCCACCCCTGTGGTCAGCACATCCAGAGACCCAGCCTTCAAGCCACCTTTGGATCTTGGCATCACAGGAGACACTTCCTCTGTCCTCACCTCCTGTAGCACTTTCATGCTTGGGGCAGCCCAGACCTTCAGGGCGAGTTTGCCCCCAGGCCCGGGCTTCATTTTTTCGCCACACCAGCACCCGGTCATCCCCACTGTACAGACAGTCACTGTCTTCAGCCACGTCTTCCCTAGTGTGATCCAGATACTCCCATGCAGGGGCACCGATGGTCTTCGGGATGTGTCAGCCCCCGCCCTGTTACCTGCCAGCCAGGCTGCATTGTCACCCGGCGTCTCCAACCTGACCCCAGCACTCACAGTTCCCATGGGGTCAAGCTCGAGGCCACCCGTCCCAGTATTCCCAGGAGTCACTCCCCAGCCTGCACCTGGGGCCACTGGTGGGCAGATGCAAGGCTTCCCCCCGCCAGTGCTTGCCCCACTCTTGGGTAACTCATTACTTTTTGGGAACTCAGCAGTGGCATCCCCAACTCCAGTGCCAACTTCAGCTCAGACAGCCTTTGGGGGTGTGATGCCTGCAGCCCCCACCCTCCACACGCCTGCCGGCATGCAGCCAGGCCTGGGCAGCACCCGTGATGGCCTCCCCTCGGGTCCAGGCAGTCCAGCTGGCTCTGGAGTTGCCACCCACAGCCATGTGCGTGGGGCTCGAGGCTCGGTGTTTGGCAGCACAGCACCTCGGCCTTTTGCCTTTGGGGGACTGGTGACCCCTATGGACTGTGGGGAGCCTGGGGTCCTCATCACTGTCCCAAGTGTGAGCTCTGCCTCTGGGACTTCCAATGCTGATGCAGGGCTCAGTGGGATCACCAGCCCTGTGACGCCCTTTGGAGAAGGCTGGAGCCTTCCCCGCCAAAACACACCTTTGTTCTTGGGAAAGGCCAGCTTCTCTGCAAAAAAGATGATGTCTTTTGCTCACAGCACCCCTATTCCTGGGCCAGTTAAGGTAGGCAGCCGTCTTGGCCTTGGGCTGTCCCCTCCACATTTTCAGGACTCTGCTTTTAAATCATCAGCTCCTACCTTTTCCATTGGTACAAAATCAAAAACCCCAAGGAATCGGGAGCAAGGGCATTCCCGAAGGCATCATGCCCACAAGAAATAGTTCACTTTCCTCTTACCTGTACCCTGGTTTAGACCTCAGTGTTTCCATGAAGAGCTTTGGTCTCTGCAAATTCACTAAGTCAGACATACCCCAGATCTAGAGTAAGCTTTGTATGCTCACCCCGGGGTCCTAAATATACCTAAATATACCTGGAAGAAGGTAGAGGACCAGGCACCATCCAGTGGTGACAGCAGATGACAGAACTAGACCCCCCCCCCGGGATTAGACAGAGCTTTACCCCTTTCCCCCCAACACTCCCTGCCCTGCTCCTCTGTGTCAGTTGTGAGTTCCGTCAGAGCTGCCTCCTGCTGCGTCCCAGGAACAGCCAGGGCAGTAAGGCTGCAGCTGCAGACTAGGTGCTCCTGCTTTTGGGGAGGAGGAAGAGACTCTCCCTCAATCTGAGCCTTTTATTTGGCTCTGATAAATGGCTCCCCTCTTTGGCCCCTTAGGGATGCAGATTTCTCATTTCTTGCTGTTCTGTTCCTCAGTGGGTTCTTGGAGAAGTTTTCGGTGTAATTTGACCTTGAATCCAGCTTCTCCGTGAGGATCAGTGGTTGACCCTCAGGGAACTCTGTGTGCTGCTGCTGTTGTGCTACTTCCCCAACAAGCTGCCAGTCTTTTCCTGAGAGGCGATAGTCCAGCCCCATCCTCCTCCTGCCAATTGAATCTACAAAGTGAAGACTGTTGTGTGAGACCCCAGAGGTTACTCCTCACTCCAAGAAAAGGAGGCCTTTGGCCAGTGGCCTTCCAGGTTTGGACTCAGCAGGAGCGCCTTCCTGGATGCAGGTCTCCACTTGCCACCTTCTCCCCGGCACCCTCCCGTGCATACACATGAGACCTGCTCTCTTGTCCAACGCTGGTGTCTGCTGTGTGCTTCCGACTGCGTGTGGGGCAGGGCGGCTCCTAGGAGTGGTGCCACTGGTGGGGTCTGGCTAAGGGATGGGCAGGCACACTTCTTCATGCTACAAGAGCTGGTTCCTGAACGTACAACAGCGCGTGACTCTAAGGGACAGCCTCTCGGGAAATCAGAGGGCCAGGAGGGAGGAACACTGGCCATTCCTCCAGCACCAGCCAGAAATGCACAAGCAGGGAACAGAGCTTTTGTCTTTTTATTCCTGCCTCATCTCCTCCCTGTTCAGGGCCTGTGCGGGGAGGGCAGGTGGAACAGAAAGCCCTGGGGCCTGAGAACAGAGTGAGAAGGGCGAAAGGGCAGGTGCCCGAGGCCACCCCAGGGCAGCGCCTGTGGGAGGGGGTGGGTGAGCACTTACCATCCTGAGAAGAGGCTAAAATGGCTTCCTGAGTACATGGGCCACCCATCTCCTGCTGATGGGGACTCTGACGGAGGTCTAATTGGAAGAACAATATTAAGTTAGATGACAAAATAAAATTGTTGAAATAAGTCTGTGATACAGGAATTTCTGTCCATCCGATTTGGATATGGATATGGAGGCAGAGTGAGGTCTGGACACCTACCTGACTCGGCCCAGTGAAGGCCAGTTTGGGGATTTAAACGCTGATGACTGGAGTGTACTCATTCCTCCAGAGCAGATTGCGGGAGTTAGAATTCTAAGCCAGGCCGGTCTGCTATGAACACCCACTTCCGCAGTCACTGCCCACCCAAACTTGCAACCTTACAGAGGGCCAGGGAGAACACATGGACGCTGCCCATGCTGTGTACCTGTGATTCGACGTGTCCTCGGCCCCATTTGCACTGACCTTTGGGAGCAACAGACGGCTCCTATGTCGGAGGGTTACACCTTAGTGTGGGATCCTTGTGTAAGCCATAAGCCCGTGATCCTGAAAATAACAAGGAGTGCCCAGGGCAAGGGGAAGGACCCTCTCAGCTAAGACTTGAGTTGTGTCTCACCAAGGGGACAAGGTGAGGAAGGCAGGACGAATTGGGACAACTTCTGGAAGCTGGCTGTAGCAGGGATGAGCAGGAGCAGGTCACAGCGAGCTGATAAACTGTGTGTGGAATCGATGTGTCCTGAGTCACCAGCATGGAAGGCCTGCAGGCCTGGAGGACACAGCAGTAACAGTGTGAGTTCCGCCGGTGGCCAGCATGGCAGTGAGCCCAGCCAGCATGGCAGTGAGCCCGGTAGTCAGCGCTGGCACGCGGAGGAGCAGGAAGAGAACAGACTAAGGAGCAGGACTTGGGGAATCCTTGAGGATCTGACCTGGGTTTCTCCTGGGACTTAGAACATGGCTGTTTCTGTCCCAGTTCTGCTGCTCTGTGCCTTGCAGCCAGCCCTGTGGGCAGTGCAGAGGACACTTCAATTAGCTCTGTGTTTTTCCAGCTGTTTACTTGCCCTTCTCTCTTCCAACCCCTGGGCTGTTCTGGGTGCCTTTGCTGATCACAGGGACTTAACAGTTAAAAGCAGCACTGTCTTTTCCTGGGTGTGCCTCCCAAGACCTGAAGACCCAGGGGTGGCAGGAAAGGATCGGGACAGAACTTTTAGGAACGTGTGAGTTTGGGGGCAAGGGACTTTGGAAAGTCAGAGTCACCTGCAGTGCAGGGAGGAGAGATGGAGTCCAGTAGTGAGGAGGTGGAGACCCCAGGAGTGTGGAAATTGGGGCTGAAGGGGCCCAAGGCAGTCTGGGAATCCTGGCAGTCAGTGCAGTAGGAAACAGGCGGATCCAGGTATCTTCAGGGAGCGGGGAAGGTTTGTCATGCAACATGGAACCCTGAAAGGACAGGTTTGGTTTCATGCAGATCATAAACCCAACCCCTGGGGAATTTTAATTTCCTTAACTTCTAAAAATAGAAATTGAATTGAAATCTTGAAAATGAAGTATTTCTTGTTAAATGAGGTGTTAGGCCATTTGACCTTCAGGAAAAGGTGTCTGTTTGGAGGGTGGATCTGGATGGGGGTGAGTCTCTTCTGCAGCTGACCCTGAAGCCCTGTGCCCACCTGTTATCTTCCCACTGGAGGAGATACTGAGGTGCTGGGTGTCGGGAAATGACCCGGAAAGAGTCACATAAAAGGCTGTGCCTCTTACCACTTCCACTGACAAACCCCTGAAGGAAAGAGGGGGTGTTCGCCCTGTTTGCACACGGACAGGTGAGCCCGACGTGTCTGCTCCTGTCAGCTCCCACGTTGTCCTGGCAACCTGTTCATGAGAGTGTCTGTGTTTCCCAGGAGAAAGACACTTCCCCCGTTGTCCTGTTTCCTCTTCTGCCCTTGCCAGACTACACTTACCCTCCACATTTCTGCCAACAATCATTCGGAGCAATCTAGGCTTTTTTGCCTAGATTGGCTGGGGCTTCTAGTATGCTGAAGAGCCCTGGGGAGAGGGAGTCCTTGGTCCTGATATCGGGAGGAAGACTTCCATATTTTTACAGCTGACTGTGATGAATGGTAAGTCTGACTGTGGGTTTTCCATAAATGTCCTTATTCAGGTTGAGAAAGTTCCTTTCTATCCCTAGCATTCTAAGTGGTTTATTTTTTATTTATGAAAGAGTGCTTGATTTTATAAAATGCTTTTCTGTGTCAATTTTCTGGGTTTTTCTTCTTTCTGTTAATGTGATTGGCTAAATTTTTCACGTTGAAGCACCTATATTCCTGAGTTAAATTTCGCTTGTCATGATAGATGATTTTTTTTTGGTTCATTAATAGTTTCCTGTGGGTTTTTGCATCTTATATACATAAGGCATGTTTGTCTGAATCATTTCTAGCTTTGATTCCAGGGTACTACGATTCTCAGAAATGAGCCAGAGGCTGTTCCCTTCATGTCTACTCTTCAGAGGACTGTTTGTTTGTTTGTTTGTTTGTTTTAGTACTGGGGGTTGAACCCAGGGGTGCTTTGCCATTTAGCTATAGCCCCATCCCTTTTTATTTTTAGACAGGGTCTTGCTAAATTACAGAGGCTGGTCTTAAACTTCCATTTTCCTGCCTCAGCCTCCTGAGTGGTTGGGATTACAGGTATGCACCACTACACCCTAAGTACTGGTCTTAAATCTTCTTTTGAAATTTGGTAGGATTCACTGGTGAAGCCCTCTGGTCCTGGAATCTGTCAGGAGGCCTTGGCTCACTGATTCCATCTTTTTACTTGCTACAGATTTCTTCTGATTTTCTCTTTCTTGAGTCAGTTTCAGTAATTTGTGTGTTTCTAGAAATCAGTCCAGTTTATCTAGGTTATCTAATTTGTTGGCATACAGTTTGTTCAATATTATTTTACATTCCATTTTCTTTAGTAAGCTTAATAGTGATGTTCCAACTCTTATTTCTGAATCTTGTTATTTTCTTCTTTTTCTCCTTAATTGATCTAGTAAAGTCAAAGAACAAATTTTTGGTTTTCTTATGCATTTGCTTTTCCATTCTCTGTTTTACTTAGCTCAAACTTTTCTGTTTCCTTCCTTCTGCTGAGTTGGAGTTTAGTTTGCTCCTCTCCAGGCTGGAACCTTTCTTCTTATCATTTGGATTTGAAGAAATAAGGACTCCCTTTTCCCACACTTGAATCTCCCTGGTGAATCCTGGACTGCTCTTCTCCGTGTAAGAGTTTCTGATCAATTTGTGTCACCTTTTAAGAATGCAGCTGGTAAATACAATTCAAAAAGCACCCTCCAGTCCAGATTGTCACAAACAGCAAGGTAACCGTTGGCCCCTGCAGGTCACACCCCAGCCTTAGCACTCGGTGTGCTTCAGAAGTCTAGGTCAAGCCCGGATTGGGTGTAAAGGAGCTTCTGCTCAAGAGGAATAGTCTAACGGAGTCGGACGTGTCCGGCAGGTGTCCCGTCTGGTTTTAAAGCAGCCTAGACGGCACAGTAAGAAACACAAGTGCGTTCGTGGTAGGCAGGAAGCAGGTCCCCACCAAGGACCTCCCTTTAGGGCTCGTTTCGCTACCTTCTTAAGGGAAGCATCTTACCTTGGCGAGGCTCCCCACTCCCAGGGTCAGGGCTAGGGACACCTCGGCGAGGAGCCGGAGGCTGTGGAGTGGACACTCCTCAGTGCCGTCTCCTCGCCCCAGCTCGCCCCAGTGGACACACGACCCGACTCGGTAGGTCCGCGCGACCCGCTTCCGCGCAGCAGCCCTGGCCGGGCGCCGGGCTGCGCCTCCACCCGCCGCTGGCCCTGTCCCCGCTGCCCACGCGACGTCGAGGTCGGGGCGCGCGCGCGGCAGGCAGGGCAGTGGCGCTTTTGCTCGCCACGACGCCCTTGACTTTAGTGACTGGGAAGCTGGTTCTTGGTAGTTGAGTAGGGGTCCATCGTGAACCGGCCGCAGTGTGGGGGTGAGGAGGCACAGCTGGGGTGGCGTGAGCTCCCGCGCGGCGGGGCACCGACGGGGGTCCCGCTAGGACACCGGCGGGAGAAGCTGGTGCCTCCACACTCGCCCTCTGCCAGACGGGTCGCCCCTGCCCTCTGGGGAAGAAGTAAAGGTTGTTTCCCCACCTTTTCTTGCAGTGCCGGCCCTTGTCACTCATGTCAAAAGAAAGGCCGACGGCTCCCTTCGCACTGCGGAGCAGCAGACGGACTCACCGCCGATCTGCAGCGGATCCCGCGAAGAGAATGCGCGCTGATCCTCAGTCGGTCGTAGTTTTGTGTTTTCTTCACATTCAAAAGAAAAACACTTTTTACTTGTGCACAACAACGTCTGTGTGACATTTTTACTTGGTAAACGCCTCACTGCCACTCCTTTATTCGAGTCTGTGCATTTGTGAAACTTGGATCAGATCAATGGGACTGCCTGGTAAGCCTGTCGCCTCAGCACTCCTGGGTGCTGTTTTTATCTCCACGTAGGTGCACTACGTCGCTGTGGACTTTATGGGGGAAAACGGAGGCAAAAATTAAATATGAAGTGGTAGAAGACGGGAAGCGTTGACCTTTTTAAAGTTTATTTGTCTGGATTCCAAGGGGAGACATAAAATGAGAGAAGAAAGGAAGTTGTAGTCAGATTTTTGTGAAACAAAATTTTAAGAAAAAATTAGAGCGCTCTGCAGTGAGTCCTTAACAGTCAGAAGATATGAATTCTTCTAAACAACACGAACCCAGAATTTATAGGAAACCATACACACACACACACACACACACACACACACAGAGAGAGAGAACTGAAATGGAAAGATGGAAATAAAGCCATGAGGGGAAGGTGCTTTTCCCTTTCCTTGGCAGCTTTGAAGACGCTCTTATCTGGAGGTATCCCAGACCGACAGCCGGTCAGTGGCCCCCTCAAGCACTGTGACTAGATGTGAATGTCCAGCTGTGGAGACTGGTCGCACACCTGCAGTGCCCAGTGGAGGACCTGGAGCAGAATGAACCAGGAAGAAAAGCTGTCTGTCAACCATATGCAGCAACATCCAGGGGACTGTTTCAAGGGGGGAAGCAAAGTACAACAGAGCACATGTGGATCTCACCTTGCTGTGTACAAGAAGGAGTGAAGCAGAAGATACGCATACCCAGGACTCGTCAGAAAGAAACAAAGCCAGTCACCAAAAGGGCCGTGTATGGGGAGATCAGGGAGCAAGAGATGGCTCTGATTGTATCTATCTTTGTATGGGAAGGACAGGAACAAACCAACAAAACAACAACAACAACAAAACCCTGAAACTAGAGGCAAAGCAAAATAATTGGACTTCACTGGATTTCAAGGGAATAATAAATATCATACTGGAGGACAAAAAGAGCCAAATCAATCTGTATTATTTTTTAACACAGAGTCTGGACCAGGGTGAAAATTACAAAGAAATCTTGAACTCTTTCAGTTGTTGTTTTCTCCCTGTTGTCATGCAGGTGAAACGATTTTGAAGGTACTTTAGGTGTTTCAGTGTACCATATGACAGTGAGCATGTTGATATCACTTGGTGTGTTCTCATTGTGGAGAAGGACACACCAAGGGGAGGGAGAAAGGACTTCTTGGGCATGAGAAGACCTGAAGCTGATATTGTGTGTCGTGATTATCAAAATATGCATGTGTGTATACACTTGTCTGTACACACCTGTGTGCGTGTGGTATGTGTGTCTGTACATACATGGATTTCCTAGAATTTTTTTTGCTAAAGGGTCCTAAAAGCAAGACATCTCAGAAGCAGTAAACTAGCTGGGCCCTGGATATGGTTGCTCACTCAAAGTTTCCCTCTGGGGAACAAAGAGGGGCTTGTTATGCCACAAATTCAGAGCACCTAAAGATCACAGGGGCACAATGTGCCTGGGACATAGTCACAGACTGAGGGGCTCTGGCCAACCAACTCTGGAATTATTTGAGTAATTAAAGACAACAATGAATTGCAGATGGCTGAAAAATAGGATTTCAAAAGCTCACACTAATAATAAATACACACATAGATGGAGGTTGGTAGAGGGCTCTTGCTTATAAGCGAATGCTGAAGAAGTCCAGACTGCTAAATGTGACGGGAATGCTGGGTTGAAGAACCATGGGTTTGAAACCATCGTAGTAAATATGGTTCAGGTAGGACTTACAGATGCCAAATCTGAAGGGAAATTTTCAAGGGAGCAAGCTGTTTGCATTGCCTTAGTCACAATGGAAAAAGTATCAGCCTGACTGCAAAACCAGAATCAACCCAGTACCGAAGGGTGATGGACACAGAAGTCTCCAGTCTCCAGACAGTGTTCCAGGGACGCCTGCTGCGTACATGGTGTACTGCGTAGATGAGTCCAACAGGAGAAAATCCCAAACCCCAAATGAGCAGTGCACAAGGGACTAGCAGTCCAACGCCTTAACCACTCAGCCACCTCCTGTCGTCTGTAGATTCTTCTTTCAGGCCTGCATTTTGATCCCAGTGCTCTGCATATCGTTGCCTGAAAGACTCTTCATAAAAGTTCTTTTCTCCCTCCTCCCCAGGGCTTCTCATATTTCAATTTTGATTTTATTCTATTTTTTAAATGTGTCCTTCAAAAATGTCAGGGTCATAAAATACTCATTGGTATTTATGTGGACAGGTTAAAGGGCACTAAAAGGCTGTGGAGGTTACCTGGTCCTAACTCAATCCTGCACTAAAGTGGGGGTGCTGTAAAGCACATTACAGATCAACTGATAGAAGTGGAATACAGGCAAAAATTTTTAAAACTACCACACACACCATATTAACAGTGGTTGCATAAGAGTGTCTTTGCTTTCAGAAAATTCCCTCTTAAACATTTGAAGAGCAAAGGGCCACAATACTTAGAACTTACACTTAAATGTTCTGGAAAATGGGGTTGGGGGAGTAGCTAGTGGTAGAGCACTTGCAGAGCTGTCTGCAGACTGAGTTCCATCCCCAGCATCAAAATCAAACCAATTCAAGCCAAAAAAGCACATGGTGGTCCCACATTGCTTGTTTTTACACATTTTCCATGTTTATGAACACTCCAGTGGTCATCAAGACTTTGAGTGATACCTGATCCCTATGGTTCCCTCTATTGGTCTCCAAGGCCAACTAATATTTTGAGTCACATTTGGACTGGAGATCTCAAAGGACTTGGCTGGGACAGTAAGAAGGGTACAAATCTCGATTTGCTCCTGCCCAACTCAGAGGCATACTGGAACAGAAGAAAACTGCAGCCAGGCCCGACGAGGGTGGGACTCGAACCCACGCGTGCAGAGCACAATGGATTAGCAGTCCATCGCCTTAACCACTCGGCCACCTCGTCCTGCTGGCCCTCTCTGTCTGTGGACTCTCTTTTCAGGCCTGCACTTTGATCCCAGTGCTCTGAAAGACTGCTCCAACAGGTTCTTTCCTCCCTCCTCCCCAGGGCTTCTCACATTTCAATGATGCCACCCTGGTGCCCAACTGTCATCGTTTCTCGATGCCCACAGTTGCTCTCCAGCGACAGCGAGCATCTTTTCGTTGTCTGCAAGATCCACGTTCTCCTTCTACCTCTGCCTGCAATGTGCTGAAATCCCCCTGCGCATCCCGCCGGTTGAGTTCCTCAGATCTTACCAGACCTGGCAGCCTTCTTACTGAGCTGTATACAGTTGAAAAATTTTGCAAGAATCCTTTCCCTCTTGGAAACGTATTTCCATTCTATATCTGCCACAGAATTTTATCCCAATATTATGTATTTTTACACGTCAAAGACCTTATCTGCCACACTGCTTCTATGAATAGAAATCTGATTTTTACTTATTTCCAGTGACCAAAAATCTCAGTTTTAAGCATTTTTCTCATGCCTTGAATTACTTTTACGTGTAATGTTAGCACACAGTAAAGGACACACAGAAAACATTTTAATAAATATTATATATGAAAAGTAGAATTGCGTAGGAAATGCATCTTTTAATGAAAGATGAAAATATTTCCCCCAACAATTCGTGTGTCTGGATGGAAATTTAATGCTGGAGTGAGATTTCAGTGGGAATTAACAGCAAAATAACCGATTTATGGTTCGGAGCTTGCAGAATATATTCTTATTAGTAAGGTAGAACCTCCAATGTTTTTAAGAGGATGCTTTTTACACATTTAACTACAAGTCATTTTAATTAAAATATATAACTTTAATTAATAAAGACTAGGCATAAACAAAAGTGATAGCAGATTTGCGACTACATACAGATTATAAAATAAGGATGTCCGTATTATTTGACAGAAGTTAAAGAATTTTCTTACGAGTCCGAATAAGGGGGAAAAAAATCAGGACACTAGTTTTCTAATTATCTATGTACGCATCCTTTTTTGAAAGTGAGACGGCTGTGTCAAGGGCCCGTGGCATTTCCCGCTGTCCTTCTGTGTCACAGGAGGCGGTTGCATAAGTAGAGCGAACGGGTGCGGGGCAGCTGAGGGGGGCCCCCGGACCCCGGAGCCGGTGTCGACGGGTGGTAAACCTCCTGCGCCCGCCGAGCTGCAGGGCGCCGGGCGCGCTTCCCTCCCGGCCTCCTGGCCTCGGGTCTCTCCTGTGGGCCTTTCTCGCCTCTCATCCCGCTTCTCTGCAAAGCTCGCCGCAACATCCCTTTGCGGGAGACTGAGCTTTCCCACTTGGTCTAAGAGGGTCTGAGCTCGGGCTCTCTCCAGGAGCCGGCTGGGCCTGACCCTATCCCCAGGACAGTTTGGCTCCAGGGAACCAACAACACCAAGAGCTAAGGAACCCAGGTGTGGTCTGGCTCTCGGGGCTTCACATCTAGCTTCAGAGAGTGACCAGGGCCTTAGTCCTGTTGGAGCATCCCGGATACTGATGTTTTCTAAACAGAGGGCATAGTAAACACTGAGTGGACATCAAGCAGCTTAAACAATGAGTGACCCCTGGTCCCTGATGTCCTAAGAGCATGCTTTTTACACCTTTAACTTCAAAGTCAGAATGCGATTGTAATGGGGTCCACTTGATGATTTGAACATGACCCTTGCTGCTCTGCCACCGTGGCTTATTTAAAATCCACATCCTCCCGTCCCCTTCTCTCTCTCCCTCTTCCCCTCTCTATCCTTGGGGAAGCGGATTATGGGATTATGCGCCCTCCCGTCCCAGGCCAGTCCCTTTTCCTTGAGCACACATCACAGGAACGAAGTAATTCAGACTTCACGGTGGCCTCAGAGGACCTAAGAAGGGGCTCTCTGGGAAAGCCACAAGTGAACTGTGACTCCTGGCAGGACACAGCTGGAATGCAGCCTTTGGAACCACCTCTGTTACTCTTGACCACCAGAATCACAGCGTCTAGGACAGGAGTCCCTGCGTTTCTCTTTTGCTAGTAAAGCAATAAAACTCCTTTTTCCTTTTTCTCAAAATCTTGTTCTCGTTATTGGATTGACATCCAGGACAATGACTGAGCTATCAGTAAAAAATGTTTTTGTACCACAGCCCCAGACTTCACTAAGATTCATGAGCGGAACCCGCCAGTGGCCTTTGAGCTTGTGGCCCTGTCTCCGGAGTGAGCCCAGGAGTTGCAGTGACCAAGCACACAAGCCAAGGTACTCACCGGAGCCAGTGCCAGCCCAGATTAGGGTCTGAAACCAGACATGCTGCTGGGAGCCAGGCTCTGTGGGAGGTGGAGGGCTACGCTGTCTTGGGGTCAACCTTGAGGAATACAGATATTAGTAATTGCCAAATTTTCCTGGTAAAATAGTAAAATAATCATACAACAGAAACCTCTAATACACATTTTAAAATAAAACTAACTTATAGTTCTTAGAAACTTATTCAGGAGCTCACAGTAAATAAGTCTAGTTGACAACTGCCCCTCAGACTGAGGGTTTGGTGCTCCCCAACACCCCTGGGGTGGGGGCTTTACATTTATGGCCCAGCGGCCACTCTAGTTATGCAGACAACAATGGTTGCAGTGCCTTCTCTGGATGCCTCTCCCTCTCTGCCTTCCCTGTCTTCTTACACTGCATGTAGGCTGTGGTCTGGGTTTCAGGACTGCTCCCCTGCTCAGGACTCAGGGACCATCGCTCTTGAAACCAACTCAAGCTGAGGGTGTCTGAGGCTGAGAGCAAAGGCTGCACGCCCAGACCTGAACAAGGCCAAGAAGTCCGGAGGCTACACGTGTACTTCCTGCCTTTTGTCTCTTTGCTCCTCTTCTGTAAAAGCTGTACCTCAGCCTTCAGCCTGTGGACTCAAATCCTCACTCACTGATCTCTATTTATTTTAAATTTTATTTATTATTTTAAAATGCCAAATATCTTAATGGTTTATTAGAGGATATAATTTCTGTAGAAATTTGAATTCCCCCCAAACACACTCCAATACTGCAAAGAGAATTTGGATGAAATCCTTTAACCCTTGCTGTAGGCCTACGTAAAATAACAATTGCCTACATGTCTGTGCCCGGTTTTTACATCAGCAAGGCCCCATGGCCCTAATGCGTGTTTTTAAAATAAGTGTCCTGTGCACATTTCAAACATCCGTACACAGCAGCCTGCCTTGTCTCGGTTACTTGATTCTAGGCTGTATCGTGCTGTTGTTAGATCCTCAATCGCTGGCTCTTCAGCTGGTTTCTATTTTCTCTCTCATAAGGAAGTTTCCTAGGGATACACTCCAGCCCCAAACCCTGAGGTCGGCCCTCCCAAGCCAGCCCTCAAGTTCTCGTTCAGGTGCCCCCGCCTGAACTGGCCGGCCCTCTCCGACCGGAGCGCCTGCAGCTGGACCACTCGCCAGGACCGCTGCACCCTCACCCCTGTTGGTTTTGGAAGGAGACTCTTTGTACCCGTGGCCTGGGGAGCCCGGGAGCCTGGCTTGGGCGTCTCTGGCGCCGGTGCCTAGGACGTAGGGTGGCTGGGCTCCCGAGAGGCCGCAGGCGCAGAACCCTGCCCGCAGTCTTCGTCCGAGTCTCTTTTAGATGCGGGTCGGCGAGAGGCTGGGCTCGTGGGTGGGAGCCGCGGAATGCAGCCCCCACCCCCTCCAGTAGTCCAGTAGTCTCTGTCGTCTGAACCCGTTCGGGCTCGCAGGTCTGCCACGGTGGCCGTCGGTGAGATCCGAAGGGGATTCAGGCTTGCACCTCCGCGACCGCTGGGCAGTCCTGGCCGTCGGTGAGATCCGAAGGGGGTTCAGGCTTGCACCTCCGCGACGGATGGGCAGTCCTGGCCATTGGTGAGATCCCCAAAGCGTTCAGGCTTGCACCTCCGCGACCGCTGGGCAGTCCTGGCCGTCGGTGAGATCCGGAAGGGGGTTCAGGCTTGCACCTCCGCGACCGCTGGGCAGTCCTGGCCGTCGGTGAGATCCGAAGGGGGTTCAGGCTTGCACCTCCGCGACGGATGGGCAGTCCTGGCCATTGGTGAGATCCCAAAGGCGTTCAGGCTTGCACCTCCGCGACTGCTGGGCAGTCCTGGCCGTCGGTGAGATCCGAAGGGGGTTCAGGCTTTCACCTCCGCGACCGCTGGGCAGTCCTGGCCGTCGGTGAGATCCGAAGGGGGTTCAGGCTTGCACCTCCGCGACCGCTGGGCGGTCCTGGCCGTCGGTGAGATCCGAAGGGGGTTCAGGCTTGCACCTCCGCGACCGCTGGGCGGTCCTGGCCGTCGGTGAGATCCGAAGGGGGTTCAGGCTTGCACCTCCGCGACCGCTGGGCAGTCCTGGCCGTCGGCGAGATCCGAAGCGGGTTCAGGCTTGCACCTCCGCGACCGCTGGGCAGTCCTGGCCGTCGGCGAGATCCGAAGCGGGTTCAGGGGCGGCCGAGGGGCCAGCCTGTTGGCACGTGCAGTCTTCACCTTGTGTTTTGACCATCTGAGAAAGGAGATTGGTTTCCGGATCCTTCGGGAGGACAATAAAATCAAATTTAAAAAGCGCCCGCAAGCTTTCCAGTTCTTCGGTTTAATTTCCAGGCAGGTCTCCCATCCTGGGGCTGCAAGCCCTCTACAACACTGGGTTTTGGGGCGAACTGTAGGAGCCTTGGGGAAATCCTGGAAAACTGTAGCAGCGGCTGGAGATCCTGGGCTCGGGAAAGTATGCAGGGTGGCCTTGGAACTTTTGAGAAATGTGAACTATTTGTTGTTTCTTTTCAGTGGGAAAAAAAGGAACTGGCCCGTACGGGGATCGAACCCGCGACCTTGGCGTTATTAGCACCACGCTCTAACCAACTGAGCTAACCGGCCACTGTGAGGGAAGGGAAAAAAAGCCTTTCCCCGATCCCCTAAGGTGTTCTCTGCAGTAACAATGTCGGACTGGGAAGAATGTCTTTGCATATTTCGACTTTTGATAAAAAGATGACAGAGTTTTCTCTAAAAGCAAAATAACCAAAAAAAAAAAAAAAAAAAAAAAGCACTGCTTTTTAAAGCCATACTCCTAGACTTAAACTTTTCAAGCTTCTTTCAATGGCTCAAGATACCTGAGCTTTTGAGGGATACCTCACATCCAAACCGTAGCAACAATCTAGATTGTTCCAAAGGGCATATGTGTATGTTGAAAGAAATTAGTCTAAGATTGCCAGGATAGAATTTAATTGTGAATAAAACGGTAGAGCTTTGGCATGGTCATGATGGGTCATCATATTTTTACAGATAAAGCCTGCATTTTGGATAAGAGTGAAAATCTTTTTTCTTTCTTTCTTTCTTTCTTTCTTTTTTTTTTTTTTTTTTTTTTTTTTTTTTTTTTTAATGGTTTGCTAAGTAGTCATTAGCCTTAGATCCACCTGGACCCATTCCCCCTGTAAATCCCTTAGTTAAGGGCAGTTTTCCAACTTTACAATTACTGTCAAGATTACTGGCCCTCACCATATCATTCCTGTGACATCAGTTCAGAGTCCTTCAAAGTCTGTGATGATTTTCCCTGATGGTTTTACTAGTAGTTGAATTTTTCCCTTCTCCCCATGAGCTTTCTTAGCTCATGCTTCAATTGTACCTGAACTCTTCTTCTCTTGGATTGGAATCAGTGTTTCCAGCCACGACTCCAAGACATCAGACATCCCAAACAAATGCAGAGACACCAACACAGTTCGAATTCTGGCCCAAGTGTGTTGGCGAACACACACACACACATACACATCCATCTCTTCCCATGAAACATAGTGATTCTCTCAGCACTTTGTTTCCTAACCTACCAACTACAACTTTAAGTTCATCTTCCTGAAGAAAGTTTGACCCAGTTATTCAGCCCTCATCCATATATCTTCTCACCACTCTTACATCCATAGCTTCCCCAGTCATTGTCACTCTGCCCTATGGTCAACCACCCTTCTTGAATCTAGCATTCCAGGTGAAATTTAGCCTTGGCAACCCACAGGCAACTGCAGTCCCTCCAGGAGTCTTTTTTTCGGTCACAATTAACTACTTGCAATTCCCTGACTATTCCAGATTCTGGGTATTACTATCTTTCCTAGAAATGTTCCTCCTCTATAGCTCCATTTCTAACTCTTCATCTAATGGTTTCCTCTAACGACTCATAATATAACTCAAATGTCTCTTCTATGTATCACATATCAAATTTTATAGAAATGTTTTATATCTCACAATGCTTTACAATTATTTTTAATATCTAGTTACTAACAAACCTCTACCCTCCGTGGGGCAGGAGAGGTCCTATGGTGACATAATGCCAGCTATAAATAGGCACTTAATATATGTTTGTGGGATAAATAATTGAGCTGAATACAATTTGGGGCAAATCAAAGTTTCCAAATCAAGTTATCTGCCTTTGTTATGTGAATGAAATATTACTTACATGAGAAAGAAAGAAACTTGGGCACTAAAATTTAATGAAGCCAACCATAGTAGGAAAACTTAGTTTACATTTTTGTCCAGAAAATTGTCCTTGATTCAGTTCTTCCCAGGGTGCCACTAATGGAACAATTGTGGTGTTTGTAGATTTAGTAAATAGATTACTTATTGAGCACCAAGGGCATTGTGAATATAAGAAATAAAATAGTAAGAGATACATAGTTACTGGCCACACAGGGGTCAGAGGAAAAGGGTGAACATGCACACAATTGTCTAAAATTAGAATGAAATGATGAAACAGGATTGGAAAACACAGTCATTGTCACACACTTTGTTTCTGAAAAGAAAACAAATCTGCTGTCCTGCAAAGGCTGAATAATAGAAAAGAAAATATCTTTTTATTTTTTCTCCCTGTTTATCCCACTCCAAAAGAGGATACAGACCAACTAAAACATTGTCCGTGAATATGCTGCTGGATGGATTTTATTTTTTGAGACAGGCAAGGTGATATTTCCTCTCCTTCCCCACCCCAGGGCACCATCCCTCTTTCTATATTGGCAAAGGGGGTGTGATTGATGCTCAGAAAACAACTGGCCAGAATGTGAAACAGGTCTTAAGTACATGCATTAAAAAAAATAAAAAGTCTTAGTGTGTTCAATTTTTTTTCTAATAAAATGTTAATTAAAAATTAGGAAGAAAGAAGAGAAAATCCACCAAAATACTAAGAATACAATAAGCTTCATGCCCAGGAAGGAACGTTTATGAATGCAGCTAAACCTTCTCCCCCAAAGTACTCAGTTAATGTCTTCATTCCAGCTGTTAATGCTGAGTTACTTTGTGAGTAAATTTAGGTTTCCTAGAACTAAAATGGAATTTATTTCTGTCCTGTAAATCGTCTTAAAATCAAAGTTACCATAGTTTTCACATTTCTCTACATTTGTTTCCATTTGCAGATGAGCTCTTTGATCAGGAAAAAAAAAAAGAATACATGGAAATATTTAGGATTAATGCTCTCCAAACGCCTGCTCATCAGCACGTGCGCCAGATGAATCAGACCTGTCAGCCACTGGCCTCCTAAACCCGCCGCTAACCGAACGCAGTTGTTTGCCTGAAGGATCTTCGGATCCGTCAGGTTCTTGGCGGTCCCGGGTCTCGCAGCTCTCTGATGCCCAGTCTCCTGAGCCACACCTGGAAGCCTCCCCATCTACCTGCGGCCTCCTTTCCCTACCTAGGTCTGACTAGTTCCAGAACTGCGGCTCTAGAGGCACCCAGTCTCCTTCTCCCCAAAATGTCACCATTGTTTGTAGTGATCTGTTTCTCATTCCAGAGATTTTTAAATGAGCAACCAAAGTTCTACAAATATATTTTCTTTTTTTTTCTGTCACAGATAGTGGCAATTTATTCACATTCCATCCTTTCCTTTTAATTTTTTTATTCGGAATGTATTTTTTCCATCTTCCCATATCTGAAACAGAAAAATGTTCTCATTGTCTTATAAATACGCCTCGTATTCAGTTACATGCTCGGTACCAGCGTTGGCACTGGAGTTTCCCTCCTGTTGTCACACACACTGTTTATAGCTGTGGGCGGTCACTGAATCTCATGTGTGCCACCACGACTTACACACATGTAGAAGAACCGCATCAAAAAACATGTTCACTGGCAATTTTGATAGTCCTCACCTCACCGCCCTCAAAAGACCTGAGCCCTTTATCCTTTTTGTACACCTGGGTTTTGTTTGTTTGTTTGTGTTTGCATTTGTTTTTCTTTTCTCCAGTACTGGGGATTGAACCCAGGGGGCTTTACCCCTGATCTGCATCCCCAGCTCTTTTGGTTTTTTAGACAGGGTCTCACTAAGGTGCTTAGGTCTGGCTAATTTGCTAAGGCTGTCTTTAAACTTGTGAGCCTCCTGTGGGAGGGGGAGGAGGAGAAAGAAGCAGCAGCCTGGATCTAGTCCTAGGTGGGCTTCTCTGACCACAGAAGGGAAGCCTGTGATCCCTCTCTTGAAGACCAAAAATGTTCCCAAGGAAATAACCCGACCTTGTCCCCGCAACCCCGAGGTGGCGCGCTCGGAGGACACCTGGGGGACTTGCTGAGGCTGCACTCAGTCCCGCCGAGGTCGGTAACGTGGGAAAGACACCGAGGTTGACTTAGAGGCGCCCGGAGCTCGGGTGGCCGAGCCCTCCCGCACTCCTGCGCCGGGAGCTGGGAGGAGCCCGGCTCGGGGGAGGTGGAGGTGGACACGAGGTGACCAGGTGACGTTAGGGACGAGTCCCGAGCCGAGGCTGGTGAGCGGCCGCGCGGGTCCTGCTCCCTGCACGAATGAGATCCCAGTGGTGGAGTATCTGTGATCCAAAACGTGGAAGGCGCAGAAGGGAAGTGGACCTAGACTGCGGTGTGACCCTGGACCAGAACCACGTCCTGGCGATCACATGACCTACATCGCTCACCAGGTTATGGCCAAGGGACAACAGAAGAGCAGTATCTCTCTTACAGATACTCCCCGTAGGATGCAAAGACTGTTCTGCCTGAAACAGTGTCGCATTGTCTTTGCAAAATATTGTTTTATAAACTGTTTTTAAATGTCAGTTTGCAATGGTTCAGCTTCTCATATTTCCGCATGAATTTTGTTTTCTTTACCATTTACATTGGAGATGAGTGATGTGAATGGATCAGTATTTAATATCAATATAATTTTAAATTTTACCTAAGAAAAATAACCTGAGTAAAACAGAACACATTTTTTATCATTCTTAAAAAATTTTGTTACAAATAACAGTAGAGTCTATTTTGACATATTTATACAAACATGGAATTTATTTTATTACTAGAATACATTTTTAAGCAGACCATAATATCTTTCACCCTGTCAAAAAAAGGGCAAAATCCTTTCTAAGTGGTAGATGAAAATTATGCCACAGATAAAGGAAAACACCAAGAAAGGTAAAATAGAAATGTATATATTTTAAAAGTCATATTTGGTCAAGAAACTTAAAAACTATATATTAAAATTATAAAATCATGTAAATTATAAAATCAAAACTGAGGCTTTGACAACTTGACTTGAAAAAACTGTAAAAATCCTCCTTTCTGAAGACTGGAAAGACAGGCTGGGCATGCAGCTTCGAGATAGAATACTTCTCTAGTCATACCCAAGGCCTCAAGTTCACTTCCCAGCACTCAAAACTAAAGAAAGATTGAGAGGCAAATAGAATGTCATCTAACTGCCCCACCTCTGAAGTCAGACATCATTGATGTGTTGTATTGGCTTTGTTTTTTTATTTGCTTTGTGGCTTTAAGCAAATTACTTAGCTTCTTCATGCTTTGGATTCCCTACTTGTAAGAAACCTTTGAATAGTGCTTGCATATGAAATGCATTCTCCCAGACAGGCCCGACTCATCTTTAAAGAGTCTTCGTAATGCTATGATCACATGCATGGAGCAAGTCTACTGCATTCTGTAGAGTGATTGCCTTGAGGGAAATCATTTGAGTATTTGCATGGTGAGCTGAACTAGCTTTGATGGGATGTCATTTTCACTTGAGAGAATGCCCAACATTCACACTTGGGTGCTTATCAAACTGACAGTAATGAGAGCCAATGTTAAAACTCAAGTTATCAAGCAAAAATCAGAATTTGGGAAACCTATGTTCCAGAAGGATGAGTTTGGCAACTTCCAGTTTGAAATACATATTGACCATCTCATGGGAACAAAATCAATAAAACCTAGTTAAATATAACGGTTTAGATTTTATGTCCACTTTTTTTTTATTTCACCAGAATAACAGAATGACAGAATAAAATGTCTGATGTCATCTAGACTCAGCATAGAGTCTAGACACATAGATTATCAAGCATCACCCCCCTGCCATCCTCCTCTGACAGTCAATTGGGCAAAACCCACCCATAACACTCTGCTCCACCACCTGCAAGCTGTGTCCCTTGTGAGAGTTCTGAGTGGTCTCCAGGACTCAGGAAGAGAGATGGAAGCCAAAGTCACAACAAATTATTGAAGGTTTTTGAAATCAAATCCCATGGGAGTCTGAAAATACCCTGTCTGGCATTTGGGAAGCAATCTGGACTCTCTTTGTGAGTCATGGAACTTCTGTTAATTTTAACAAATAGAAAGTATGAAGGAAGGAAGTGTCCCATGGATGAAGAATACTAAAAGAAAAAACAAAAATTATTAGGTTTGAGGGTACCCAAAGAGTCACCCTTCCTTTCTGGTGTGGACTGGAGAACCCTACAGGAAGTTTCCATAGTGTGGTAATTAGCTCGGACTTACCCAAGGTCCTTGGATTGGAAACCTAGCCCAGACAACAGCTTTTCCAACATTTTTTACTTCATCAAGAAATGTAAAAGTTTCAAGCTGGGGATATAGCTCAGTTGGTAGAGTGCTTACCTTGCATAAATAAGGCCTTGAGTTCAAACCCCCCACCAAGAAAAAAACCCAGTTTCTTTTTTTTTTTTTTTGCTTTGTAAACAATAGTTTTATACAAATATAAAGTTGTGCACCTTCCAAGCTATCACTCCAATACACATTTATTCAACTAAAACATCTTTAAAATATTTTAACAATGCACAAATACATTCACAACATAATCTGCTGATTAAAAGACTCCAACAAAGTTTCTAGTACCTAGAAATTTACAATTTACAGAATTTACAACTGTCTACAATAATTTTTTAGATTGGTTTAGTTTACAGTTAAATATATTGCCTTGTTTAAGAAATATTATTAATACAATTGTATGATTTATAATATCCCCATTATAGCAAGAAAAAATAGATTCATAAAATGTCTTTAGGCATTCATTATGCCAAGTATTTAAATGATTATTCTTACTATGATATAAGAATACTATTCATTTAGTGCTAAAAGATTTTTTTTAGTCCAGAGACCATTTCAGAGTTTCCAGGAAGTTCCAAAATAAAATCTGACTATCCTTTCCATGAAATAAATAGAACAACAGCAATCCCTGGGTATCGCTTAAACATAAACTATAAAGATTCCATTTATTATTTAGGCCTTAAGTATAAAAATAAAAGAAAATTTTAGACACTAGTTAACACTACCAGCCTGAATTTGTTTTTCACTTGTGCATGTCTAAGGTAAGCAATTTCAACATGAAGTATGTATTTAAAATCAACAATTTTTTTCTAACTTTTTAACTCATACACAAGCCAAGTGTTTACTCTTAATCATGGAATCAACTTATTTCCGAAAATAACCTACAGAAATAGTATGTAAACACACATACCTTTGAGACCGACTAAGAACATCCCTTATTCTGTGGATCAAAATGAAAATATCTCTGTAACATATGTAAACTAACACATTAATTTGGGATATACAGATACATTACTATATGCATACATATGTACACCATAAAATAAATTCTGATAATGTTCTTAATGATATCATACTTCCCAGCCTCAACTACTAGAAAAAGAAAATAAAAACTTTGTTTTAAAAAAAGAAAACAGTTTTCATGGTAACTTTGTAAGTGAAAACAAAACAACAACAACAACAACAAAAACCCCAATGCTCCTCTTTGCAACTGGACTGAGCTCTAAACAGTTTATAATCAAGTATCACTTAGGCCATTCCCCAATATCACAGAAAACATAATTTTCTCTCTATTCAAGAAGTCTGTTCATTTCCGGTGTTTTGTTTTAAATACTGCTTTCCAAGATACAGGTAGCCATGCTGGTTAAATTCTTCCCGCTGCCCACTTTGCACCTGATGTACCCCTACAGGTTGGCACCCTGTAGTACCACACCCATAATGACCACAGGCAACCCTTTTACTCTAAAGGAGAAGAGAGCACTAAAGGCAAATATCACCCATGCACTGGACAGGCAATTAGTCCTAACCAAAAGATTCTTGATTCAGCTTCTGAAACAGTTTTATTCTCCTGAGGAGATGCCTTCCTGGACTCAAACACCCAATGACTCTTTCCATCCTCATCAATATGATTCTACCACCCAAGGCCTACCATCAGTCTACCTGTGACATTCTTCACTGCCCAAAAGTCATGTGACAACAAGATAATTGTCACCATACAAGCAATAAAGCTCTGCTGAGCAATTCACAGAGAAGATAGACGATAATGGCACTGACTCGGAAGAACAAAGGGAAAAATGATGCCACTGGATGTCGGATTTTGGATTTTCTTGGTCTATTAGTTGTCTCTTCTTCTGCATCAAAGAATGAAACGTCTTCAGAGTCATCATTGCTGTCCGTCAAGGTAATTGTGGTAATAGCTACCTGAAAGCAAGGCTCTGCCAGTGTCTCCCATCCTACAGGATCTCAGGGCACGCACCCCTACAGGGCAGGCCACAAGGGAGCTGAAGAGGTGCCCGGAGGCCGCTCCCCTATCACCTCCTAGCGTGCACCACGGTCGGAGGGAAAAAAGCCCAATTTCTTAATGACAATCTTTGTGCTTTCTCTGGGGTTCCAAAATTGAAAATGAAAGCTTGATTACAAGTCATCCTGATTGGGGCAGTGCTGAAGCCCAGCATTTAGCCAGTCTTGAAACAATGGAACTGTAAGTTCTGCAGAGGGCTTCCAAGAAGAAAGAAGACTCCCGCCCCCCCATTTGGCCATGGCCTTTTGGGCAAAAGGTAGCCAAGGATAAGGAGCTTTGCATTCTGGCTTCTAGGTTCGTGTTGTTAAGGATGTTACTATTCTCTGTCTCAGAACCATTTTCTTAAAAGCAGTTACATATTTTGAAGTGTCTATTTTGTTAATTTTGAAAACTAAAATAAAGGAGCAATTTATCTAAAGATAGCATCTGTTTTCGTTTTTTTTGTTAATAAATCAGTTTCTAACATTTGATGCAAACGATTTCTAGAGTGCGTGTTTCCTATTGAACTTTGCCTCCCTTTGCTTGCAGATTATTTTGCGTGCTTTTATCTGCTGCAAGATGTTTCATACAATTTTGCCTTGCATCTCTCCTGTAATGAGTTATTCCTTTATTAGCAATAAAAAGATGTAATTCTTATAACTAAATGTATTCCACGTACCTTATTTTATAACATTTAATTAGAAATAATACTGAGTACTCATTAGTAATCCAAGCACACGTCACTGGTACTCATTATAAGTATATATGAGAATAAATATAGTAAACGTGGAATTGTGGCAAATTAACAGATAAAAATTTAGTGATGAGGTCACAAGTACACCAAGAGAAACAAGCGCACACAGGAAAAAAAGACAATCCCTTCTATTCAAAGGTGATGCTCTAAAGGTTAAATTCATTCTTCTAGGAATTTAAAACAAAGGAGAAAATCGGGTATCGATCATATCTGAATAGACTCACCAGGATCCAAATTTTGCGGTGAGTTTCATCAGGGTGTCCGCACGGGTGACGTGGAAATGGTATTTTATCAACTATCATATCAGGGGCCTCCCCAGCGCGGGCCAGTGGCGCAATGGATAACGCGTCTGACTACGGATCAGAAGATTCTAGGTTCGACTCCTGGCTGGCTCGGGCCTCCCCTTTTCTTCCCGCCGAAAGGTCAATACAGAAGCGAGTTCTGCAAGAGGTCAGATGGCACTTACTGTAAAGTGGCCTTCTGTTTGTCTAGTGCCAATTTTGCCTTACGGTTTTAGCAGTCGCCTAACTCGGAACGAGGCGGGTGACAGGAAAAGAACACCCTGACCTCAGACTTCGTTCTTGAACTTCTTCCAGCTACCGACCGATGGGGGAAAGGGTCGTGGGAAGACCTGCAGTTTTCCATGGAGGGTGCTTTAAGGAGAAGCGAACAAAACCTAAGAAGGCGTCTACCAGCCTTCGCCCCAACCTCCTGCGGGGCAAGACCCGCGGTCCCACCGCCACAGAAGGGCGCCTCCTTGGGGAGCGTCGGTCCCGAGGAGCCGCGGGGCAGAGCCGCGAATCCGGGCCTCCGCCTTCGCCCGGACTCGCTTCCCTGCGCAGCGCCGGGAGCTGGACCTGGAAGGAGCAGGACCCGGGAGCCGCGCGGCCCCCAAGGAACAGGAGTTCCGCCGAGCAGGACGCGGGAGGGGCACGGTCCCCAGGAGCAGAACCCCGAGAAGCGAGATTCTGTCTATTAGACGAGGCCCGGTCTTCCAGCCGGCCGAGACCTTGCTGTCTGTAACTTGAGGCCGCGGCTCACGGGCGGCCGGTTAGCTCAGTTGGTTAGAGCGTGGTGCTAATAACGCCAAGGTCGCGGGTTCGATCCCCGTACGGGTCAAGTTTTGCCTGGCTTTCTTCCGGGGCAGCCCCGTAATTATCCTTCATCTCCTCCAAGGATCCCCTCGTCCACGTCGACCCCGCTCATCCCGCCGTACCTGTGCTCTGTCCTCCTGGAGCTCTACAACTTGGGGCGTGGCAGTGATCTCTTTCCCAAATGAGTCCTGAATCCAACCTTCTTTCCCAAGTTTTCAAGAGGTACGATGGAAGGAGGATCCCTCCCTAGAAGTGTGTTTTCTGAAGGCCTTTTCAGGTTTAACGCACACTGAGGTGGCTCTTCGGGGGGTAGGTATTCCTTTGAACGAGGAACGGTCCCTTTTTTGCGCTGGGGGGGGGTGGGGGGCGCGGATAAACTAGACAGGAGTCAAATACGGACACTCCACCCAGTCTGCGCTTGTGGCTCAAGCGGTAGCGAGCTCGGCTGGTGTGCGCCGGGCCCCGGGTTCGAGCCTTCGCGCCCCATAAAAGTAGACTGAGAAGCTCTGAGCATCTCCTGGGTCGTGACTTGCTTCCGCCTTGGAAGAACAGCCCCAAGTTGGGTTACCCCTGAGCTTTTCTTGGGTCGGTCCATCGGTTTTCCCCGGACTGTGCTGGCACTTCTCTAGAGTTATCTGGACAAAGCTGCTATTTATACAAAAACACAAAATCGAAATCATTCAGCTGATGGAAATTCCTCCCAAGACGAAAAAGTAAAAGAAAAGTGTAACACGACTCTAAACGGAATGCAATATTCATGAACAAGCACGTGTCGATATGAAAACCAAGCACGTCGACAACCTCAACCAGAAGTCAAACAGAAACGAACAAAAATGAGATGAGATGAAGTAAGTTTTCAGTTTAGTTTAAAAAAAAATCAAGAAAAAGAAAAAAATCACATCAGAAATGGAGGTTCCAATACACTCAAGGGAGACCTCATTAAAACGTTTGATAATAAGAAAGAAAGAGAAAGGTCCGTTTTTATTTCTTTACCACCTTCTCATTCCCCAGAGGAGGCAAAGATATAAAAATCAGCCATAGAAAAGTGACAGAAGTAAAGGGTAGGTAAAGAGATCCAATACATACATGACTGCATTCCCTGGAAGAATCAGCAGAGTACAAATAGCAATTAAAACCATGATCCAAGAAAAGTTTGTGAACAGAAGCCAAGCGTTGGGCTTTCAAAGAACAAAATTAAAAATTAGACACAGCATTAAACATAGAAATAAAAGTATGAGCCAAGAAATATATAACTAGCCAAACTAATATATGAGAAGCAAGATTATTAGAAAAAAAGTTTTAAATATGCAAATACAGGATTCTCAAGCCACTCTTACAGAGTTCCTCACATCCTCCTCCTCCTCACACACCTTCCCTCCTTCAATGATGCAACAGATGATAGCAAGAATTTATACAAATATGCTTGTGTAAAGAAAATCACAAACATCTATGGGTACAGTTTACTTCTGAAGTTGAAAATTATTTAGGATGGGCAAGGGGTGAGGAGGAGACTTTTCACACTCTTTTATTTTTATTGTTCTTTAACTTTGAAATGCATATTTCTTTCCTCTAAATTAAACTTTAATCAAATGTTTAAAAAAAAAAGAAATTTTACTTTTGAAATTAGTCTTCAGCTCTTGGCTTCTTTCCTACTGTGTGGATGTTCATGAAAATTGTTCACACCTGACATTTTAAGACTCTGGTTTTCTCCTCCACTGAACTGGCAAATACCCAGGTGCAGAAGTGTAGGAAGTGCAGATGGTTTTCATTTCTTGTCAGAAACCATCAAAATAGGTTCACTTTCCGGGCATGAATGTTTCCCAAAGGCAAAAGGTATCGCCCGGGGGCCTTCAGCTTTCCCTGGCTGGGTGCTCTGTACCTTTGCTCTGGAGACACTGGCAGCAGGGCCCAGACCACAGGGAGGTGGCCGCCTAGACGTCTGTTAGGTGACTTCTGCTTCTGTTGCTCTGCAACAGAGACCTGGGAGTGGACCTGAGGTCAGAGTGGTGCCTTATTTGTGTAGAAAAGAATAAAATGGCCTTCAGCTTGAGCGGAAGAGCACACGTGGCGTCATGAACACCCTGCTCCAGCCAAATGCAATAACCAAACACAGCAGGTGGCACGTCCCTTCAGTTTTAAAGGTCACTGTTTTAAGTGCTTTTTTTCTAAAATAAAATAGGAAGTTGTTTGACTCTATCTTAACCCGATTCTCCCTCCCTCCCTCCCTTCCTTCCTTCCTCCCTCCCTCCCTCCCTTCCTTCCTTCCTTCCTTCCTTCCTTCCATCTCTTGCAGGTTACTTTTAAATTAACAAAATCGTGCACTGACCATTCCATCAAGAGCGCTATCTGGATGATGGTGCTCTGGACGGGTGGTGGTGATCTATTCCGTTGTTGGAGACACAGAAGAAGAAAGTCCAAACAGGAGACGACAGGTGTTAAGTACTAGCAAAAAACCCCTATATTGCCCCACATGGACCTCAAACCAGCAACCCAGGCACTATTACCACCACAGTGTAACCTAGTGAGCTAGCTGGTCAGCACATTAACTCTTCTACAAGGAATATATGACCATAAACCACACCGAGGGATCTCGCTTCTTCAAAAATTTCTCTGGGAGAAAAAAAAAAAAATCACAATCTGGAAACACTTTGGACAGGCCTGAGTTCCTTCTGAGTTCCACTTCCCCACTGCGGACAGTGAAAACGAAATAGAAAAGATCAACTTGTGCCCAAAGCAGCCCTCCCTCTCCCAGGTAAAGTATGAGCCAAGAAATATATAACTAGCCAAACTAATATATGAGAAGCAAGATTATTAGAAAAAAAGTTTTAAATATGCAAATACAGGATTCTCAAGCCACTCTTGAGAACTAAGAAATACAGGTCAATGTCCCCAAATGAGGCTTCACCTGAGGAGGCCTGCAAACCTGCAAACCTGCAAACCCGAAATGCCCGAAGCCCTCCGCTGTGTTCTGCGCTAGACTTTGGCAGGCTGCTCCTTAGGGCAACTTGCTGAGGCTGGCCCTGAATTTGTAATCCTCCTGTCTCAGCCTCTGGGATTACAGGCGTGTGCCATCTAGGTGGATGTAAATTTTTGATGGAGGATTCTTGATCTGGACACCCCCACACAGGCATACACTCCCCACCACAATCCTAGTACTAAAACAAATACTTTGTGTGTAAATTGAGACCCCTGGGTTTATGTATGAGCGTTATTGACTTTGCTTGTGTGAGATGCTCAATCATCTCTTGGGAACCTTGCTCTCACCTGCAATCCTCACAATGAAAATATAACTTGTGCATGATTTTTGAGTGTCTGCTTTGTGCTAGCTACTATTTTAGAAACTGAGGATATAGAATTATAAGTGAACAAAATTCTCTCTTTATGAAGCCTACCATTGCACAGAAAATGAAATAATCATGCAAATTACATAATAAAGTAAATGATGAAAAACAGTGTAGAGAAAAAGTTGGAAATGGGAAGGGGTGTTGGGAGTGCAGGAGTTTGGGTCTTCAGCAAGTTCTCTTCCTCCAGCAATAAAAGACTTGAATTGCTGTTCAGTATTAGGGCAGAACACTCCTCCCAAACCACAGAGCAGAAAGAGCTGCATCTCTCTTGACATTTAACATGCAAAACACCAACATGCACAATGAGAAAGATCATCCACTATATTTGCATGTTCTTTCCTGTACCAAACACTTGTGGTCTGGGAGTGAGGGTGTTTACAGACAATTATATGCAGAACAGGTACAGAATCCCAGTCCCTGGGGATCTTCTAAACAAGAGGCCTTCTTCTGTCCAGTGAATGAGTATGTCCAGGAGGAAGTGGCCAGGCGGGAGCTGTGGGGTGCAAGGCTCAGACCCCTCTCTGAAGCTGGCTCTGCTTTGCTTGCCTGAGCCAGGTCTGCAGTTGCTGGGATATGCTCTGTGGAGAGGCAGGAAGAGCTCTGAAGGCCAGACCCCAGCTCTAGTAGAAAGAAGGGACATGGGATAAGCATGCCAGTGAGAGCTCGTGGTATCCAGCGCCTTTTTCTCACCTGGCGTCCTAAGCGGAGGCTGGGAGAGTCTGAGGGTCTCTCGGGTGCCATGTCCAAGCAGTGGGAGGCACTAGGGATGAGAAGGGCTGGCTCTGAGGGTCCCAAGGTCTGTGTTACACTTAGCACATGCCAGGGGTCTGTGTCCCCTGGGAAGAAAGGAGAGGGTGGAGTGTTGAGCTGGCACTGGGGGAAGCTTACCAGCCAGGTTCTAATGCCAGGCTCACCATTCACGAACAGCACTTGGGTGGCACCGGGGCTCTGGCCACCGTAGTAGGCGTTTGTCTGGGCCACGGCCTGGGCTACAGAGGAAGCGGAGAGTCCAAACACTTGCTCACATAGCTCCAACTGGGAGGGCAGGGCTGGGAGCTGGGAGAAAGGACATCCAGGACCCTTGCAGGTGACGTCTGTGAAGGGAGATACCTGAGTGTGAGAAATAGACAGAGCCAGTCGCCCGCTCTCCACCATCACTTACAGGGTTCTCCTCAGCGAGCTTGCAGTGTTTTCAGAGACTGCACACCCCATGGTGACAACCCAGAGGTGACAACCCAGGGCTATGATGATGAGAACCGCTCAGGAGGTGGGGGTGCCAGAGGAAGCATAACAGGCTCAAGGACATCCCGTAAGGCATAAGGCCTTATGGAATTCGAGTAAGCCAGAGAACAGAAAGCACTGCCAACAGCGGAGACAGAACGTGCAAAGATCTGCAGGTGAGAGGTCTCTGAAGCCACCAATGCTCAGATTGGATCATGTCTCCTCTGCTTGAAACCCAGAGCTCACTGTGCTTCAGGGCAAATCTAACTTCTATAACCCCCAAACCAACTCATTCCTCCTTTGCCATATATTGAGCACCTACCATGTGCCCAGAAGTTGGACTATTGGGCACATAGTGGCAAACAAACAGGTTTGGATCCTGCTGTTGCAGGACTTAATGGCAAGAAGAAATGCCTAGAGGACAACTGGACCATTTAAAGAGGACACAGAGCTACCAAGGTGGGCATGGGAAGGCTGGCGTATCTTGAGGGAGGACGGAAGGCTTCCTGAGGGGGCATCTTGTGTGCAGACTCGAGGAGGAGGAAACTGTGAGAAGCAGGAAATGTGCAGCACCAGCAGCGTGAACAACACCTGCAAGTCTTCTGAAGTTAGAAAGATAGGCATGTTGAGGATCAAAACATCAAATGCCTCCTAACAACAGGAGCAAACACTTGCAGAATACTTACTGTCTTATCACCAGCTAGCCGGGCTGGCGACCTGGGCTGGGTTCACAAGAGCTGGCTGCACCAATAACTTAAGAAAATGGCTAAAGAAGCATGAGACACACAAAATACCTTTTGCTTGCAGGAATCAGGGACGGCTCTCCATCTTAAGGGTCCATTGGAAAGAGAGAGAGAGCATGCCTGAGACCCTTTTTATTAAGAAAGACACTCAGGAAAGTTCCACCCAGATGAGACAAGGGATTGCGTTTCAGGGGGGTGTAGCCCAGTTTCACTGGGTGACACCCACTCCCAGAGCTTCATTCCCTGCCTAGCAGAGGTGAGATCCACCTGTTTCTATCATCAGAAACCAGTGTCACACCTGCATGGCTCAAGGCTAGGGGTCCATGCTCAGTCCTATGTGGCAGCTCCCGACACGGTACACCAGCATTATTCTTAGCATATTATGTACATTACCTCCTTTGATCCTTGAAACAACCCTATGAGAGAATACCCTTATTATTTTCATTTTAGGGCTGTAGAAACTAAGGCATAGACAGGCAAGTCACTTGCCTATATTTTCCCAAGAACACATAAGCAGGAAATGGAATTGGAATTTGAATATTTTACTTTAAACCACTATCCTCACTACCTTCCAAAGACACAGTGAAGATTTTGAACTGAAATCTGGGTTAGAAGGGCCAGATTTAACAATACAGAATATCTAGTTAAATTTGAATTTCAATAAACAAAAACTCCACTTTTTAGTATGCCGTATTTGGGACACACATATGAAATTTTTTTGTTTATCTGAAATTCAAATTTAACTGCGTAACCTATATTTTGTCTGGCAACTCCACCTGAGGTCACTAAGAAGCCAGGGGAAGGTTTTGAGCAGAGGAGCAACAAGGACCTTCCTGGATGCAGTGTGGTGGGTGGTACAGGTGAGATGAAAAATCTGGAAACCTGGGTCAGGCAGGGCTGGTCAGGGGTCTAGGCAGGAGAGGATGGTCCTCTTCAGGACAGCAGAGGGGAACAGAGAGCAGAGGGACCAGAAGGGGTCCAAGAGTGGTGGTACTCGTGACTAACAGGTCATCTGAATACTGCCCTCAGGATTCCGGTCTGGTGGCTGGGGAGAGTGGAGAGGAGCACAGGAAGAGCAGGTGGAAGGCCTGAGTGTGAGCATGAAGAGGCCTGTGAGGTCCAAGCTCACCCACACCAGGACGGCTGCCTACCCTCTGCAGCCCAGCATACAAGGTCAGGCTCGCCGTCTTACGGAAATCAAAATCAGCCCGCGTCACCTGGGTGATGGCCACTGGCAGGCACAGCATGTATATTTGGGTCAGTGGTCATGCCTGTCACTCACAGAAGCCGAACTCCGTGCAAGTCTGGTACAACCACTGCCGGTCACCCAGGCCAGACCCTTGGGGCTCAGAGGCTCTCAGCTGGGTCACTGTCTCTGCTCGAGAGAGGCTCACACACCTCTGGCCCAGGCTGTGCATGACAATCTAGGAAACAGTAGGAACACACACATAAATCCCTTCTCCCCGCGCAAGCTAGGGCCTGTCAGACCCATAGGAGGGTCAGCTCCTGGGAGTCAATAGTCAGAGCAGGTGAATGTTTGGGTCCCTGTATACTTATGAGTTTTTAGGCAAGTGAAAATCTTTTGGATTTCCTCCTCCCCCTCCTCCTCCTCCTCTTCCCCCTCCTCCCCCTCCCGTTTCCTCTTCTGCAAGTGGGCATTGTGCTAGGGCCTATCTCCTAAGAATTCAACGAATGACATATGTGAGACATGTCTTATAGCACCCAGTCCAGATAGCACCAGAAAAGTGGGTTGGAATTGTGGATTCCGAGGTGTGGGCCCAGTCCCTATGAGAGCTCTGTTTCCAGGGCTGTGCTTTTTCATCAAATACTAATTGAGCACTTGCTCTGTGCAGGACACTGCTGCACGCCCAGAAAAGAGAACAGAACAAGAGGCAAAACAGATAATAGCCACAGTCTCTATCATTTGCCTCCTGCGTTCTAAGCTCCCAGCTAACCGCTTTGCTGGTCTCCCGTTTCACCTTCTGAGTATCAGCCCCGTGAGGTAACACCCCCACTTGACAGATGAGAAAACTAAGGCCCAGAGAGGGCTCTCGCCTAAGCCACACAGAACGGGTGGAGCAGGAGCCCTGGTCCGCTGGGGCCATGCCAGAGTGGGTCTGGGCACCTCACCTGCACTGCGCGCCGAAGTCCACCGTAGGGCTCGGGGTGGCTGCGGTTGCCGCCGCCCGCGAGGAGTCCGCAGAGCTGCCGCACGCTCAGCGGCACCCCCGCCTGCCCGTCGTACTGCACCGCGCCGCCCACCAGGGCCTGCAGCGTGCCCAGGAGCTCTGCCTGGTCTTCAGCTCGGCGCAGAGACCCGCAGGCTCCCAGCTCGGCCCGAAGCGCTGCTCGGGCGGCCCCGCCCGCGCGCAGCCGCCGCTCGACCTCCGCGAAGGCCGCGGACACCGCAGCCCGACACTGCGGGAGCGAGGGGCGGTGGGGACGCGGACCCAGGCCCGCCCGGCCCCACCACCCAGAACCGGTGTCGCACAGGCTCCCACCGTCCGCAGTCCCGGCCTCCCGCCCTCGGGCCCCGCCCACCCATGGCCCCGCCCACCCCAGACCTGGCTCCTCCCACCCCCGTCCCCGGGTGGGTGCGCCTCGCTCTCGACGCCCCGCCCACCCGAGCTCACCCTGCGGAGAGGCTCCGCTCTACAAGGCGCCGCCCACCCCGCGGGGTGCGCCTCGGCCCCTGCCGCCCCGCCCACCCAGCGCCCCCCGGCTTCGCAGACCCGGCGCTTCCCCCTGCAGCACCCTGCGGGGTCGCCCTCCGCGGCCCGGCTTCCGAGGTCTGGCCTCTCACCCTATGCCCCTCGCCTGATCCCGCCTCCTACCTGCAGCGACCCACCAATCGCCGCGTTCGCGAGGCTTCTGGACACCACCTGCAGTCCAGAAGGGGAGGATACTCAGGGAGGTGTCCAGGGCTCCGCCCGCTGGGACCTCCTCTTCCTCCCCTGTCGCCCACATTCTCACGTCGTTGTACTCGGAGAAGTCCAGCGTCGCCCGCACCGGGGCAGAGGAGGCGACCGAGGCGAAAATGAGATGCGGGAACTGAGAAAGGAGAGGCGTCAGCGGGCACCGCGTGCGCGCCCTCCGCCTGGGATCATCGCCGCAGGCCCCGCGAGCCCTGGGGAGACGGCTGTGCACGCGGAGCGTCGTGGGGAGGGCTCCTATCGCCGCGCTGGACCCCGCGTTTGGTCCCCTCCCCGGCCCATCGCAGGGGTCCCAGGACCTTCAGTCGGGTCCAGGCAGCCAAGGAGCCGGCGTAGGAACCTCCGAAGCAAATCCAGGGGCTGGTGGAGGAGACGTTGAAGAGGCGGGAAAGAGCCAGGCGGGCAGAGACCACGTCGGCCAGCCTGGGGACCGGGGCAACTCGGTCAGCCCGCCGCGGTGTGAATTCCTGCAGATCCAACCCGCGGGCAGCCCACCGAGGGACTTGGATGGCAGAGTCGGCCGAGGCCAGGCTCAGTTCTCTAGCATTTCTGAGGGACCTTGAGGTCTTTTTTCCGAAAACACCTGTGTCTAGGTCGGGGGAGATCCTGTCTTCCGCCTGTTAGGAAGCCTTTACCCACCTCCCCTCACTGTTTTTAGTGGAAGAGGAAAACTTTCCAAGTCACTTCGTTTTTCTTCTTTTTTTGGTACTGGGGTTTGAGCCCAGGGATGCGTTACCACTGAGCCTCGTTCCCAGCCTTTTTAAAGACAGGCTCTTACTCAGTCATTTAGGGCCCCGCTAAGTGGCTGAAACGGACCTTAAACTTGTGATCCTCCTGCCTCAGCCTCCCCCACCTGGGATTACAAGTGTGCACCACCATGCCGGGCTCCAAGGCACTTTATACTAAAACTTGACAAATATGGGGAGGAGTTGAAGGCGATGGAAGACAGCTACTCAGAGGAGGAGGAGGGGTCCTGGCTGGATGGGTTAAAAGGTGGGGGAGAAGGTGAGACACCGAGAAAAGCAGAGAAATACTGGGATATTTCTAACGTCCTCTTTGCCTCCTCAGGGCTTTCTGTCTTCACTTAGTGCCATACTGTGCAGTTAGAAACCAGTTTAGGTGGTAGGAAAAAACTGACATTTAGAGACACACAAAGAAACAGATATGGGCACAGAGCAGTGGAGACAAGAATGAGACAGATGGCAAAGATGCTGCCACAGAGACAGACACTGGGGAGGGGAGGGAAGAGGCCCTGGAGAATCATAGAGCTGCGGGGGCATTGTGGGGCTGGTAACAGTGGGCACAGAGGGGTGGAGAGGGGCCCTGCAGATGTCTGCAGGAAGCCACTCCTGCAGAGGGAAGTCTTAAGAGGCCCAAGATAGACATGTACCTGGAGAACAGCAAGGACCTCAGGCATCTGGAGCCTAGTGAGTCGGAGAGTCAGGGGTCAGAATTAACTGAGGCTAGAGCCCTGTCAACTAGGAGGCCTTGTGGCCCTGGTAAATACGTGGGCTTCACTCTGAACAATGTAAGGGACATGTGAGGGACTGGAGCCAGACAGGATCCTGATCTGGTGTGTGTTCTAACAGGATCATTCTGGTTTGCACCTGCAAGTCAAGGGCGGAACCAGGGAGCCTGGTGAAGGTGCTGGTGATCTGGACCAATGGGTCACAGTGAGACAGAGACAGACAAGAATGGAGGGTAAGAGAAAGGCAGGGAGAGTCAGAGCCCCAGAGAAAGAAAGAGTAAGACACTGTGAAAGAGAAGGAACAGGGAGCCCGAGGCTCCCAGGTGGGCACTGGGAGTGGAGAGGCACAGATGGAGAGGGGCCCAGGCAGACATCACTAGTCCTGAAGCCCAAGCACGTTCCCTACCCCCACTCACGCGTGGCGGCTGGACAAGTAGCGAAGCTGGGCCATGCCCAGGCCTCCGGGGGGTACACTCAGGCCATAAAATCTGTGCTCCAGGCTGATCACCAGGGCCCCGAAGGCAGGGGCCAGGGCTGCCGGGTGTCCTGTGAGGAGCATGGGGTGGGGAGGGAGATGCAAGCTGGTCCCTTGCCCCCTCAGGCCTCAGAGTGCCACCACTGCAGTTCCCCCTGCTGTCCCCACCAGCTTCCAACCAGGCCTCTTTCCCCCCTGCCTCTTACCTGCCATCACTGAGCCAGGTCCGAGGCTGCCCTCTCCCCCAAGATGCAGGAATACAGGTCCCTCCTGGCCAGCCCTATGCTGGTCATTCACCCAGTACCTCTGAGAGGGGGAAGAGGGAGAAGAAAGGCAGAATGAGAGGGAATGGGACTTTCCTTAGATATCCAGCAGCAGAATGTCTATTTGTGGAGTTATTTCTCTCTTTCTCCTCCTCCAGGGTGCAAGAGCCACATGTGCAGGTATTTTTGTCTGCTCATGTCCCCAGGACTGAATGGCAGGCACTTCCTGTTGTTTGAAGTACTAATCGTAGGATATGTGATGAGTTTGGGTGAATTCGGGAGTAGGGACCCAGTGGGATAAAGCTTGGGAGACTGTATACAAAGGAGGCACTGAAAAACACAAATGTGTTTACTCATTTAAGAGGGATTTGTGAGTGTGGGTTGAGAGTCAGGTCCGATTACCAAGCTAGTTCACATTTCTGCTACATACTGCTGGAAGGCTCCGTGTGCCACCTGCAGGTCAGGGAGAGGGGACACTGAGGGGCAATGAGAGGGTAAGAGGGACAGAGAAGGAAAGAGTGAGGAACATGAGGGACCAAGATGTGGGCCACTGAGGAGAGAGCTGAGAGTAAAGGTGAAGCTGAGACGTGGGAGGGGGGCGGCTATACTAAGTGGACCTGAGACCTGGGGCAGTGGAGCTGCATGAGAGGACTGTAAGGGGACACGGAGGCAGTACAGTATGAGACTCAGAGCAGGGGCAGAGGTGTGGACAGAGGTGTGGACTGAAGGAATAAACTGTACACTGAGAGGTAGGCAGCCAGAGGTCTCACTGAGAGCACGTCAGGGTGGGCAGTGAACTGACGGTCTCACCTGCAGGAAGGACCTTCCGTCAGAGGCATTGAAGGGGTCCAGCGGCTGCTCCAGCCACCCTGCTCTTGGGAGGGTGGCAGTGCCTGAGCCCAGGCGCAGGTGCAGACCAGAGTTCTCCTGGAGCCGCTGCATGTGCTCCCCCAGGCGTCTCAGGAGCAAGGCTGCAAGACACAGAGGGGCGGGAGTCAGGTGGCCCCTGGCCCCCTCTTGGCCCTCCATCTTCCACTTACCTGGAGCTGAGAGCCCCCAGAGGGAGACCAGGAGCAGAGGGCCCAGCCACTGGGCGAGCCCCATGGCCATGCTGTACAGAGCCTGTGAGAGGACTCTGGTGTCCTGCTCCCCACGCACCGAGGACCTTTTATCATGTCTCTAAAGGCTGGCTCAGGTTTCTTCCCTGACGCCTCTCATGGCAGGTCAAGCGTCTGTAGGAACCGCTAAAGCGGGGCGGGGACGCCAGAACCTGTGAGTGGCCTGCTGGTGCTGCACTTGAATTCTCTCCTCCAGCCCCCAGGCCACCTTCCTTCTGTGCCTCCCTCTCCTCCGCTCCATCTTCTGCCTTCCCCTGTTGACTTGGGCTGCCCTGTCTCTGCCGTCCTGTCCTGCACCTTTCTGCCTCTGTGCCTCCTCTTGAACCCTCAGTTGCCTGCTTGCTTTCTGTCTTTGCTCTCT
The DNA here is from genome assembly GCF_052094955.1 of Ictidomys tridecemlineatus. Taxonomy (NCBI): domain Eukaryota; kingdom Metazoa; phylum Chordata; class Mammalia; order Rodentia; family Sciuridae; genus Ictidomys; species Ictidomys tridecemlineatus. Next base: position 156,289,906 of record NC_135484.1, on the reverse strand, counting down.
GCCCCACCATATCTCCAGCCCTCTTCAGCGATCCCAATGTCCAGTCTTAGCTCTTGCCCTTCAGTCCTGCCCCTCACCACTTTTCATCTTCAATTACAGTTTCTCTTGTCCCATAATCTCACCCTATCTACTCCCATTTCTCGACCCCCAGTCCCAGCTCCCTGACTTGGAACACACCAGGCTTGCTCCTGCCTTGACATTCTCACCTTTGTTCAGCTCTGTGCATTTTGCTGTTTCCATAAACCCATGTGGCTTTTTCCCTTGCCTCAATCAGATCTCAGTGTCATCTGTTCTGAAAGGTCTTCCTGCGGCTATCCTGACCCTAACCCCTTCCTGGCTTTACTCTTCATTCCTTTTCACAGTGCTTATCACTATGAGAAATGTTATATGTATTTTAAAATTTATATGGCTTAGTTACGCGCGATGGTACACACCTGTAATCTCAGCGCCTCAGGAGGCAATTTGGTAAGACTTGTCTCAAAATAAAAAATAAAAAGGACTGGTGTTGTAGCTCAGTGGTAAAGTGACCCTCGGATCAAGTCCCAATACCAAAACACAAAGCAAAATAAGATAATGTGGCTCATTTTCTGTCTCTCTGACTAGAAAGTAAGCTCTCTAGGGAAGAGTTTTTAGCTCCTGTGTCCGTTGCTGATCACTTTGTTCCCAGAAGTATGCATGGTGAGCAGTCAATAAATGTTGAGTGAATGAATTATAATCCATCACCCACTGCTGCTGATTCTACTTTAAATATATAATTGGATCTGACGGCGACTTTCTATATCCAGGGTCATCAATTCTGAGTTACTGTCCCTCTGACTTAGAACATCACAGAAGCTTCTCGAATGGTCTCCTTTTCTGCCACGTGATATTCTCCATTCCACAGACAGATTCTAATAAATATGAATCTAATCATTCTCTCTTATCTTACTTGAAGTAAAAACTCAGGCTCCTCCCGCCATGTACCTGTTCCCCTGTCTTCACCAGCATTCATTAGTATTTGTTTTCTTGATGATTGCCATTCTGATTGGAGTGAGGTGAATCTCAATGTGGTTTTGATTTGCATTTCCCTGATTGCTAGGGATGTTGAACATTTTATCTGTTGAACATTTGTATTTCCTGTTTTGAGAACTGTCTGTTTATGTTCTTTTTGCTCATAGAAGAATGCAATTATGGCATTTGCTGGTAAATGGATGGAGCTGGAGAACATGATGCTAAGCGACATAAGTCACATTCAGAAAGTCCAGGGTCAAGTGTTTTCTCCCATGTGCAGAAGCTGGAGCAAAGTAAGAAAAAAAGGGGAGAGGATGCCACAAAAATGGAGGGGAGATCAGTGGAGTAGAGGAGGGCACTTCAGGGGGAGGGAGGAGGGACAGGAAAAGAAATGAAATTTGGAATGAAATTGACAAACTGTGCTTCATACATATATGAGTCTATCATAGTGAATTCCACCTTTATGCATATCTATAAAACACCGATTAAACAAGTAACAAATAGAATGAAGACCAGTAAAGTAGAAGAAGGGGACTGGAGAGACAGTGGGGGGGTGGGGTAAAGAGGAAGCACTGGGGAGTGAAATGGAGCAAACTGTACTCCATGCATGTAGGAATATGTCCAAAGAACCTCACTGTCGTGTATGTCCATAATACACAAATAAAAATAAAACATTAAAAACTGTTAAGTTAAAAAGTTATAGAATGAGTCTTGGTTTTCAGCTTAATTTCATACGTTGCCATAGAAGGCCCCTTAAAAGATTAATGCATTAAGTCAAGCCTGGTGGCAAGCCCCTGTGGTCCCAGTACTTGGAGGGTGAGGTGGGAGGATCACTTGAGCCCAGGAGATCCTATGAAGACCCTGTCTCTAAACAGATAAATAATTTAATTAGTAGATTGGTATATCCATTAATTTGTTTTTTGTGAAGCATCAACTTACTAAATTGTTTTAATTGCTACCCTGGAAAGACAGCTCTTCACCCCAACTTAATAATAAGAAGACACATAGTCCAATTAAAAAGGGACAAGGGATTTAAACAGACATTTCACCAAAGATGTGCCAATGGCCAATGAGCACATGAAAAAAAAATGTCTTTCATCATTGGTCATTACTAAAATACAGGAAAAACAAACAACAACAACAACAACAGCAAAATGAAAAACCCATGAGGTGCTTTTGTATTTTCAGGTCTTTGGTAAGCACTCTACCACTGAGCCACACTCCCAACCCCAAATACCTCCTCATACAGGGATGGCTGTAATGAAGACTGACAGTACAAGTACCAAAATGTAAAATGAAACAACAAACAACAACAACAACAACAAACCCACAATGGTTAGCCTGGTGCACACCTGTAATCCCAGAAGCTCAGGAGGCTGAGGCAGAATGATTGCAAGTTCAAAGCCAGCCTCAGCAATTTGGTGAGACCCTGTGTCAAAATTAATAATAAAATGGGCTGGGGATGTGGCTCAGTGGTAAAGCGCCCCTGGGTTCAATTCCAGGTTCCAAAAACAACAACCAAAACAATGTCTATAATTAGTTATGATTTATATACCATAAAATTCACTTTTTTTTTTTTTTTTTTTTTTTTTTAAGGAACAGGGTTTTCCTATGTTGACTTCTGGGCACCAGAGATACTCCTTGGGAAGGTGAGACTTTCCAAGTATTGGGTTCATCTTTTTTAAGTGTACAATTCAGTGTTTTTAAGTAAGTATACAGTTTGGCATAACTGTTACCACCATCCAGTTGAGAACATTTCCAGGCACCCTGGAGCCTCTGTGTTCCCACCCTCATCTCCAGCCGAAGCCACCTGTTTATTACTCTGTGGAGTGGCCTGTTTTGGACATTTCACATGAGCAAGATATTACAATATGTGCTCTTCTGTGTTGGGCCTTTTCACTTTGCGTTTTTTTGAGGTTCATCCATGTTGTAACTGGTATATTACTTCTTTCTTTTTATGGCTAAATAATATTGTACTGCATGGACATAAGATATTTAATTTATATATTAATCAGTTGATGGACATTTGGGTTATTTCTGCTTTTTTGCTCTTTTGAATGATTTTACTACAAATACTTATATACAGGTTTTTGTGTAGCTATATATTTTCATTCTCTTGTATAGATACCTATATGTGGAGTTGCTGGGTCATGTTTAAAATTACATTTAATGTTTTAAACAACTGCTAAACTCTTTTCCAAAATGGCTCCACCACTTGAGTAACATCTGACTCTTGTGGGAAGGCTCCAACTCCAAACCTCGAGATGTTGGAAAGTGAGAACTGAGAGATGCCCAGACCCACCCCCCCACTAAAAAAAGAAAAAAAAAATTGAGGCAGCGTTGCAGGAGCGAAGATGCCCTTTGAGTGGGAAATCAGATCTTTTCAGCCTGGTGGTGCCTGGACTTGTAGTTCAGTGGATTGGATAGAACACAGGCACCGACAAAATGTGAAGGCTTGAAAGATTATATGTCTGCTTTCAAGTCCGTGCATAAGGCTTTTAAAACCAGTTTGTATTGACATTTGTCCTAGATGTTTTTAAGGCAAGGGTGGGAAACGGGAGGAGATGTGCTCTCCAGTCTGAGACCATCCATGAGAAGATGGATGGAGTGATGAGTAGTTCCGTTGGAATTATGGAGAGAGGGACAGTTCAGTTGGGCTGTGGAGACAAGGGTGACTCAGTGGAGCTGAGGAGAGAGGGCTGGTCCAGCAGAGCTGAGGGGAGAGGGGGGCTGGTCCAGCAGAAGCTAGCTCTCCATCTCTGCAGGGAATAAGTTGCTCTGGATGCTCTCGGTTTGTTAAATGCATTGCCAGTGACTCCTGACCTTCCAAGGGTGGTGTGCACAGGGAGTTCTTTACATTAAGTTCCCAGTGTCTCATCCAGCACTCGCTAACTAACTTGAAAACAACCAGTAGACAACTTGGTCTATTTTCATTTATTTGGGTGCTAAAATACATTTCCTCAGTAGTTATAAATTAGGCATAAAGTTATGGCAATGTGCATCTTTACTGATGATTATGTGAACTAATTACATTTAGATAAATATGCAATTATTTACCTTTAAATTTATGAATTAGTGTGCAAGTTGATAATATTTTGTTGTTATGGTTAATTGTATACAAGTAATAATTTTAATGATAATTCAATGCCTAGAAATTCTAATAAAAACTAGAGGTTTATGCCATCTCCAAAGTTAATTGTAGAGCGCATGTATGTTTTTATGGTGGGAAAGTAGGATATAGAAAGCTTCAAATGATTATTTTATATTTGATACACATTGATGTGTGAGGTTCAAGAAGAAAACAATGACATAAAATTAAAGGCTGTTAAATAAGTGTTTACGCATTTATTTTTTCACAATAATTAAATTATTCAAAATTCATAATCTGTTTAGTAAATTTAAAAATGGTGTAAAAGTTTTATTGGTGAAGTCACCCCCCCTCCCACTGTCTTGACAAGGTCACAGTGAGGATGAATGCTGGCAAATCCGCACTGGTGGGAAACCAAAACCATGAGACCTTTTTTTATGTAATTGGGACTTTTTATTTTCATGCTCATATTCCTGACAGGAAGCATGAGGTTGCTAAACCGAATTAAATTTCAGGTGACTAGAATGTAACAGGTAGTTCATGCCTTGAAGGCTGTTCCACTACTTCTCAGCATATGGAGGACAAAATAGAAGGCTGTTCTTCTATCTCAGCACATTGAGGACAAAACTGATAATGAACAAAAATCATTCTCAAAAAGTCATGAGAACTTTAGGCACCACATTGATTATATCAACTAAGAACCCAAGCCCATATCTCCAGCCTCTTAGAAAGCCTAATTATTATGCTTACTGCACAAAGCCCACCATATGTAGTTTTATTTAATTAAGGGAAAATTATGTTATACACTTAGAAAAGTTAAGGCAAATAAAGATACATTCCCCCCTTTTCTATAAATCCTCTTTTACCTCACATAGGGACTTATGATGAGTATAGCTAATATTGGTGGTAAGTGGACTGATGCTCAGAACTTGCCTTTCAGTGGGAGAGATACAAAGATATAAGAACCTTGTACCTTGACTAAGAAACAAAGAAACTCTTTTAGAAAGCAGCTCAACCAGTTTTAAGAGAATAAACAGGAATTAAAGTAGCTTTACAAGACACATTTTTAGAATAATGTTAGAAATATAATTTTGTTTAGATTCTTAAGTTTAGAATTCTTAAGTTTCTAGCTGTTTTGGGTCCTTAAGATGATTTAAGAATAGATTATAGACTTTAGGATATTTTAAGTATAAGATTTAAGGGGACTTCTTTAGATGGGGATCTTAGATTAGAAATAAAGAGAAGGTGTACTTTAAACTTAAAGGTTAATAATAGGTTGGGAGACTTAGGGTCTGGTTATGTAGTTTGGCATCTGATAATAAGAAAATAGTTACATCTTGGGAAAATCTGAAAATGCAAATTAGTGACGCATTTTATTACTGATTTTGTATCCATAATGATAAGGAAATGTCACATCCTGGGAAAGTGTAAATTGATGACGCATTTTTCTATACCCATAACAATTGTTAAGAAAATGTCACACCTTGGGAAAATCTGGAAATTGTAAAATTAATGACGTATTCTATTAATGATTGTGAATCCATAATGATGAGAAGAATTGTAATGAAAGAAGACCCAGAGAAAGCTGAATTAGCGCCCTCCCTCTGGAGATTGACACTCCGACGCCCATTCCTGGCACCACTCATCTTTCAGGACCCCCTGGACCCCGCTGGGGCAGAACCCCGGCATTTTATTTTTAAAAAATGTCAATAGCTTTAATCCAAAGACAAGCTTAATCTAAGTTTGAAACAAATTGGTGTGTGAGGAGGTGCATAGTTTTAACAAATGGGGAGCGAAGGCGGTGCCTGTCTTGAAGCCTGCGGGCGCAGCTAGGCGAGTGTAGACGGATCAGGCGGGTAGCTCCTCAGCGTGGTTCATTTCTCGTTTCTGCAGGACACAGTCTCCGAGACCGAGGGACCCACTCAGACCAGATGCCCCGACGCGGCTTTTCAAAGTTCTTCGGGGTTTGAGTGGCCGCCAAGAATGCCCCGCAGCAGGGACACCGGATCATCCGCGAGGTCTTTTTGCGGAAGAATGGAAATTTGAGAAACTTGCCAGTGGCCCGAACATCTGCAGGCGCCCAGGTCGTTGCTGAAATGGTCGGAGTCCTTCTTTGTCTTTGGAATGTTTTTGGCCTGGGTCGCCGCCACCAAGCTGGAACTGAGCTGGACAAGCTGGGACTGAGCTGCCCCAGGACATTGGGCGGAGCTGCGGGCCGGGGCTGGTGTCCCCCCAGATGCTCAGCCGGTTGTGCGTGGTCGTCGCGCGTGCTCCGCGTCCGAAAGGAGGTGGGCGCCGACGTGCCCGAACCGCACCCGGAGCCAGAGGGCGAGCGGCAACTGCAGGGCCGAGAAGGAAGCCCCCTGGTCATCCCCAAGCTGGTGCGGCGGGAAAGCGACAGTCGCGACACTTCCAGTTCCGGAGGATAGAGCTCTGGGAACTGTCTTTGACGGCCACCCGTCCACCCTCCCCCGCCACCAACAATCCGATGCGTTCATTTTCGTTGAAAATAGTTTTCTGAAAACAAGAAAAAATCAGAAGTCCCGGTGACATTTGCAGGACACCGAATGGCTTTGCGCTCCACTTCGGAGACCCGAAGACCAGGTGAGTTGCAGAAATGATTTCCGCACACCTTTCTCCGTTTGTTAGGTCAAATGTCGTGTGTGCGGGCACCTGGGGCACCGAGAATCCAACAGGACGGTCAGCCCGAGCCGGGGGCAGAGGATTGGATCGCGAGCCTCGGGGCTCGGTGACACCCAGTGGAGAGCGGGCGCCGGTGCAGGGCCAGGGCTTCCCCGTCGCTGGCCACAGGGAGGGTCGACCGTGAGTCCAGCCCTTCGGGACCTAGAGGTGGCGGTCAGGGTCCGCAGGGACCTGGGTGGGCGTGGGCTCCAGGGACCGCCTGTCCCAGATCCCTCCCTGGGGTCGCGAGAAGGACGCGGGCCTCGGGAGCGCTTTTTCCGCGTTTCCGGAGGAACGCGCGAGCTGGCCAGGCGCGGTTCTGCAGAGGCGGCGCCCTCCGCTGCTCGGGAGCGACGGCGAAGCGGAAAGCAGAGGCGGCTGCACAGCGGCTCGACGCGGGGAGCGCAGGGCTGCGGGCGAGCGGGTCGGCCGGCTGTCCCGGAGGCCGGTTAGCTCAGCTGGTTAGAGCGTGGTGCTAATAACGCCAAGGTCGCGGGTTCGATCCCCGTACGGGCCACTCCTTTTCCTGCTGCACCCCAAGTCGCGACACCCGTAACCCTGGTCGGTTTGCAAAATGCTGCTCCCCAGGTGACTACCTTTTTAAACCACGTTTTAAACCACGGTGTCTGCGGGCTGCCTGGTTCCTTTATGTGCCTGGGGGATGTAACTCAGTGGTATAGCACTTGCCGGGCAGGTTCAAGTCCCCAACATTTCTTCAGTCTAAAATCAAAATCGCTTTAAATATGTGTTTTTAATGTCCAAATATTTTTATCTCTGAGTTTCCCAATACACTTTATTTTTTGACATGGAGAATTGACCCAGGGGCACTTTACCACCGAGATACATTCCCGGACCTTTTTATTTTTTATTTTGAGACAGGGTCTCTCTAAATTGCTTAGGGCCTATGTTAAGATACTGAGGCTGGTCTTGAATTTACAAATCTCCTGCAGTCACAGGCATGCACCACTTCACCTGGCTTTCCCAATGCGTTTTAGACACTTTAATTAACTTTCAGTTCAGTGATGAGCAGAGATGATGTTAAGGAGAGGGTGAGGACACTACTGGCTTGTGTGATGGACTTGGGGTAAAAACTGAAAAATCTGTTGAACACACAACCAAGTAGAAAAAATATTCCCATCTTGACCTTTCTGCATCAAATTAACTAGAAATAACCAGCTACATTCTGGTGGTTTTCATGGACTTAATGACTTAATGAAGAGAATCATCCCCTTCCCATTTGTGTTGTTTTTGATCTGACTTATGCTGACCTTCTGCTCTTTCTCTTAACTGAGCACTGTGAGTGGCCAATGGGAAATTAGCAAACATGACAAAGTTCCTGAGAAAGATTATTTGCTTTTCCTGCTTGTTTTTAAAAATTTTAAATAGATTTAATTTTATAAAGCAATTTTAGGTTCACAGTGAAATTTGGTGGAAGGTACAGTGAGTTCTCCTACATCCCCTGCATCATCCCCTTCCTCCCAACCTCCTCCACCATCAATAAGGTGCACCAGAGTGGTGCATTTGTTATGACTGAGGAACCTATACCAACACATCATTGTGACCAAAGTCCATGCCTCACGCTGGGCTCAGTCTTGGTATTGTGCATCTCTGGGTTTGAGCAAATGACTCACTATCCACCATTATTGTGTCATACAGAATAGTTTCACTGCTCCAAAATTCCTCTGTGCTCTGCCTATCTATCCTGCTCTCCTGACGTCTGACAATCCTAACGTCTGACAACCAGTGATCTTTGTGTCTCCGTGGTTCTGTGCTTTTTCAGATGTCCTAGTTAGTCAGACAGAATGTAGACTTTCAGATGGCTTTCTTTCATTTGGTAATGTGCAGCAAAGTCCCTTTATGTCTTTTCATGGCTTATTAGCTTGTCACATTTCAGCCCTAAGTAATATCCCACTGTCTAGATGCTCCAGAGTTTATGCATCAACAAGTTTATGCATCTGAGGGACAGAGTGACTGAGTTGCTTAGTGCCTCAGCAATGGTGAGGCGCTAAGCAACTTGGTGAGACCCTGTCTCTAAATAAAATACAAAATAGGGCTGGGAATGTGGCTCAGTGGTTGAGTTCAATCCCTGGTATTCCCCTACCTAAATAAATAAATAAATAATGCTTGGGATGTGGCTCAGTGATTAAGCATCCCTGGGTTCAGTCCCCAGTGCCAAAACAAAAAAACAACAAACAACAAAACAAAACAACAACAAAAAAACACTAAAGTGACTACCATTTTGCATCCCACCAGCAATTAATGACAGTTCCTGCTGTCGTACATGCTTGTCAACATTAGGTGGTACTGTGGTTTTGGAGTTTGCCATTCTGATAAGTGTGGGTACTATTTCAGGGTCGTTCTAATTTGTAACTCCCTGATGACACATGAAATTGAACGCTTCCTGAGCCCATTTGTGTCTGAATTTCTTCTTTGGTGAGGTATTTGGTCAGCTCTCTTGACCAGTTTTAAGTTAGGTCATTCATTTTCTTTTTTTTTTTTTTCAATTTATTAGTTATTATGGACCTTTATTTATTTATTTATTTGTTTGTTTATATGCAGTGCTGAGAATCGAACCCAGTGTCTCACACATGCTAGGCAAGCGCTCTACCACTGAGCCGCAACCCCAGCCCCCATTTTCTTATTGTTGAGTATTAAGTTTTCTTGGTATATTTTGGATAACAGGCATTTATCAGATATGAGTTTTTAAATGTTTTCTTCTAGTCTGCAACTTCTCAGTGTCTTGATAGGACCTTTTGCAGAGCAGAAGTTTCTGACTTTAATGAAGTCCAGATCATCCATATGAAATATGTATGCTTTTTCACTGATCAGACCTTTAGCATTGTATTTACAAAGTCACCCTTAGACCAAGTTCTATTAAGTCATCCTCTAGGAATTTCAAAGTTTTTGCCTTTTGCATTTAGGTTTATGAAACATTTTGAGTTAATTATTGTGAAGATGTGAAGTCTGTGTCTAGATTTTTTTTTTTAATGTGGGTGGTGTTGTTCTAGCATTATTTGTTGAAAAGAGTATCTTTTGTCTGTTACATTGACAATATTTGTGTCCATCTATTTCTGGATTCTATATTTTGTTCCATTGGTCTATTTGTCTACTTTTCCATGAATACCACCATAACAAGGTAGCCATCGGCCAGGAGTGTGTGAGCAGGGAAGGAAAATGGAGGGCGACTGAAGACCCCAAGGAAACATTTTCTCAGATGATTCTGTGTGTGTGTGTGTGTGTGTGTGTGTGTGAGAGAGAGAGAGAGAGAGAGAGAGAGAGAGAGAGAGAGAGAGAGAGAGAGAGAGAGAGAGAGAGAGAGAAGTCTGTAAAGACTTATCCGGATTTACTATCTGCACTTTCTCTACTTCTATTTTTCCTTAAAACCTTCTTTTTGGCACCATTACTTCTGGTCACGTGACCAATGACCCCTACCCACCTAGGATTACTGGTCACTCCCAAGTCCCTCTCTTTCTTGACTTCTCAGAGAGAAGAGAGGAGCTGTGCTTCTTGAAACGTCCCTTGGCCTAACCCCCAGCCGGTCTCCGGAGTGCCTGTCCACCGCTGGCCCCTCTGGGCAGGCCTGGTCTCCACCCTTCTCAGCGGCCTCCTCAGGGGGGGTCTCTGGGCCTTCTCGCACTCTCTGCCTGGGGGCTTTGTCCACCTCGCGGCTCAGTAGTGTCCAGTGCAGTCCCTAGGACTCCAGGTTTGGATACTCAACACGATACCTCAGGACGCTTGGGTTTTTAAAGCGACTTCTGGTGTCCGAAGTTTGTCCTCAGACAGTCCTGCGCACCCGGTCTGTCCTGCGCACCCCGTCTGCGCCCAGACAGTCCTGCGCACCCCGTCTGCCCCCAGACAGTCCTGCGCACCCGGTCTGTCCTGCGCACCCCGTCTGTCCCCAGACAGTCCTGCGCACCCGGTCTGTCCTGCGCACCCCGTCTGTCCCCAGACAGTCCTGCGCACCCGGTCTGTCCCCAGACAGTCCTGCGCACCCGGTCTGTCCCCAGACAGTCCTGCGCACCCGGTCTGTCCCCAGACAGTCCTGCGCACCCCGTCTGTCCCCAGACAGTCCTGCGCACCCCGTCTGTCCCCAGACAGTCCTGCGCACCCCGTCTGTCCCCAGACAGTCCTGCGCACCCGGTCTGTCCTGCGCACCCCGTCTGTCCCCAGACAGTCCTGCGCACCCCGTCTGTCCCCAGACAGTCCTTCGCACCCAGTCTCTCCCAGTTCATTAGTGACAGCGCCCCCCAGGTTTTCCGGAAAACCTTCCCAGTCATCGCTGATTTTACTCTTCACATCCATTCCTCTTGGCTTTGTCTTTGAAATGTCCCCAGACTCTATTCCTCACCACCTCCACGTCACCGCCATCAGCTCCTTGCTTTCCTTCTGTCCGTGCAAAATCTTCTCCCCAGAGGTGGCAGAAAGACCTTCAAATCACTCGGATAGAATCGTTTCGCGGCTTAAAATCCGACGCCTCCTCATTTTACCAGAGAACACGGCAAACTCCTTTGAAGTGGCCCGGCTCTTCTCCCCCGGGCCTGTGCTCTCCTACGCGCTCGCTGCGGACGCCCCGAGAGCGCCCAGGCTGCGCAGCCAAGCTGTGCACTGCGCAGACCTCAAATTCCTGCAGGGACGGAACCTTGGCTTTCAGAGAGCGCCGGGAAGTAAGTCTCAGCGATACTAGTATATCATTCTTTTGATTGAAAATTCTGAGTTGCTAACGAAGGTGAAGGTTTGGGATTTACTTACAAAAGTAATTGCACCACTGTTTCCGCCCGGTTTCGAACCGGGGACCTTTCGCGTGTTAGGCGAACGTGATAACCACTACACTACGGAAACGCTGCTGAGCGGCCCCCTTTCATGTCTCAATTAGTTAAAACCCAGCTAACCACGTCCTTTCAGGGCTCGAGGAGTCCGGAGCGGATCCGGGAGGGCCTGCTCGGGGCCGGGCTGCTGCAAGTTGCTTGGCACCTTCTCCTCTCGGCCTAGGCGCGCCGCTTTCATCTCTCCACGCCTGGAAACCAGGACCTGATGGGCTCTTTGTGCTTCGCGCCACAGCCTGTCCGTCTCCTGCGGCGGCGAGGCTCCTTCAAAGTCCAGGACCACCTAGGTGACACCTAGGGAGTGACCAGTAATCCTTTGGGGACTGAAACCCAAATCAGGGGACTCAGCAAAGGCAGGGAACAGGAGAGAAACAGCCGGGTGTGTTTGGGAGGTTTAAAACCAAGACAGGACCAAAGAGTCTTTTAAAAGTGTGTATACGCATGCACACACGCGCATGCACACCACGCATGCACACACGCAAGCACACACGCATGCACACCACGTATGCACACACACACGCACCCACGCGCATGCACACCACGCATGCACACACACGCACACACACGCATGCACACACATGCACACACACGCATGCACACCACGTATGCACACACACACACACGCGCGCATGCACACCACGCATGCACACACGCAAGCACACACGCATGCACACCACGCATGCACACCACACATGCACACACACGCATGCACACCACGTATGCACACACACGCATGCACACGCATGCACACCACGCATGCACACACACGCACACACACGCATGCACACCACGCATGCACACCACGTATGCACACACACGCGTGCACACAAGCATGCGCGCGCGCGAGCACACACACACACACACACACACACACACTTCTTTTTACTCTTTTGTGTGCTTATTGGCGGCTTCTTCCTGCTTATCCGTAGGGGCAACCCGGGACTCCCGGAACAGAAGACAGCCTCCCAGAGTCTCTCCGGGGAGCTCCTGGGACCGCGCTTCACAGTCCAAAAGCTGCCAGGGAAGGAGCTAGCAAGCAGCCTGCAAACGGTTCTGATTACGTCCTGGATGTTATATTTGGTCCTCAGTTTAGCCTCCCATCACAGGTCAGTGGTAAAATAACAGGGAGATTTGACCCCCCCCCCCAAAAAAAAATGACCTGTTCTTTAGTATTTTGACCTCAAATTAATGGTCATTCTTTGTCACTACCAGTATTTTGCTAACCCTTGGGGTTCCATGGAGATGAGAAATCATAGATGACACAGAACTAACTACTAATGATGGCAAATTAAGAAAAGCTTTGCTTTCTTTCCACTCTAAACTACCCTACACAGAACATTAGGGGATTGTAAAGGAGGGAATGCACAGGACCAAGATCAGAAAGTAGAGGGAGGAAGTAGGATTTGGAGGCCAGAGAGCAGCACAGTTAGTGTTAATGGGGTGCCGGGCGGAGGGAACTCCTTGTGTTCAGTTTTTTAAACAAAAATACTTCCTTTTTAAAGTCCACATGTACTGGTACATTTTAGAGGCCACAGTATTGGTACAGGCATACCTACTCTGTTGCTTCCCATAATAGTCAATATTTGCATTTACCACTCGGGTGGTGGCATCACTGTTGAATATGATTCTGAAAGACTAACTCTGCAATTACCCTTTATATGTGACACAATCTGTGCCTTTGGACTTTGGGTTTGAGGGTCTAGTACTACTAGGAGAAGGCCTGCACAGCCAGGGGTAGATCATCTTAACTCCAGGTGGCTGCATCAGGGTAACAGCCTCCAGCAGGAGCTGATAGCCTTTGTATTCTCCTTCCTGCTGTGATGGACACATCCAGCTTTCTAGTTCTTCTGGTCCAACAGAGGTAGAGCAGCATCTCAATTTCCCTGCATTTTATAAATTACTATTAATATTCAATGTTTAAAATCTTTAAAGTTTAATCTTTTAAAACCTTTCTTATCTCTCTTGGGGTTGATGAGCTTTCAGTCCCTATTATTTATCCATTTCCTACTGAGTGTGCGTGCTGTCTCTGATCTTGCTAATTTTCATGTCTCACTACTAAATAATATAGATTAAAATCTTGTCATTTTAAGTATTTTAAATATCTTCTCTTTTCTCATACCTTTCTGAATAGTTCCCACTGTGACCTTCCTTGAACATCTTTGAGTTAGATGAAGCAGTTCATTCCAACATTTTGCTGTGAGATGTTTGTGCTTTCAAAACTCTTTTTAAAAAAGTTCTCTTTGCCATATATATATATATATATATATATATATATATAACTCAGGACTGAACCCACGGGTGCTTAGCCACTGAGAAACATCCCCCTTTTCATATTTTATTTAGAGACAGGATCTTCCTGAGTTGCCCAATGCCTCGCTAATTTGCAGAGGCTGGCTTTGAACTCTCGATTCTCCTGTCTCAGCCTCCTAGGCCGCTGGAATTACAGACATGTGCTACCGCGCTGGGATCTTTGCCCTAAATCTTTAGGACATTTTTTTAAGAATATATACTTTTTTTCCTGCATATATTTCTATTAATTTTTTGTCATATGCAGGTGTTAAACTTTCTAGACAAGTACATTTTATAAACTTCATAGATAATTCTATGACAATAAAGAGAATAAAAGACGTCTTGTGTATATCCATGTAGGGGGACTCCTCTTTTTGATGTCTTTTTCTGAATGCACGACTTGATCCTCCCAACTTGAATCTGACCCCAGCCCTGACAGGCCTGGATTCCCCTCCACAGGCAAAGGCAAGACTCTCCAGACCCTATGCTCACTGGGACAGCACATCTAGAAGGTCAGGGGCAGAACCCTGAGCTGAATGGACCCATGGGCTAAGGGTACATCCATATTTTCATGGCTTGATCAGGCACTGGGGGAAGGCACCTTTGTGAGCCTCCAAAGCTCCGTGAATTCCCCAAAGCAAGACTCTTTCTGCCTCTTGGTCGTCGGTGGAGAGTTATTATTCATCTTTGCTTGTGTTCTGCAGATACAAACCTCTCGAGTTCCAGTTCTTTCGCCTGGTATCCAAAAATAACAGGGGGTGGGGTGGGGGGGTGGAGTGTGTTCATTTCTGTGGCTCTTAATAGGAGTTTCAATTTGTTGTGAATTAATTCTATTCCAAACTGCAGGATTCAACAGGATTCAGTTTCTAGTTGCAGAGGTCCGCACAGACTTTCATCAGTACCCAGTTACCTGGCTGGACCTGCTTTTGCGCTCCTCCACCTTCCTCCCGGGGTGCTGCTGACTTGGTAGGTGGTGTGCACTTGCCTCGGTGCCCTGGGCGCAGCAGGCCTCATGAACCGGGTTTCCTCCGAGCGCAGTTCGGGCTCTGGGCTAAAACACCTCCTTATTAATATCCGAGTCGCGCATTCCAACTCCGCACGTGGGCGCGGGCGTTGGGACACCGCTTCCGGGGAGCGCGCCTGGCGCCGGGGCCGGGTCTGGACCGGCTTAAGGGGAGGCCCAGAGGTTGGATGCTTCTCCCTTCTCTAGCGCCCCGTGCAAGGTGTGGCACGAGCCAGTGGTTAAATAGCATTTGTCGAAGATCAGCTTTCCCCGTGTTTCTTTCCGGGAGGCTTTGCACCGGGTGCGTTTATTTTACACACCCCTGAAAGCCTAGTTTCAGATTCATTTCAGGAATATAAAATTCTTAAGCCCTTTAGAGGATGGAAGTTCTAGTCCAGTAAAATCTAACAGCTAGACACCCTAGGCCACCACCGGGATGGCCGAGTGGTTAAGGCGTTGGACTTAAGATCCAATAGACGTGCGTCTGCGTGGGTTCGAGCCCCACTCCCGGTAAGGACTGATGGGTGTGCTGCTTTTTCCTTGGCAGGAGCTTGAGAGTTTATTATGCAAAAATGTCCTTTAGCGTCCCACTCTCACCGGGAATCTAGGTGCTCCTGCAGACGGGCCCAACTCTCAACACACGGGGCACGGTCGGTGGAGTCCAGAGGGGTTAGGAGTGGTCACGGTTTCATAGAAGGAAGAACCCTGCGACCGGGTTACCTCTGTTTAATCGGAGACCGTTTGGATGATGGCTGCAGCCAGTTAACATTTGAGCCTAGCTGTTTTCAGGCCAAATCTGCTCCTGTCCCCGGTGATATTGGTCCCCAATGCAGTGAGCATCACTTTTGCACAAACTCCAATATTGTTTTGCAAAGCATGTGTGCCATTTTAAATTCCTGCCAGCAATGTATTAGAATTTAGGTTCCACCGTTTACCCTCATCAATACTTGGTGCTAGCAATTATCTTTAAAAATTTTAGCTAAGATACAAAAAAAAATTTTTAGCTATTCTAGAGGATATGTCTTAGTGTCTTACTATGGGTTTTAATCTGAATTTCTCTAAAGATTAAAGACTCTTTCTCATGTATTTATAGTCATATATTTTCTTTGAGAAAATGTGCTCAAATATGCCCATTTTGTTGCATTGTTTTCTTATAAATGAATTTTGAGAATTGTTTATATTTCCGGGACACATCACAATGATCAGGTATGTATTTTACAAATATTTCCCATTCTATAACATGTCTTTTGATTTTCTCAACAATGACTTATGCAGAGAAGAAATCTTCCATGCCGCAGTCTGACTGGGCACAAAATAACATCGAGGTCAGGAGCCACTTGTAGGTTCAAACAGGAACTACTTTATTGCCCCAACCCCACAGGAACTCTCTAGAATTCCACAGAAACTCCTGGAACCAACGGGAACTCCGCAAGAACTCAAAAGTAGCAGGCCCCCGAGGCAGCAGGAGCCGCTCCACTGCTGGACAGCAGAGGTCCACATACACAACTGAATACACAGCTTGTTTCAATTCAGCATCATCCAGGTACAGCAATCAGTCATTATCTTAATAATTATACACTGCTTAACCTAATTATCATCATCTTAATGGCTCTCTGGCGTCACCTCCCAACCACTCCTTCTGGCAAAATGCCAGGCGCCATCCGGATTGGGCTGTGGTTCTCAATACTTCCATTTGTATAAGATCTAACATTAACCAAAGAAAGTAGAGCAAATCCAACGCCAAAATTTTTTTTCTCCTATATTTTCTATATGAATGTGCAAACTCCTTGTGAGAGTTGGTCTGAGAAGTTCTATTGGATCTTAAGTCCAGTGCCTTAACCACTCGGCCATCCTGGTTGCCGCAGTCCGGTTGCAGCAAAATAGCCGGGGTGGGGGTGGGTGGGAGGTGGGGGGTGATGAATAACTTGTGTATGTGAATACAGCAGGAATGGAAGCCGTTTATTGTAGGACAACAGAACTATTTATACATTCCACACAGCTTATCTTAATTAGCATAAACTAGATACATCAGTCAACCAACAAGGAATCTCCACACTTAATGGCTGATTTTGTTACTTCTCAAACCACTCCCTCTGGCATTTTGCCAGGCACCATCCAGACTTGTTTACGAACTCTAACATTCCCCTGGCAAAATATCAGGTGTTATTTTGACTTGTCTACAGACCTTAACACCCGGTGGTGACCTAAGGTGTCTCGCTGACCCATGCTTACACTTTAGCAATTCATTATAAGAACGAATATTGGCTGAATTCCTATCTTTCTGCGTGAAGGACCTGTCTTCATCCCACTGCAGTGGGTGACCAGAATTCATGTCCTGCTTCTGGGTGGATCCCCAACTATTCCTTAGGTTTCAGATTGCTTTGGTTCCTCTGAAACCCCAGCTCTCTTATGGGTTGAAGGAAAGTTATGCAAGTCTGGACCTTGTCTTAAGTGTTAGAGTCTGTAAACAAGTCAAAATAACACGTGGTATTTTGCCAGGGGAATGTTAGAGTTCGTAAACAAGTCTGGATGGTGCCTGGCAAAATGCCAGAGGGAGTGGTTTGAGAAGTAACAAAAGTGAAACATTAAGTTTGGAGATTCCTTATTGGTTGACTGATGTATCTAGTTTATGCTAATTAAGATAAGCTGTGCAAAATGTATAAATAGCTCTGTTTGTCCTACAATAAAAGGCTTCTATTCCTGCTGCATCAAGGTACACAAGTTACTCGTCACCCCTCTGGTTATTTTGCTGCAGCCAGACTGCGGCACTTAAGCAACAATCTTTCTGGCTTTTTACATCCTAGCTGGAAGATAGAGTTCTTCTGAGATTATAATCTGAACATAAACAATGGCATCCATTCTGTGGTCTACTGTATATTTTCCTAGTCTTCTGAGTATCCAGCATTTTGATAAATCAGAGCAAATCGGGAGTAGAACTACTTAAAAGAATGTCATATTAAAGACAAGCATCTGATGTCTGTTTTCCCAAAAGTCTGCTAGGAGGGAAGGAAGGGAGGGAAGGGAGAGACAGGGCAAGAGTGCGTGTGGGTGGAGTGGGGGGGGGAAGGTGTTCAAATACATAAAAGGACAATAATCTAAAGCTAGGAGTAGCAGCAAAATTTTGGAATTCACATAGCAGATGGGATAGTGTTATATACAGGAAGCTTTGTTTTGAGACGCACTTGGGAAAACTGAATATCTTGTGGAAACCCACCAAGTGTAAGGAATTGGTGGTGCAGGTGTATACATATGTAAGTGAGAGTGAGGCTGGTTGGAATGTTACTTTGAAGGAATTTCAATTCACATGACCTGTCCCTCAATTTCCGGGTTTGGGGATACTGGTGGAGTATCTGGAGGATGAGGCTCACTGGCCCTACTGGAACAAACATACCCCAAAGACACCTGCCATTCTACAAACCACCTGACTCCCACCACATCACTCTAATCTTACACCCAGGGCTATAATCTCCTGCAGTTGGCTGGAAGGTCCCTTTCTGGGAATCTGCCCAACCCAAAGGCTGATCCCTACCCTGGAGACTTTCCCAGTCAAAATGGCCCTGCTATGGCCGCCACAGCCAACTTCTCACCAAGTGCTCTGAACTTCCACTGAGGGCAGGGGTGTGGTGTGAGGCTGGTCCTGATATGCCAAGAAAAGGCCAAGATCTTGGCCTCACCTGTCCTTCTCTGAGGCCACTCAGCTGCTGATCAAAGTGGGCTAAATCCCCAATGGACCTTCCAAAGGGAATGAAGGACCATCACCAGGCACACAGCATCTTCTGCAGCGTGATGGATCAGAGGTTTCTAAAATTTAAAAAAAGATTTTTTTTTTAACCTAATGGTGCCTGTCTGGCCAGGCCAGCCTTTCTTGAGGATTTTTGTCCATGTTAGTTGACACTCAGGATTGCTGGATTCTCTAGCACACTGTTCAGGACATATGAAGCAAAAGGGAAACGCAGATCTCTCTGCCACTTCTTTCCTCAGATCCCAAGGCGCCTAGCTGTTGTGTGAACTGATAAATACAATCAGAAAGAGTGTAAGTTATAGGTTATAGATTAGTTTAAATATATAATTATAAGATTTTGATAAGTGACACAAGACAATTTATAAAGCAAGAACTGTCACAGGCAGGCCTAAGACTCCATTTTGCTGCCTTCTATGAAAAACTGTTCCAAGACCTGTTTCTGAGAAACTGAAATGAAAGCTGTTTTCTTATAAAAATTGTCTTTCTGTACTTTGTATAGGACAATTTGTACCCTACTCAGGTTGCAGGAGTGGTGGTGGGGAGCTACATCCGGGGTGTGAATGCCCCTGTGGGTATACATGACTTTGAAATAGATTCTCGCCCAGCTGTGACCCCTGCCCAAATTCAGGATAAGACTGTTTAGCTCCTGCTTGAACCCAGGACTGTGGTCAACTGAACTGCAAAGCTAACGCTCTTTTCTTAGCTTCTGTTTACCGCTTGCTTGCTGACTGGAAAATTCCAGTCCTTCCTAGAGCCCACAGGCCCAACTTATTAATGTTTTAATCTCTGTGATTGACTAGCTTATATGACGACACGCAAGTCATCGAGTTGGGGTTTTGTGCGTATATTCTCCTTGGATGGACCAGGAAGCTGCTGTCCTCCCAAAGAGCTTGAGTCTCTGCGGAGGGTGACAGTCCCTGACCAGTTAAAGAAAGCTCTCTTTTGATTTGAAGTTCGGACTTAGAGGGCTTTCTGGAGTGGCTCCCCATGACACAGCTGGTGTGCTGCCTCTCTCTGCTTCTCAGAGCTGTCCTATGCCCGTTTAATGAGCAGCATCCAGGGGTTTTACCAGTACTAAGTGTGAGGGATAGGAAAACATCTGCTCCATCTTCTCAATCCGCACTTTAGTCCCTATTCTCAGATAAGTGTATTAAAGACTAAACTATCGGTCCACCTCATTCATAGGTTGACGTTCTAACCACCCTGGGCTGAGAAAGTGACTGTTTTTGGAGACAGAGCTTTGAAAAGGCAGTTAAGTTAAATGAGGTCATCACAGTGGGTCTTAGGTTGGGCCTAATCCAATAGACTGGTGTCCCTGTAAGAAGAGTCGCTTAGGACACAGACACAGAAGAGAGTCCATGGGAAGATTCAGGCAGGAGTGGCTATTGCTCCTGCAGACCCAGGAGGGAAGCTGCAGAAGAAACCAACTCAGGCTGGGCAGGGCGAGCATGATGGTGCCTGTGATCTCAGCACTTTGCAGGTGAAGGCAGGAGGGTGGGCTGGGCCACAGTGAGACTTGTCTAAAAAAAAAAAAGGAAACCAAACCCCTGTTCCCTTGTTGACACTTTTCTTCCAGACTCTAGTCTCCATAAATGTGAGAAAATAAATCTTTATTGTCTAAATCACTCAGTCTGTGGTACTTTGTTTTGGCAGTGCTAGCAAATGCACAGCAAGGATCATCAGATAGATGGATAGATACAAAGGAAAAGAGATTTTTAAAAAATCAATTGTAAGAAACGAAAACTCCAGAAAACAAAACAACAACAACAACAACAAAAACTTTGTCATGTCATATGGTATATCATGTATGATTAATATCCTCAGACCTCACAATGAAAAGCAAAAATAATTTATCCAACAGCTAATGTTAGAATTCATTGATGAAAACTTTTCATAAAATAAAAAGAGAGTCTTTGGAAATAAAATCTATGTTAGCAGGAATTAATTTATGAAGCACATAAATGTAACTGAAAATAAAATATAGGAAAACTGAACATGGCAATTTTGAAGGAGTTGCAGGTGGCCCAGCCTGAAGATAAAGGACTTGGGGGAGAAGATGAGCCAGTCACCCTGGAATATCCATCGTGCAACACTCACAATGCACAAAGCCCATCGGTGATGGGGTCTCCTTGGCAGTCTTCAGTGTGTCCTAGATTGCTGAGAGCCACAGCCAGTCTGTATGGCCCTCAGCACTAGGTTGGACATGAAGCTACAGGGAGTGGCTCTGGGCACCTGGTCATTGTGTGGCCACCTGTACCAGTTATTGGTTTATGACTTCTCAGCTTCCAATTCATCTGCTTAGACTGCTCTTTTAAAAGGGATGTGAGCCCTTTATCTTTTTTATTGAGCCCATTTGATGGTGGAATTTTATAAGCTGAAGGAGCCACAGAAAATTTTCTTTCAGGTTTTAGCAGCTCTGCAGCCTCTTAGCCTCTCAACTCTCCCACTCCATTGTATAGACCTCCATAAAATTGGAAAAAAGAAATTGGATGTTCCTCCACCCATTCCTAACTATTTATTGGCCATCATGCATGATGAATATTGAAAGTCGCAGAAAGAACTAAGACGAGTTCCGAGGATCTTATGAAATAGAAAATAATGATTTCTGGCAACTGTTGGAGTTATCCTTGCAGATTCTCAAAAGGTAAAGTCATGGATGAAAGACATAATAATGATTGCAAAGGAAATCACTGACGATCACATTGTGTAGGGGAGGGTTATTTTCATCAGATGGAAAATTATGAATTTTTTGATGGCTGAGAAATAAGTTATGGAGCTATAGTCATGCTACTTGGGAAGTGGTTCTCATGCAAAGTGATTTTCACTTATTCTATTCTTTCCTTTTCTTCCTGAAAGACACCTTTTGAAATCACATCTACAAAGTAGCAAGAGGCTCTTATTTTCTACGACATATAACAACTTAATAATACAGGTGTCACCTAGAATAAAATTCCTCAAACAATATTCCACAAAACTAGAGTCAACACTTTTCAAAACCACAGAGTCTACAGACTGCGCCCCCTAAATTGCAATCCAGGATGTCTGTGCTACAGCTTGGTTCCAGCCATCCAACCCAGGGGTCCTCCTGGATAGAAGAAGAGAAGGGAAAGAAATTAATTAATGCAGCAGGGCAGGGGTGCGGTGGGAGGTGGCCCAGCGGTAGAGCAGTCGCCTACCACATGCGAGGCCCTGGGTTCAATCCTCAGCACCACATATAAGTAAATAAAATAAAGGTGTTGTGTTCAACTACAACTAACAAATATTAAAAACAAACAACAAAAAGAAACAAATTATGCGGAATTAACCATTTTTGAACACCAAAAATTCATTTTGGAGGAGAACATACACACTGAAGTAAAAAACAAAAATCCATGTTCTTCGGAATACGACAACGCCGTGGAGTTAGTTCCTAGGAGCTGCATCTTTGGCAGATTGACAGGACTTGATGGATGTTACGCGTCAGTAATCCCAGGAAGATGTGAGTTAACGCACACTTTTCATAGATAATTAAGTAATTTCCAGCACCACGTCCGGAGAGTAGAAATGGGGGCTTTGGTGAGTGGGTGGCTGTCTGCGCCTCCCGGGCGTGCGCTCCCTCCTGAGGCCGTCGGAGGCCGTCGAGGGTAGGGTTAGTGGGGAGCCCCTGGGGAGCCCAAGCCGTCCTTACAGACTCCTCTAGGTCTGGTTTTGTCTGGACCTTTCCTGGGTCCTGGCCTTTGGCCGGGAAGTCCCCACACCGACGGCAGCGGAACCCCGGCTCCAAGAGGAGGCCTGACAGGACGCGCCCTGGCCCACAGCTGCGCTTCCCAGATTCAGGATCTGTCCAGGCGGCGCCCTGCGCCTTTTCCTGGGTGGACGCTCGGGACAGACGCTGTGCAGGAGAGAGGCGGGGTGGGAGTCCAGCCCCTCGAGAGAAAAGTTGGTGAAGAAAAAAATCTCGATCCATTTTCATTGCTTTTTCTTTGACGCTTCCTTGATTTTTAAAAATCATACCATGCCATCCATAAACCACATACCATAAAATTGACACTGTGATTCATGGGTTTTCTTTCGTCCATCCTGAGTTGTGCAACCGTCATCATTATCTAATTTCTCAACGTTTCATCATACACTAAGCAGATTCTGTTCCCATTCCCTTCTTTCTCTAGCCATGACCACCTCTAATGCTGTGTCTCTAGATTTGCTTATCCTGGACATTTCGTATAAATAGAGTTATATACAGTGTGAAAATTATTTTGTTTAAAATTATTTTATTTTATCTTTTTTAAAAAAAATTTTAGTTGTCAACGGACCTTTAGCTTATTTATTTTTTTAATGTGGTGCTAAGAATCGAACGCCAGGGCCTCATACATGCTAGGCAAGTGCTCTACCACTGAGCCACAACCCCAGCCCCATTAACTTATTATTATTATTTTTTAAATGTGGTCTTTTCTGCCTGGCTTCACTTCTTTAGAACGATGCTTTCAGAGTTCATAGATATTGTATGATACCTCAGAACTTCATTCCTTTTGAAATACTTGCATTTGAGTTTACATCCCAAAGATTCTTTCAGTCAATCCATTTTCTCAGTATCATTAAAAAGAGGAAGATATTGGGGTTGGGGTTGTGGCTCAGTAGGAGACTGCTTGCCTTGCAAATGTGAGGCACTGAGTTTGATCCTCAGCAACACATAAAAATAAATAGACAAAACAAAGATATTGTGTCCATCTATAAGTAAAAAAATTTTAAAAAGAGGAAGATATAAATACAAAATTTCATAGTGATATTTTCTCAGTGAATGGATGGAAATAGAGAACATCATGCTAAATGAAATAAGACTCAGTAAACACACAGAAAGTACCAACCAAAAATAAATAAAGGAAGCCTGTAATCCCAGCAGCTCAGGAGGCTGAGAAGGGAGGATCGCCAGTTTAAAGCCAGCCTCAGTAATTAGCAAGGTGCTAATCAACTGAGTGAGACCCTGTTTCTAAGTAAAATATAGAAAAAGGGTAGGGATGTGGGTCAGTGGTTAAGTGCCCCTGAGTTCAATCCCTGTACCAACCAACCAACCAAATAAATAAAATAAATAAATAAAGGAGTAAAAGAAAGATTAGTAGAGCAGAGGAAGGAGAATAGGAGGGAGGAGTGGATGGAAAAGGGGAATTTCAAATTAAATTCCTTGCATATATGTAATTTTGTAAAAATGAACCCAACTACTATGTATAACCTAATACTGAAATTAAAAGAACTAGGAGGAGGGGGAGGGGGAGGAGGAGGAGGAGGAGATTATGATCCCCTACTTTTACCTCTGCTCAGGAAAAATAATGAAATCGCAGAAAAGAAGTACTTGGAGCATCCATGCAGAGTTACCAGAAAGTCAAGATGGCACTGTTGTGCAGGTCATGCAAAATAAAATCTGCCAAGAACCAGAACAGGTGAATTCCTCTCTGAAGAACTTCAAGAAGTCGTTTCTGTTATCACTTTGAACAATGTAAAAAGATATAATTTTTTTAAAGGGGTAAGCACAAAAAAAGACCGAGCCAGCAGGACTTAAATCTAAAATCTTCTGCTCCGTGGTCGGATGCATTATCCATTGAACTACTGGCCCTCAGCGAGTATGACCGAAGGTAATTATACGTTCTTCCTAAAGAAAGTAAGAACAGTTGCATCAGGATGAAAACAGAAACTAGTTGAAAAAAAAATCGTTTCAAGGGCTGGAGTTGTAGCTCAGTGGTAGAGCACTTACCTAGTCCGTGTGAGGCACTGGGTTTGATCCTCAGCACCACCTAGAAATAAATCAAGGTATTGTGAAGATTTGCAACTAAGAATACTTTTAAAAAATCATTTCAATTTGCAGAAGTTACATTCTTTCAACAAAGTTTGAGTTTGCACGTTACATCCCCTTAAAAAATTATATTTATGAAGGAATTTTCCGCTTTTGAATATCACTTATCTGATTGAGTGGTTGTCCTTTGCATTTTCATTGATTTGGTTTCTTCTGGTTTCTGTCGTTTATACTTGTGAAAATTTCATTAATTTAGGGAGTCAGTTCCTCTGCCCATTCATTAAGGAATTTTATTTTTCTTGTATATTTGTTGGATTGATACTGGGAATAGATCAATAATTAGTGATCCAGACTTTAAACTTTTAAAGAAAGTGAAATAAAATACAATCAAGGTATCAATCATGTTTTCCATCTCACTCTCGAAAGAATCATAACTTTCGAGAAAATAATTTCAGTCTCTAGGCAGCAGAAAAGACCTTCCGAAACACCTCCCCACATGCAAATTAGGCAAACGGGCAAGAATTCAAAAAAGGTGAATATCTTAAGAACCGAATTCGGTCAGCAATTTAGAAGCTCGAAATGGAGACAGTTGTGCAGTTAGAGAATGCCAGACGTCATCAGAAAACCAGGCTAAGCCTACTTCAGGGCTGGACACAGGCAGAGGAATAAAGCAGCGTGGTCCGCGGCGTCCTGGGGCGGGGCGCTGGTCCCGCACCCCGCCTGCACCCCGCCCGCACCCCGCCCGCACCCCGCCCGGCCCGGCCGCGCGTCCCGCCTTGGCCGCTTGCCAGCGAGGTTTCCTAGGAGCGCTGGCAACCCGCACCTACACTCCGAAACCCTGACCGTTCGGGCTCCCCGGCAGCCCGCTTGTTTTTGTACTCGGGAGCTCCTAGAGGAAGCGTCCAGCTCTACCATCAGCAGCGCGCGGAGTTTTGTTCTGGATATTTTATTTAAAAATGAATCCGAGGGCTCTGCTGCTGCTCCGCGTTTAGCAGTTGCACACGCGCCCCCAAAAGCGGAGTCCAGACTGGGAGCCCCACGCCCTTCCTTAGTTACCAAAGGCGCGTCCTCAGGATCCTGTCCACAGTACGGATCCTGTCCACAGTGCGGATACTGGTCCACAGTCCGGATACTGGTCCACAGTCCGGATCCTGTCCACAGTCTGGATCCTGTCCACAGTCTGGATCCTGTCCACAGTACGGATCCTGGTCCACAGTACGGATCCTGTCCACAGTCTGGATCCTGTCCACAGTCTGGATCCTGTCCACAGTAGGATCCTGTCCACAGTGCGGATCCTGGTCCACAGTCCGGATCCTGACCACAGTCTGGATCCTGTCCACAGTCTGGATCCTGTCCACAGTCTGGATCCTGTCCACAGTACGGATCCTGGTCCACAGTAGGGATCCTGGTCCACAGTCCGGATCCTGGTCCACAGTCCGGATCCTGGTCCACAGTCCGGATCCTGTCCACAGTCCGGATCCTGGTCCACAGTACGGATCCTGTCCACAGTAGGATCCTGTCCACAGTAGGATCCTGGTCCACAGAACGGATCCTGTCCACAGTACGGATCCTGTCCACAGTACGGATATGGTCCACAGTCCGGATCCTGGTCCACAGTACGGATCCTGTCCACAGTAGGATCCTGTCCACAGTAGGATCCTGGTCCACAGTACGGATCCTGGTCCACAGTACGGATCCTGGTCCACAGTACGGATCCTGGTCCACAGTATGGATCGTGTCCACAGTTCGGATTCTGGTCCACAGTACGGATCCTGGTCCACAGTATGGTCCACAGTACGGATTCTGGTCCACAGTACAGATCCTGGTCCACAGTACGGATCCTGTCCACAGTACGGATCCGGTCCACAGTACGGATCCTGGTCCACAGTGGAGGAAGAGCGACACCGAGGAGCGCTGTGGCAGGATATGGGCCTGCGCGGGAAGCCTTAACCACTCGGTCACCGCAGCCTAGGGTTAGGGTTAGCACCTACACATTGGAAACACGGATTGCAGAAGGCCCTGGCTGGACTCTGTCAATCAATGTTTGGCATGTTTAATTTCAGCAATTCACAAAAAGTACTCCTCAAACCCCTTCATCAGACCCGTCCACTCAACCCCTTCCCAGCCTTATGCTTGACCTCCCCCTCTCCAGGCTCTTTGCTGCTAAATCTCACCTTTTTGACAAAGACAGCAATAGTCCGGTATTACAAGAATCTCTGATCCATGCGCTACCCCCGCGCCGCCCATCCACCCACCTTGGTTTTCTGAATTGCCTGTATT
The DNA here is from genome assembly GCF_052094955.1 of Ictidomys tridecemlineatus. Classification (NCBI taxonomy): domain Eukaryota; kingdom Metazoa; phylum Chordata; class Mammalia; order Rodentia; family Sciuridae; genus Ictidomys; species Ictidomys tridecemlineatus. Next base: position 156,263,245 of record NC_135484.1, on the reverse strand, counting down.
CATCTCATAGTTGTAACAGGGAATGAAATGTGACCAATGTTCTATTCAATTGTGCTCTTCACAGATAATGCATCGTGCATTGCTGCTATGGAGAACAAGTTTTCAAATGCGCATGCCCTTTGAAGCAGCTTTTCCACCAATGTGCAACGTATACTTGCACACATGAGAGATTTTGTGGTGTTGAAGCTTATTCTCTGTACCATCATTTAAAATTGTGAGATTGGGAGAAACTCAAGTAATTCGGGTTTTATTAAATAAGTGTTTTTAAACTTATGATTTAACTGAATAGGTCAGGATTATATGATTAGATAAATTATGGCACAACCACATAGTGAAGTATTGTGCATATTTAAAAGGGAACAAGAAAGAGCATTATGTATGCAGACGTTTGAAAAAAAAAGTTTGGAGTAATGTGCACCAATGGGAAACAGATTTGTGTTAGATTGCATATGTATTTTACAAAGTATCTTTTCAAGAATATGTGATTGATGAACACAGACACTCAGAAGATGGCTTCTTGGAGGCTTTGGCAATCTTTCAGACTCCAGTGATAACCAAGACTGCACTGTGGGGCTGCACCTCCCAACCCAAATTTCAGTTCAGAACCATTCCTTTTTAAAGCACTTTAATAGTTTGCTTCACTACCACTGACTGCTGTGAAAAGTGTAGGAAGAAAGCTGTTTTTCTGAAGAAAAAGAGGAAGTAAAGATGAAAGAAAAGAGAGAAGGAAAGGAGGGGGGGAAAAGAAAACAAAACCAAATGAGACAGTCAGGGACACTGCAATATACCACTAAAGATCTCTGAACCAAAGTATTCTGATTAGTGCTTTTGTTTACTTTGTTAAACAGGCTAGCATTAGCCAATGTGCACTGCCTAACAGGATACCCTCTTAATTAGGATGCCTAATGGGCTACTTAACAACAGTTCTGGGGGGTTCCATGATGGAGGATGCAGTTGATTTCTGGGGACCTCCTTTTCCGGCTTGTGAACAGCTGCTTTCTCACTGTGTCTTCCTGTGATCTTCCCTCTGTGTATACAGAGAGAATGATCTCTGTATTAGGTTCCTCTTCCTATAAGGACACCAGCCCTACTGGGCTAGAGCCCCATTGTGTGGCTTCCTTTAACTTTAATTACTGCCCATCTCACATCAGAATTAACCAGGGCGTTAACATCGTGAATTAGGGGAGAGAGGGTTCAGTCCATAATGACATGCAACTCGTCTTTGAGGATTTGCTGCTAACACTGGGCTCCTGTTGTCTGGGTTCCAGTCATCACCCTTGTGCTTAGTGATTCCAGTTCAATGGTAATTTGTAGCATATGGGGAGGGTCCACCATTGAGCACTGTAAGGCTGCTGGGAATCTTCTCATGAATTTATTTCTCTTGACTTTGGTAAAAAGGCTTTCTGGAAAAGCCCAGAGTGCATGAGGTCTTAGGTATTGCTCCATAACCCCATTCAGCATTTCAGTCTTCCTTAACCTTCAGATAAAGTACACCAAGTACAAGGCTCTAAAGTACACCAAGGAAGTACTGATATTTCAACCTCATTTATTTGGACTCACCCTGGCTTTGAAGGGTGCATAACATCAAACCACTAGCCAGAAAAACCTAGAGCTGTTTTCAGCTGCATGAGCTATAACCCTGAATAAGGTATCTCTGCCTAGAAGCCCAATATCAACACATCAAATCTGACGCAATATTTAAAATCTTTTCATCTTGATCCCATACCCTTAAGATCCATTCCTATTAAGGTCTCGGTCAGGGTTCTGTCAATATAGACTGACAAAACTATGCAATTCTTTGTGTATATACCATACCTTCTCAAGGGTACAGTCTGTGTCTGCCCTACGGGGTCTCAAGTTCAAGAAGAGGTGTTAGCTATAGATACTGCAGGATATCAGCAGAGCCTCACAAGACCATCGCCTTAGAGGCCATTGCAGATTAGTCAGGCAAGAGGTCTAAATTCTTGGATTATGGAGAAGTGATGATCCCACCAGTTAGCACAAAGGCATGTAGACTAATTTTTGTAAATACGATTGAGGAAGATAACATTTCTCACCTTCCCTTCTGTTTTCATTCCAGAAAAAAAAGGAAAAGTCTTCATGCTCCTATTTCAAGAAAATCTCAACATAGTCTCTTGTCACTAAAGTGTCATGCAGTTTTCCTCCTTTCCTTGATTACTAGCCCACTTTTGTCCATCCCCAGCATCGGAAGAAGTGTCTTTCCTCATCCATTGCTGGGTTGGTGGCTGAGGCCTCGAAAGCAAGACAGACCAGCAAGAGAAAAAAACGCCAATTTATTAAGATTATGTGCCACGGTGCCTTCCTAAGGACAGGAATACTTGAAGAAACAGGTAACCCTGTGTATTTATGCTAGGTTTGAAGAAGAGGTAGATAAATATGGAGAACAACTATGAAGAAATCTGGATAATATGACCTAGTGGCAATAAATGGGGGCAGGGTGCTTGCAGGATCTGAGTGTTCACTGTCTCCCCTGCTCCTCTCCTTAGGGTGCAGGGAAGGCACCCTTGGAGTAAGGGTCTTGAGACCTGGTTAGGGAGAATGGGTGGCGGAGGTGGGAATGACCTTCCTACTTTATGGTTTTCCCAAATGTCAGAGTGCCATCCTTTGGGGTGGCATGCCCTAAACCACATCACCCTGCAGTGGGAATTAATACTCTATAAGGGTCGATCATTTTATAGCAGTAAGTTCAGAAAACTATTCTGAGTCTGAGCCTCATCAAGAGTGACTGTGGCCAGTTACATCTAAAAAGCAGATATTGTCAATTAGGTTGGCAAATACTTATTATTATTACTATTATTTGCTTTAACTTCATATTTAGTGTACATCTGGGCTCGTGCTAGAAACTTCTTGAGATCAGGAGTGAGGTTACTTATAACCCTTTTAAAACATTCTTGTCTGCGCCAGCTATAAGTTAGGGCAATAACGCAACAGGATGATGTTACCGTGACTTTATAAGGAAGCCTCACTGCTAGACACTGGGTCTTGAGCGCAGAGGCTGCGTCTTCTTGGCTCTGCTGCGGGATCTGGCCTTGCGCTTCCCGGTGTCTGCGGAAAGCTGGGCTCTCCATGGAGCCAGGTGGCTACTGCTGGCCAATCAACTGCACAGGGAACACCGAGGGCAGCTGCGGCACTTTTCATCTCTGGCCCTCTCCCGGGCTCAGAAGTCTGCTTTACTGTTTTCGGAGTCATTTTCTGCCTCCAAGAGGCGAGCATCACAGCGCTGTGCCCGCGGTCACCTGTGCAGACAGCACGGGGGATCTGGAAAGCAATCCACAGACCGTCACTCTTCCCGCATTTGGGACCCAGGGCGGAGGCTCTGCTCGGCCCGGAGTTATTATCATTGATAAATAGAAAAGAAGGAGGGAAGCCACCAGAGTGACCCTAGGGGCAGACCCCCGCTGAGTGCGCTGGAGCCCCAGGGAGAGCATGTCAATTACGCATGGGAGGAAGGGCCGCCAGCAGCCGTTTCCGTAGTGTAGTGGTTATCACGTTCGCCTCACACGCGAAAGGTCCCCGGTTCGAAACCGGGCGGGAACAGGGTGCCTGCAGCCTAGCTTTTAGTTACGGGGATCCTTCCTCGCCCCTTAGGTCTTCTCTCAAACAAGAATGGAACCGGTTAGACGTGTCAAAAGTAATCAATAATATGTGAACATGTAGAGGTGTTTCTGTGCTCCAATATGGAAACCTTGAAACTATGGAATGCGGATAGTTGTTTTGTACCTATATTATTTTGTGTTTATTCTTAAGATATTTAACCTAAAGTTTTTTTTAAAAAGAATAATAGGAAGATTGATTGGATTACCTGTATTTAATAAGCAGTAACAATGGCTTGTTTCTTCTGTCTCATGGTACACTACAATTTTTTCTTTTTTTCTTTTTTTAGTTGTTTTCTCTTCCCATCATATTTCTGAATTGCTTGCAGAATTTAGGAACTTCTTTCTTTTTAAAAAATTTCTTTTGTAGAATCACACAACTCCTCCCACCTCCCTCTGGTTAGGGAAGCACCTGCCCTAAACTACATCCAGCCTTCTCTTCAAGGTACTGCAAGTACAGTCAGGCAAGACTTTCCCTGACATGTAGCTGTGCTTGATCAAGTCCACATTTCACTCCTTTTGGGTGTCCATTTATGTGATGACGTCAAACTGTATATTTTTTCAATAAAAGATGCACATCTCTGAGTGTTCCAACCTTGTCTAGAAACTATAGGATAAAAACATCCACAAGTTTGGATGGTAAATTTACATGTGAGTTAGACTCAGTCATGGTGCCGAGGCACTGTGTGTGGGTGAACATTATTCTGGATGTTTCTGTGAGAGTGCCTTTGGATGAAATTTATATTTACACTGAATGAAGCTGATTACCTGTCATAACGTGTGGGATTCCTGAAGTCAGCTAGGTAGAAGAAAAGGCAGACCTCCTCCAGCAAGAGGCAACTCTGCCAGCAGGTTGTATTTGGATTCGAGCTCAACCCTTTCCTGAGTCTCCAGCCTGCTGGGCTTTCTTGTCAGATTCTGGATTTGCCAAAGCTCACTTAAAAAAAAAAAAAAAAAAAAGGATTCAGGGACACCTGCTACACCCTGGCATGGGACACTATTTGGAACGGTTGCAGCAGCTAAGGCACCCCTGCCACAGAGTATTCCTGTGTGGCAGACACTGGGCTCAACTCTGGACACAACGTTGGCAAGTGGGAACTCACAGCCAGTGTGGTGTGGTGGCTAGTGAACAGAAGACCACCAAGAGGAGCATCAGGGATGAGATGGTCCAGGTGATGGACACCACCTGGGGATGGTGCAGCATGCAGAACCTGATGAGCTACTGGGTTATCAGATACTGAGGGTGGAGGCTTTCTGCTCACTAGACTTGGCAGGTGCATTACTAAAACTGGAATTTATGAGCAAGTGCACAGATAGGCCCAGGAGAAGCTGCAGGAGCTTCACTAGAGTTTGGACAAGCAAACAGTCTTCATCACCCTCCTCAACTGTGTGAGCCAGTTCCTTAAAACAAAGTCCTTCTGTGTTTGCACACATGCTTGCACACATGGTTGTGTTTCTGGGGAGCCCTGACCAGTGCAACTCTTGTTACTTGACACTGTTTGACTCTGTAAGACATAGCAAACAACACCTACTGAAATTTCAACAGCACCATTGCAATGCAGGTGGTTTTCAAAGAAATCTTTGTCCTTGGGTCTTTGAGAATGAGGAGCATTGTGGTGTCACAGGATAGTTGAAAATGACAGGGCAGGGGAGTCTCTAGGGGTGGTGGGTGACACCCTGTCCTTCTCTGTCTTCAACTTGGCAGCCTTTGTGGAAAGCAGCTCAGGAAAAGTCCTGCCAGTGGGATCTAGGACCAGACCTGTGGATCTAGACCAGACGTGAAGACCACTTTCATTCCATGAAGTCATACCTAGGAGAGGCTTTCTGTTTCCTTCCCTTCAGCTGGCTCCAATTTCCCAGAGTGGTTCAAAATAGAACATCCCAATTATTGGCTTTTCACAATGTGCTGACAGCTTTTCTTGGCAACTGGTGGTCCCACAGGGGAGAGCTTCAAGGTCATGGCTTTTTTTTTTTTTTGAAGAAAAATTGTCATGAAAGAAACACTAAAAGGAAAGCACAGTGTCCCTGGTGAACAATGAGAGTGATCAACAAGGATCTTGGTTTCTTCTGACCTCAGGAGAAAATCTAGACCACCTCGATGGTGTTGTGCAGTGTCTGGAAGGGTGACAGAAGGCCTGCACATAATTAAGGAAATAATGAGCCTTTGTTGATGAGGACTTTGACAACATCATGCTACTGGAATAAATCAGAGTGATTTTTAGTGATTTTAGATCAGTTGGTGACCTCACCTGAGAAGCAGATGGAGAAATCTTTGAATATTTCCAAGGAAGATTATCTGAAGAAATAGAAAAAAATAAAGGCACAAAAGAGGCCAAAACCATTGGAAGTGGTGAAAGACCTACTTGAGGCAGATAAGAAATGTCTAAAAACCGTGCTGCTACTGAAAATTGAATCCAGCGATCACAGGTGAGGATGGGAGATGAGATTCTTAGCATCTGAACCGATGAGGAGTTGTGACCTCCTCTGGGACCCAAGGATGGGAGGAGCCCTCTGCTAGGTCTGCACTGGGAGAAACTCTTTGACACGGACAATGTACTTGGATGATAGAAGAATGCATGTCAGTTTCAGTCATCCCATTGCCAAAGTTATGGGGGAAAGGAACAGGTGGGAAGCTCAGCAAGAGCGATTTCAGTGTGTGAGAAGAAATAGGGTGAACTGGTTCTGGAAGTCAAAGTCCACACAAAGTTACAGTCATTAAAGTAACAGTCATCTAAAGTCATTAGATGAGCAGACAGAAGATTCAAAATCAAGTCACTCACATGCAAATTAAAACACAAGACGCAATCCATTGCTGCTGTGAAAACCAAAACAAAACCAAGGATGACGACTTGAAGACTAACTGCCAATCAAAAACACTAACTGGGCTGTCCACCAGGAGAAGGGTTTTGGGCTCCGTGAAGAAAGCTGCTGGGGTGGGGGTGGGGCAGAGGGGGCAGGGGAGAGAGGGAGAGAACACATGGTTTTCAAAGCCTGAGTGGAAGCTGATTCCTCAAGGGATGACCATCATAAAGCCAGTCCCCATTGTTAAAACATAAACTGGGCGTGGTAGTGCATGCCTATAATCCCAGTGGCTTGGGAGGCTGAGGCAGGAGAATCACATGTTTAAGGCCAGCCTCAGCCACTCAGTGAGGCCCTAAGCAATTTAGCAAGATCTGGTCTCAAAGTAAAAACTTAAAAGGGCTGGGGATGTGGCTCAGTGGTTTAAAAGGTCTTGGTTCAACCCCTAGTAAAACAGCAAAAATAACAACAAACAACTTAGGCACTGTAAAGATTTAATCTGAGCAGACCACTATGGCATCTGGCAACACCAGATGAGGGGGCCACAGGAGGAATTATTGCCGCAGTCCAGTCCAGCTGCAGCAAAATAACGGTGTGTGTGTGTGTGTGTGTGTGTGTGTGTGACGAACAACTTGTGTACATTGATACAGCAGGAGTAGGAGCCCTTTATTATAGGACAACAGAGGTATTTATACATTCCACACAGCTTATCTTAATTAGAATAAACTAGATACAGCAGTCAACCAATAAGGAATCTCCACACTTAATGGCTCAAACCACTCCCTCTGGCAATATGCCAGGCGCCATCCAGACTTGTTTACAGACTCTAACAAACTATAGGTGTTCAGGGAGCAAGACACAGAAAAGGCATTTGACTGATACTAGTTTAATACCCCTAGTTAGAGGCCAGTTTGGTGGTTTCTGATTGGTGAGTCTTAATTTTAGTAAACTTAATTTACTGTTTACAGTGAACTTCAGTTTGTGTAGGAACCCAAGGTATGGGAAAGTCTCACCCTACTAACCACCCAATTAACAAGGCAACAACCAACACTACAAGAGAGAGATACCAAGATATTTGCTCTTATGTAAGAGTACCAAAAAAAAAAAAGTACAGGTTTCTGAGTTTTATAGAAATGGTATAATGCTAATGTTAACAAATTGAATCAAAGGCAATTGAATATGTTTATTGCTCTTAGTAATAATAACTGATTTCACTGGTGATACACAAATATAACTAAATATAGGATATGAATAAATATGCTTACAAGTAAACACTAATACATTACCTTGTAATACAATCATACGTAAGTTTTATAGGTGCAATCCGTCTGCTAGTAAAAACATGCAGATAAAATGATAAATATAGGAATGAAAACCTGTCAAGGTTTCTGGGAAGATGGTATCGATGTCCCTGTCCTTATCCTCCTTACTGGAATAAACCCCCTGGATGTCATATGTAGGATGGACATAAGAAGACCCCCGAAAGGTGGAGAGTGAAGTGCGCCCTGTTACTTTGGACCATGGCTCAAGTGGACCTCAGAGCAAACCCGGAAGTGACCAGGCGGCGGAAGGGGCGGGGTTTCCGCTGTCCCTGGGGAGGGCACGTCTGACCTGAAGGCCTTGCTAACTCCCAGTGGCTGCCAGCGTGCTGGGGACCAAGCCTTGAACACAAGGACCTGGGGACATTTAAAATGCAAACTGGAGCACCAGGGAAACCAAGAGAGGTCAGCCTAGGGCAGTTTGTGTTTGCACTGTCGGGTGGAGAGCCACCCGGAGCCCCAGCAGGGATTCCCGACGAGAGATGTAGACAAAAACAGCCTGGGCCAGGAGAGCGGAGGCCGCCCAGCGCCGACAGTGGGCCCGGCTGAGGGGCAGAAAGGGTCTCAGAGCTGAGCCGCAGGAGGGGCAGGCGCACGCAGGGGGAGGAGGGAGGGCAGTGAGCACTAGGGAGAGGGAGAACGGAGGGAAGGAGTAAACGGTGCTCAAATAAAAGGCGCGAGCTCACCCCTTTTTAAAAAATAGCAATTTACACATTTCTTGGCGGAAAGGGTGACCTGGCTGATCAAGATACAGGGCTCCTTTCTCTAAAAGAAGGGAGAGCGGAAGAGGAGCAGGGGTCCTGCCAGCATTCACGGGGTCTCAACTTCAGAAGAAACGGGGGAGAAACACGGACACTGCGCGCGGCTGGAGATGCGCAGGGCCGCAGGGCGCGGGGTGCTGCCCGCCTCTCCGGGGTGGGCTCCGCCAGCGGGAGGGTCCGGCGGGCGCGGGGCTCGCCCGGGCGCAGGCTCGCGCCGCGTCCTGCCCGCCAGCTCCCGCGCCGGCCGCCGACCCGCGTCTTCCGACCCCTGCGACTGTCCGGGTGCTGGGCGCCACGGCCTCCAGCGGCCTCGTGGCTGGCGCGACTCTCGCCTTTTCGAGCGCGGGACGAGAGCTGCGGCTCTTCCGGGTGCGCCCTGAGGCCCCGGCCGCGGCGTTCCGTACGCCCCGGCGTCTCCGTGCGTCGCCACCCGGCGACAGCGCCAGGCGGAGCCCGCGCCGAGCTGCCTACGGAAAACGCGCAGCGGAGGGGTCGCCGCGCACAGGGCCCAGCCTCCCAGAGCGAGCAGTTCTCTCTGGTTGGGGCGGAGTCCTTCCCTCTTCCTTTTTAAATAATAAATAATAAGAGAGAGCGGAACTCATTCTTCGCAGAAGAAAAACGCCCCGGACATTAGAGATCGTTCAAAACATGAAAGAAAGCGCGGCCTCGCACGGCCGGCCGGTTAGCTCAGTTGGTTAGAGCGTGGTGCTAATAACGCCAAGGTCGCGGGTTCGATCCCCGTACGGGCCAGCTCCCCTCCTTTTAACTTTTCCCAAGTGTAACCGGCTCCTAGACGGAGAGCAGCTGCCGCCCTCGCGTCTCCCGACCGTACCCGCTACTCCTGGGCGCCGCTGCGCACGTTCTTAGCAGTTAGAAAGGAAACCCCCAGGAGGAGTTCGCCCCCAGAGCAAGCCGAGCGGTGGGACGGTGCGACCGGGAAGCAGGAGGAACGTGGAAGTTTCCCGCATTGTTTTGGGAAGTACCCGCGGCGATGCCTGCGGAGAAAACGCCGGCCACTCCGGCCGCGGTGCCCAGGCGCCCGCAATCTCCCGCGCGCGGCGGCACCGGGCGCGCCCAGGGATCCACCTGCTTTCCGTGCTGACTGGACCCGGAGGTGGGCGCGCCGGGGCGGAGCGCGGGCTCTTCCGTGCGCTCAATGGTCCTCCGCGTCCTCGCCAGTCCTCCCGCGTCCTCTCCGGTCCTCACCTGCCCTCCGCGTCCTCGCCGGTCCTCACCTGTCCTCCGCGTCCTCTCCGGCTCCGCGTCCTCGCCGGTCCTCACCTGTCCTCCGCGTCCTCTCCGGTCCTCACCTGTCCTCCGTGTCCTCGCCGGTCCTCCCACGTCCTCTCCGGTCCTCACCTGTCCTCCACGTCCTCGCTGGTCCTCACCTGTCCTCCGCGTCCTCTCCGGTCCTCACCTGTCCTCCGCGTCCTCTCCGGTCCTCACCTGTCCTCCGCGTCCTCGCCGGTCCTCACCTGTCCTCCGCGTCCTCTCCGGTCCTCACCTGCCCTCCGCGTCCTCGCCGGTCCTCACCTGTCTCCCACGTCCTCTCCGGTCCTCACCTGTCCTCCGTGTCCTCGCCGGCCCTCCCGCGTCCTCTCCGGTCCTCACCTGTCCTCCGCGTACTCGCTGGTCCTCACCTGCCCTCCGCGTCCTCGCTGGTCCTCCTCGCCCTCTCTGGTCCTCCCCTGTCCCCGCTGCTCCTCACCCATCCTCACCCGTCCCCGCTGCTCCTCCCGCGTACCCCGAGTCCTCCGCGTCCTCCCGCGCTGTGGTCATCCTCCCCTCGGAGGCCAGTCCTGGGTCTCCGCGCCCGCCGGGCGACTCCCTCCGGTCCCGCTTCTCTGCACACTTGGCCTCTCGGCCTGGGGTGGTCCCTCCTTTTGAAGGGGAGCAGTGGAAAAGGCGTGGACACGGATTCCCGTGGGTAAGTAGCGAGGTGACGGACGGCCCCAGAACCGGCCCGGGCGTGGCGGGTGCCGGCTGGTTGCAGGGTTAAAGCACAAGGAAGGCTGTCGCTGACCTTGGAGGGGAAGGAGCTGCCAGGGGGTGCCGACGTCTAGGAGTGGACCCGCCCAGGACGGACCCAGCGGAGGGGAGCGGAGAGCCCGCCTCCTGGGGCGCGTCTGCTCCGCACTCCACACCTGGGTGCCCCCAGCTGAGCGCGCAATGCGGAGCCCTGCAGGCAGTGGGTGCTGCTCGGAGCCCCACCTCTGTGCGTGGTCACCGCAGCCGCAGTGAAAGGAGCAAGCAAGACCCTCAACCCCGCGCTGCGCACTGCGTGTCCTGCGCCGGGTGTCTCCTTCTCCTCGGGGCAGTGCACGAGGAATAGACCTTAAGACCAAGGAAGCACGACCGTCAACGACGGAGATAGCGAGCCAACCAGCCCCGGAGCGGGAGCGAGCCTTTAAGGATGATTTGAAGACCATTGGAAATTAAGGAAATACACATTTTTTCCCCTTGGATAAGAAAATGCATTCAAATGATGAGGAACTAAACAGGTACACAGCGAAGAGTTTCCTTTATCCCTCACCCCCCCCCCCCGTCTGCCCACTTGTCAGCACTACTCCAGTGTATCACTGTCATTCAGAGTTCATAGTATCCTCCTTGATTTTCTTCGTGCATATAGATGGATGTAAATATGAATATGCATTTTATTTTTCCTTTCTAGTTTCCTATCTTCTGTCCTACTTCATATATGCTGCAACATACACATGTAACGTCTTCCTTTTTTCATCTTGGAGATCTCTAATTTAACAACACCATTCAATCCTTCAAACAGGACATTAAATAGAATAGCCATACAGAAAGAGAACTTATTTTCAATTGAATTGGTTCAGCCAGCTAAGAGTTGAGTCTTGACCTTTTAAATTCCTCCCACAGCTGGGGCAGGATATATATATATGCAAGATTGGAGGGAAGGAGACAAAATAGCCCCTTTTATTTTGTTTTAATTGAATAAGGCCCTTTCTGTGTGAAACTATGTGGCATTTTAGAGACCTGAAGTAGGGGCTCCAGAACACTTTGTTGATCAAAGGAAACTACATAGTCGTCTGGCAAAAGATAATTTAAAAAGATAAAACCATTACTCTCACAGATGTAAAATGAACACATGATAAAAAAAATACTGAAGAATGAATTTAATCAACAAGATGTGAGAATTGTACACCAGAAGCTGCAAAACATTGCTGAGAGAAGTTAATGGAGACCTATGAAAAAAGGAAAGACTTCTGTACTAGTGAGGGCTCTCCAGAGAAATAGAACCAATAGGGTGTGTGTGTGTGTGTGTGTGTGTGTGTGTGTGTGTGTGTGTGTGTGCAGAGAGAGTTGTTAGGAAGTGGCTCACATGGCTCACTGTGCAGTCTGAGTTGGAGGTCGGCAGGGCTGAACAGCAGGCTGGAGTCTAGGGAAGAGCTGATATTGCAAGCCAGAGTCTGAAAGTATTTTGTTACAGAATTTTCCCTTCTTCAAGGGATATTAATCTTTACTCTCTTGTGGACTGCAGCTGATAAAGCCCACTCACACTTAGGGAGGACAGTTCTACTTGAAGTGCATAAGAGAGAAAAGACACTAATTCCATCCAAAAAAAAAAAAAAAGATGTTTCTTCACAGAAACATCTAGAATAGCTAAGTACTGTGGTTTAGTCAAGCTGATACATAAAATTAATAATCACCATATGTTAAGGTCTGTAGACAAGTCAAAATAACACGTGGTATTTTGCCAGAGAAATGTTAGAGTTCGTAAACAAGTCTGGATGGTGCCTGGCAAAATGCCAGAGGGAGTGGTTTGAGAAGTAACAAAAGCCAGCCATTAAGTGTGGAGATTCCTTATTGGTTGACTGATGTATCTAGTTTATGCTAATTAGATAAGCTGTGCAAAATGTATAAATAGCTCTGTTGTCCTACAATAAACGGCTGCTGCATCAACGTACACAAGTTATTCATGTCCCCCCCCCCCTTATTATGCTGCAGCCGGACTGCGGCAACCATATCCCATGTTCATGGGTTACAAGAGTTAATATTGTGATGAGGTAGTTCCACCCAATTCTGTCTACATATTGAATGCAATCCCAGTGATATTTTTGGAGAAATGAAAAATCTGATTTTAGTTGATATGAAAGTGCAAGGCACTCCAAATGAAGAGGAAACCAAAGTTGGAGGATTCCTATTTCCTGATTTCAGAAGTTATTACAAAACTGTCATAATAAGTGCACTGTAGGACTGGGGTTGTGGCTCAGTGATAGAGTGCTCACCTAGCACATGTGTGAGGCCCTGGGTTCGATCCTCAGCACCACATAAAAATAAAGATATTGTGTCCATCTACAATTAAAAAAAATAAGATATTAAAAAAATAGTGCACTGTGGTTTTGGCCTAAGGATAAGCATATACATTGACAGAGTTGCACTGAAAGTCCAGAAATACGCCCATTCCCTCATGGCCAGCTGAAGTTTAGTAAGGGCTAAAAAGACCATTCAATAGAAAAAGAACAACTCTTCAACAAATGGCGCTAGAACAACTGAATATCCACATGTGAAAGAGTGAAGTGGATTTCCACTTTATACAAAGTCTAACTCAGAATGGGTTAGAAACCTGAAGGTAAGAGTTAACATAAGACTGTAAGAAGAAAATGGATGAGTTTTCATTACCTTAAACTTGGCAAAGGCTTCTTAGGTCACAAATAATACATGCAACAAAATAAAAATATATACATTGGATTTCACTGAAGTTAATAAGTTTTGTGCATGAGAAGACACTATCAAAATGAAAAGACAACCTAAAGAATGAGAAAATATTTTAAAATAAGGTGTTTGGAAAGGATTTTGTGTCCAGAATATATATAGAACCCTTAGAATGCAATGAAGAAAAACAAACCTATTAAAAATTGAGCAAAGAATTATACCCCATTTGATTCAAATGTATGAATTGTCAAGATCATTGTACTGTCATGTGTAGCTAATTAAAAAAATTGAGCAAAGGACTTGAATAGATAGTTCTTGAAAGAAAATATCAAAATGACTAACAAGTACATGAAAAGATGCTCAACATTATTGTTAGGGAAATAAGAACAAAACCCACAATAGGATGTGATTTCCTACCCACTAAGCTCAAAGAAGACACCCAAGGGTCAAGCACTGGTGAGGATGTGGAGAAATTGGAGCCCTTGTAGACGCTAATGATTTGAAACATGCTGCAGGCACCCAGCAAAAGCTTGGTGCCTCCTGAGACAGTTAAGTGTACAGTTACCTGATGATTCCACAGTCGCATCCCTAGGATATACCCAAAGAATTAAAAGCAGGTGTTCAAACAAATTCTATCAATGTTTATACCAGCACTATTTACAAGAGCCCAGGGGTGGAGCCAACTCCAGTGCCCATCACCTGGTGAGTGGATAAATACGTGGAATATCCGCTTGGTGGAACCTGGCTTGAAACAAAAAATAAGGAGATGCTGACAACCACTACAACCTAGAACCTCAAATGTATAAGGGAAGGAAGTCAGTCGCAAAGATCAAACAGTGTATGGCTCCATTTAGCAAAGTGTCCAGGAGAGGTCAATGCAGAACTAGCTCAGTGGTTACTCAAAGCTGGCGGTACACCTCCAAGGACCACTGCTGAGTGAGTGGTCTCTGTTCGGTGGTGAGGAAAGGTTTTAGAACTAGACAGGAGTGATGGCTGCACAACATTGTAGACATAATGCCACCAGATTGTTCATTTTCAAATGGTTGATTTTTTTGTTGTTTGAATTTTGCCTCAATAAAAAATGAAGGCTGATTAAAGATCTTATTTTATTTATTCAATGCTATAACTAGTGTGGAGGGAAAGTCAAAAGGTACCAATTCATATGGAGCAAAGGAATTGAGCTGGAAATGCAGGCATGACTGTCCACAGGACAAGGCAGAAGTTTCATGTCTATTGTGTTTGTCAGCTTTCTGTTACTGCAACCTGAGATAACCAACTTAAAAAGGAGAGGTATTCTGGGGTCATGGCTTTGGTGTCTGTTGCTTCTGAGCCTTTGACAGAGGCAGGACACCATGGCAGTAGAGTGTGGGGCTAAAAGCCAGTCCTCTCCTTGCAGTTAGGGGCAGAGAGACTGGAGACCAGGGCCCTACAACCCCTGTCAAGGGCAGCCCCTAGTTACCTGGAACCTCCCACCAGACCTACCACTTAAGCTCCCACCACCTTGCAGGAGCACATGGTCTGGGAACCAACCCTTCCACATATGGGCTTTTGGAGAATTTACCCAAATAATGGTGCCTATCTATTTACAAAGAGTTATAAAATTGCTCAAAGGCAACAATAGGTTAAAATGTGATGAGTTAGAAAGATGTTCTTACAGACTGGGCCTGCCAGGAAGTTTCTTTCCATAGTCACTTACAGGCTGGGCAGTAGACTAGCTTCCCAAGATGGCTCTGTAAGTCTCCATGAGGCCAGCTTCAGTCTATTAAACACGTCAGGTCATATCGGATCAGATGAGCATCCTTTTCAAAAATGACATTAAAGGCAAAGCTTTGGCTCCAATTAGGTTCTATAGAAAAGGAGGACAGGGTCTTATCGATCTACATAATTACTTATGATACTCAACACCATTATCTACCATAATTACTTATGATACTTAATACCTATTTGGGAGGGGTCAGGAAGGATAACAGACATTCACGAATGTTTCAGTTTACAAAAGAATAGTCTACTAAACTGTTCTAAGTAGATGGCTCCTGATAACTTAGGAGGAAATAAAAGGAATTCTTTCTATGTCCAGAAAGCAGACCACTAAAACACCACACAGTCCTGATTCTTTGTTTTTCTTTTTAGTCCTGAGGATAGCACCCAGGGCCCTGGGCATGCTTGGCAAGTGCTCTACTGCTGAGATACACAGGGCCCTGGATCATGCCGTCCTGTCCAGTTGATTCTTGTTCTGCTACTTCTTGAGTTAGCTACTGAAGGGTCAAAGAAAGTGATTTTCTTCATTTATGTGGGGCAGAGTGCCCATCTCCCCAGGCTTCCCACAGTCTTTCCTTGCAGCCTCAGTGAGTCTAAGTTCTGCTCTAACCTTGGAGTAGAGATAAATGGTTTTAGGATTAAACCCAGCCTCCAGGGGCTGGGGTTGTGGCTCAGTGGTAGAGCGCTGGCCTAGCATGCATGAGGCACTGGGTTTGATCCTCAGCACCATATAAATGTAAAATAAAGATATTGTGTCCACCCAAAACTAGAAAATAAATATTAAAAAAAAACTTAAAAAAAACAGCCTCTAATTTTTGCAAAGTAGGCTATTTCCAAGATCATGGGCCCAATTAACGTTAGATCTGTGAAAATGTGCTCCTGGAATGTGCTCAGGGGCTCTCAGGTGTGTGGGAGACCTACATGAGCTGCACTTCTTGGCTGCTCAAGGGGTTAAGAGAAATTACCACCCTCTTGAGTGCAAAGGCCTATGTCTCGGCTTGGCACCAGAATCACGAGGCACTCACAGCTTTGTAGGTTCAAACAGCAATTCTTTATTCCAGCTCTCACACCGCCTCCACACAGGTCCAGGGGCAAACACGTTCTGCCGTCTCCCGCACAATTCACCTACCCCACGAGGCTCTCTCCAAATCCCATTTTAATCTCACGAGAACTCAAGGGGAACAAGCAACAGGAACACCCTAATCCCAGCAATAATCTTCAATCTCCAACTTCCCTAAATCCCATTATCTTAAACTGGCAATGCCTTAAACTCAAGGAGCCGGTTACTTCCTCAAACCTGATCAGCTCTAAACCTGGATCCGCCTTGGTCCTTGAGCAAGGTCACCTTATTAAAGCATGCATGCAATGTCCCATCGAATGTCCTCTAAGCAGCATGGGGTACGCTTGGCAAGGAAATTTCGATGCGTCATTCCTACTTGGTAATGGCCCTCAGCACTTGAGTTTGCAGCATAAAATGAATGAGACATAGTTCTCATTTGCCGTTACTTTCTTTCGCGCACCTTCATGTGTGTGTAGCTCTGTCAATGCTAAGTCAAAGAAGCATGCTCTGCTTCTTCAGTCGACAGGAAGTGCCTTTCTGTTGGCAGGGCTGTTTGTTTCCCCAGCACAGTCTCAGGAGCCCCTGCGAATCTTGAAGTTCTGTACATGCTGACTGAGTAGAACCCTGTGGTCCTGAAGTTGGGGAGGCCATGTCAGCAGGAGTCGTGCCCAAAGGCACCTGCATAGGCTGTCCCATGAAGCTTGGAGCTGGTCCTTTTTCTGAGTTCTCAGTTCTGTAGCTAGTTGCAGGGGCTTTTGGGAAGCATCAAAATAAAACAAAATAACTACATGCAGGCAAAAAAGATTTAAAATGGTTGTAGTTGATTTATTGTTTGTAACTTTTTCAAAAGTGAAAGATCTGATGAGATTTCATAACAAGAATAATGACACAAATAAGGAATTTTGGTTGTTCTGTGGCATTTTGCAAAACAAGATTATAAAACCAATCCAAGATAAGTTTTAGATGTAATGGTCATAAATATGACCATCAACCACATTTTCTTTTTTTTTTTTAATTGAAAAAAAATTTTTTTTCCATCAACCACATTTTCAAAGAAGACAGCATTTAATAAAATATTCAATCTATAAAAGTAGACAAACATAATCTTTACAGAGGAAAAAAAAACTTGAGATGTAAGATAATAATCCTGAGACATAATAAACCACTAACATGTAAACCTGATTGGAAAATACATCTGCAGGGCTGGGGATGTGGCTCAAGCGGCAGCGGGCTCGTCTGGCATGCGAGCGGACCAGGTTCGAACCTCAGCACCACATACCAACAAAGATGTTGTATCCGCCGAAAACTAAAAAATAAATATTAAAAATTCTCTCTCTCTCTCTCCTCTCTCTTTAAAAAAAAAAAAAAAAGAAAATACATCTGCAATATTGAGAGAAGGATTTGATAAGTCTGCAGTAGGTCCTACTCATTTGTATATTAATGGAACTCCATAGGCAACTCAGGTAAGTTCCCAGTGGTAGACCTCTGGACTAGTTAACAAGGGAAAAAGTGACTAAAATGATGACTGATTCGACCTGATTACTGTTGCTTCTCTCTGGCCAAAGGACACTATGCGGCTGTGGCCAGGGCCCACACCCAGGGCCTTAACCTTCATCATTCCACAGAGGTCCCTCCAACTTCCACAGTAGGATTAAGTTTCCACCCCTTAGCTCCCACAGTGGGAATTAAATATCAAGCTGGCTGGGTGGAGGTACTCAAACCATAGTACTGAGAGTTTGCATGGCTAGGCCCTTAGTGTTTTCAACAGCAGCAAGATAATTCCTTTAAATATGGGTCTTCTGACCAGCAGATCCAGGGGCCCAGTAGAAGATAAAGCCAGAGAAGAAGGCTCTTGAGATGAATGATTTGTTTGAAGAATGTTCTGCCTGTTTCAGAGTGTACAAAAAAAAAAAAAGATTGAAAGTTATTAATTAAAAAATAATTTTCACCATCCGACTACTAAGCCAATGGCTAGTAAAAATTGGGTTGTTCTATTTTCAAATGTTTCCCTCTTTCTTGAAGCCTTCTTGTTTGTTTGATTTATTGAGTTGTCTCAATATGATCTTTTAAACAACATTTCATGCCACACTTCTGCAAAAAAAATTCACAGAATCTCTTGATGTCTTACAAAGCCTTAAACAATGGTGGCGTGATTATTCTGCTGCAACTTCTTCCCTGAAGTGACTTCTCTGGGCTTTTCTAAGTACAGGAGAAGAGAAGGCCAGGATTCCACTTTCCCGCCTCAGCAGAGCTGTGCGCAGGCTGCGCGCCTTAATCGTGGGCAGACTTGGAGGAACTGGCAGATTTCAACTACCAGCCGGAGTTTGCACTTGATATTTCAGTCAGAGACTGTTTGGGGCCACTTAACCGGAGTGTACCTACTCTGGGTAGCTGTAGGATAGGAATAACCCTTCCACCATCAAGCCTTTTCCCTTCACCGAACTTGGTTTTTAAGGCGATCACATAAAGCCATGGGACAGTTACCTGGGGCCCTCATTTTGCTCAGTTCCCTGGGAAGTAGACTAGGGAGCACTGAGTTAAGTTCAGGGGAGGGGTGACCAGCCTTTCAGGCCTAGGGTGGAGGACTCCCCCTGAAGAGGGCCGGGGTGCTGCCTTCGACCTCTCTGCATGGAACCCAGAGCCAAATGAGCAGGCCTGAGTCCCAAAGGACAGGCTCCTAGTTTATGGACGACAGTGCCATTGAAGTTTCAAGAGAATGACTCAATTTGTGACTTATTTTCTCAAAACACGGCTGAGCTACATTTTTATCCCCATTCTCAGGAGGATCCTGGGATGCATAAATGTAGCAATTTGCAGGGTCCTTCAAGACCAGCAGGGCCGAGTCTAAATTTTAGCAGGGCTGTTTTCCTTGGTCTCAAAAAATGAATCTGATTCCAAATCAAATACCATGCCTTATCAATGCTTTGCCTCCTATTGACGAGCAAAATCCATCATTTAGCTGAAGATTTACAGGCTGAGACTGAAAATGAATTTCCAGGACAGTTTGAAATGGTTGTCTCTACCACCCGCTGCAAGGTGATTTTTTCACAACCCTTCTGTGTCAGTCTCAACAATCAAGAGCAAACCTTTTGCTTTTCACTAGCTTTAGAAATCTTAGTCATTTTCTCCTTTATCCCAAATTACCCATCATCATGCAAATTGGAACAATTCAATACAGATCTTAGCCACAGTTCCTCAAGGCGTTCTTGACACACTCAGTGACCACCCACTGTGGAAAACACAAAAACCTAGCCACCTAGGCCCCGCTGGGATTCGAACCCAGGATCTCCTGTTTACTAGACAGGCGCTTTGACCAGCTAAGCCACAGGGCCCCTCTTGGGCCTCTGCTCACTTATATCATATATATAACTTTTATATGAAATATAGCAATTTGCCAACTTATTTGTTTTGTGACAGAGAAAATTCACCAATATGTCCAAATTCGTGTCAAAACAAAAAACTCCGTTATTTAAGAAATATTTTCTTCAATACAGGGTTTAAAATTGATTAAAAAAAGTGGATTCTCTATTTCATGGTGACTATCGCCCCCTCGAGGACGCACTGGAAATTGCAGCGTATTTCAGATTCATTTCTCCTTTGACTCCTTTCGAACGGAAAGTAGAGTTAAGGCTGGATTTCAGACTTTTCTGGGCCCTGGAGATGGAACCGTGAAGAAAGCGTCAACAGATTAGCACGACACAATCTGCATCCAGAGGGATATTGAAAAGCAGGTGAAAAAAATCGCCACCCTCGCCCCAACCAACCTGGAAGCCTCATGGCAGACAAGGGGTCGCGGGGCAGGGAACCCCACCCACCTTGCCCGCACCGCACCGAGCGCACCGAGCGCACCGAGCGCACCGAGCGCACCGAGCGCACCGAGCGCACCGAGCGCGGCAGGTGCAGGGGCAGCAGGAGGGAGAGGAGGCCTCCTGTCTCCTGGACCCGGGCTGCTCCTGAGCTGGCGGGGACCCCGGGCAGGGTCACCGGGCGCGGATGGAGGTTTCTGCTGGCCTGGCCTCGCTCTGTTTATGCCGCTGAAGCCACTGGTGTCTCAGTCGAATGCCATTTTGTTCTCAGAAGCCACGAGAAACTCTCGGGCCTCGCAGAAGAAGGGTGATGCGGACCACACCCAGGCTCTGAGGGCCGGTGGCCCTTGCTGCTGACTTTAAAAGGGCCAGAGACTCTTTGCCAAGGCTCTGGAGAGCAGCCCCAGGAGGAGTGTGAGGGGACTGGTCAGGACAGCACTGGGTCACAAGCAGGAAGAGGGCTGGGGGTGGGGGGAGGGGGAGGGGTAGAAGAGAAGAGAATGAATGGGGGAGAAAAGAATGAATGTGCTTGCCTGCAGACTTCCGGCAGCTCAGATATCCTAAACTTCATTGGTCAGCTCTGACCAAGACAGAAAGAGGTCCTGTGGTCGTTGTAATTTCAGTTATAATTTCCTTGAGATCAAGGCATATTTATTCAGCTCCTGTTAGCACTAGGAACCACAATATGAGGTCCATGCACACAGGGGTTTTAACTGTTTAACTTGACCCATACCTGGAGGGGCATCTGACTCAAAATAAACTTCTTCTTTTTTTTTTTTTTCCATGGGTAGATAATTATAGATGAGTCTAGAGGTACTTGAAGGAGGCCAAGTCAAGAATGCAATTGAAATAATGAGACCAATATTGTGAATATAAAAAAAAAAAACTTGAATGCAGACAAATATCACGTAACTGAAACCAAAAATATACTAAAGTACAAAGCATTAAATCAATCACTCAATCTATGTATCTACATACATTGCTCACAATTCTAACAGATTCCCAGTATCTTAAAGAACAAAAGAATTTTAGCATTTTCAATCACTTTTTTTTTAAAAAAGATGATAATGGAGTTGCTTAGATGTATTACGAAAGTAATTAATATGCATCATGTTTTTGTAGAGATAAAGAAATCATGCAACAGAATTAATAGTGTAATATAGGCCAAACTGAGTGTAACCATCCCTTGAAATACAAAGGAATTGGTTCTAGGACCCCAAGGACACCCAGACCTGGGATGCTGAAGGCCCTGATGCAAAAGGGCCTAGTCCTGCACCTGACCTCAGTCCAGGCTCCCATAGGTCCTATATCACCTCCACATAACTAATGGCACCCAACACCGTGTGAATCTGGGCAGATATTTGTTGTACTTTGTTCTTTAGGGATAATGACAACCCTCAGCAAATTGGTGAGACTTTGAGCAACTTAGTGATACCCTGTTTCAAAATAAAAATGACTGGAGGGGCTGGGGTTGTGGCTCAGCAGTAGAATGCTGACCTAGCATGTGTGAGGCCCTGGGTTCCATCCTCAGCACCACATAAAAATAAAGAGATAACATATAAAAAAATGACTGGAGTTGTGATTAATTGCCCTTGGGTTCAATACCTGGCACCCCCCCCCCCCAAATTAATTACAGTTGGATTATAGGCTCATTTGTGCAAAACAAATCATTCAGACATTTTAGCTGGAAGCAGTGGAAGACAGCTGCTAAAAGGGGCCTTTCTCTTCTCACTGAGGTCACTTTCACTAGTCAACTCTGACTGGAGTTTGCTATTGCATATGACCATGGAAATCTCTCCTCCCCGATGGGGGAGAAGTACAGCAGAGATCATCATATGGCAATGACATGCCTTTGGAGGATCTTGAGGTTGTTTTGTATTTTTGCGCTGGGGAGGAAGCCCAGGGCTTTGTGCGTGGCAGGCAGGTGCTCTACCATGGAGCTACAACCCTGTGCTGAGGATGAACCTTGAATAGGGTCACTCTGGATCCATCTCATTGTGGGCCTGAGCTTCTACTTCTGGCCTAGCTCATCCCATGGCCAGGAGCTATACATTTCTCAGCTCTCCTAGCTGAGGGTTTTGTGAAGTTTTGTAAGTGCTTTATAAACCTCGCTAAGGCCTAAGGTCTGTGGAAGAGCTCTTTGCTTCTCCTGCTGGAAAGTCTTCCAAGACAGGAGCCAACATTTCACGTAAAGCAGGTGAGGAGTAACTGCACACTGGAGGGAAAAGAGCCCTCCCACACCTGCCTGGAGGGCTCCGGCTTTGTTTCTGCTACTATTAGAAGAAAGGCTTGTTTTTCTGATTCCTCAACTGAGGGAAAATGCCATTCTTTCTAGGATTCCCCTTTATGCATGACTTCTGTGACTTCCCCAAATATATGGCCTACTGAAGCCAACATTTTGGCATCATCAATCTTATTAAAAAGCCTCGTTCAAATCTTCAAATAAACCTTAATCCCAAGAACAGATAAAATCCTGCCTGTTGTGGTTGGAATTTAGCTTCTTAGTATACAGAACAAAACAAAAGAGGATGCCCTCTATTTAAATAGGCAGTGAGTCTCCTAACAGTGTTCAAAGTATCAATGCTGTACAAAGTCCTTCCTTCAGCTAAGCAGCAATGCTATTCAACAAAACCAAAAATGACTTGTTTCACCACATTTTTGTTTGCTTGTTTATCCCCCCCTCACCATATTTTTGGTTTGGAGCTCACTGAGCTATTGCACATAATATCCTTAGGTCTTTACAAAATCATAGGAGGTGGTGGTTTAAAAATCAACTTAAGATTTTGAGTACCACAGGCAGAATTAGGGCATTTATTATTCTGCAGATGTAATTAATTGGTAATGTGTGTCAGATGTTCCCAGATCAACATTAGTACATTCATAAAGATAAACTCTTTATTTTGCAATTCCTCTGATCAGTTTATACCAGATTTATAGTGGTAATCAATCAAAGCTACAAAACATTATTGTAAATGGGGTCATCTGATACATCTCACATAAACAGTCCTTGCACCAAAAAGATAGTGCATCATGATCAAGTAGGGTTCATCCCAGGAATTCAAAATTGGTTCAACATACAGAAATCAATAAATATAATCCATCACATCAATAGACACAAAGATAAAAATCATATGATCATCTCAATAGATGCTGAGAGAGCATTTGATAAAATACAGGACCCCTTCATGTTCAAAACACTTGAAAAACTAGGGATATCAGGAACATACCTCAACATTGTAAAGGCTATCTATGCTAAGCCCCAGGCCAACATTATTGTAAATAGAGAAAAATTGAAGGCATTCCCTCTTAAAACTGGAACAAGACAGGGATGCCCTCTTTCACCACTTCTATTTAACCTATTTCTTCAAACTCTAGCCAGAGCAATCAGACAGATGAAAGAAATTAAAGGGATACAGATAGGAAAAGGAGAACTCAAATTATCACTATTTGCAGATGTTATGATTCCATACCTAGAAGACCCCAAAAAATTCCACCAGAAATCTCCTAGAACTAATAAATGAATTCAGCAAAGTAGCTGGATATAAAATCAACACCCATAAATCAAAGGCATTTCTGTACATCAGTGACAAATCCTCTGAAAGAGAAACTAGGAAAACCATCCCATTTACAATAGCCTCAAAAAAATAAAATACTTGGGAATAAATTTAATGAAAGAGGTGAAAGACCTCTACAATGAAAACTACAACATGCTAAAGAAAGAAATCAAAGAAGACCTTAGAAGATGGAAAGATTTCCCTTGTTCTTGGATAGGCAGAATTAATATTGTCAAAATGACCATACTACCAAAAGCACTATACGGATTTAATGCAATCCCAATCAAAATACCAATGACATTCCTCATAGAAACAGAAAAAGCAGTCATGAAATTCATCTGGAAAAATAAGAGACCCAGAATAGCTAAAGCAATCCTTAGCAGGAAGAGTGAAGCAGGTGGCATTACTATTCCAGACCTAAAACTATAGAGCAATAGTAACAAAAACAGATGGTATTGGCACCAAAACAGACTTGTAGGCCAATGATACAGAACAGAGGACCCAGAGACAAACCCATGTAACTTCAGTTATCTCATATTAGACAAAGGTGCCAAAAATGTACATTGGAGAAAAGATGGCCTCTTCAACAAATGGTGCTGGGAAAACTGGAAATCCACAGGTAACAAAATGAAATTCAACCCCTATCTCTCACCATGCACAAAACTCAACTCAAAATGGACCAAGTTCCTAGGAATTTAACCAGAGACTTTGTGCCTAGTGGAAGAAAAAGTAGGCCCACATCTCCATTATGTCAGATTAGGCCCCAACTTTCCTAATAAAACTCCTGTAGCGCAAGAATTAAATCAAGAACCAATAAATGGGATGGATTCAAACTAAAGAGCTTCTTCTCAGCAAAAGAAACAATTAGTGAGGTGAGTAGAGAACATACAGAATAGGAGCAAATCTTGACCACATGCACATCAGATACAGCACTAATCTCTAGGATATATAAAGCACCCAAAAACCTTAACACCAAAAAACCAAACAACCCAGTCAATAATGGACCAAGGAACTGAACAGACAGTTCTCAGAAGAGGATATAGAATCAATCAATAAACATATGAAAAAATGTTCAACGGCTCTAGCAATTAGAGAAATGCAAATCATAACTACTCTAAGATTTCATCTCACTCCAGTCAGAATGGCAGCCATTATGCATACAGACAACAGTAAGTGTTGGAGAGGATGTGGGGAAAAGGCCACTCATACACTGCTGGTGGGACTGCAAATTGGAGCAGCCAATATGGAAAGCAGTATGGAGATTCCTTGGAAAATTGGGAATGGAACCACCATTTGACCCAGCTATCCCTCTCCTCAGTCTATACCCAAAGGACTTAAGAACAGCATACTACAGTAGGGACACAGCCACACCCATGTTTGTAGCAGCACAGTTCACAACAGCTAAACTGTGGAGCAACCTAGATGCCCTTCGGTGGATGAATGGAGAGGGAACCTGTGCCATATACACACCATGGAACGTTACTCGGCTCGAGGAGACTGAAATCACGGCATTTGCAGATAAATGGATGGGGTTGGGGAATGCCATGCTAAGTGAAGTCAGCCAATCCCCCAACCAGAGGCCGATGTCTTCCTTGATATGAGGATTCCACGCGTAATGGGACTGAGGGGAGCCTGGGAGGAACGGGACTGCAGACGGGGCAGGGGAGGGAAACGCGGTGGAATGAACATCCGAGAAGGCGGGAATGGTGGGAGATGCTTTGCGTCCAGGGACTTGGGATGAGCTGCGTTCTGCCCTCGTGCACACAGATGGGACGAGTTACAGCGACGGTCCTCCAGGTGTCACAGGGCGCCACCGAGCAAACTCTCCTTCCAGCAGTCACCGAGCACAGGTCTTTCTACCCCTGCCCACCTGGCACTAGGGGTTGTCTCTTGCGCTGGACAGAGGACGAGCCATCTCCACCGGAGGCCGCCTCTGGGCCGGTCAGTGTGACCCCGGTTCCGCCCGCGGCTCGGAGAGAGGAAAAGGGCAGCCGCGGCAAACCGGCCTTTCTCCTCCTCCCTGCCGGTGAGAGAGCCTTTTACTCCTCAATTTCTGGTTACCGCGGTTTCTTTTGCAACACGCCCAGTTGGGCCTGGGTCGGGCGAAAAAGGACGGCCTCGCACACTGCGGGGCGGGGATCACCGGGGCCACTGTGCCCACGAGCTCCTTTTCGGAGGTGCGCGGAGGAAAACAGCGACCCCTGGTGACCTTCACCTACTGCCGTGACTCGGATTCGAACCGAGGTTGCTGCGGCCACAACGCAGAGTACTAACCACTATACGATCACGGCGCGCCACGGGGCCGCCCGCCACGCCGCCTGCGCTCTGCGCCCTTCACAGGGACCGGCGTCTTCTCCGCCCCAGGGCGGCGCCAGGAGGTGCGGTCCGCGGCAGTCCCCGCCCGCCTCCCGCCGCCTCTCCGCCCTCCCGCGGCTCACAGCTCGGCTCGCAGCCAGCGGACCGGGACGCTCCGGTTTCCCAGCCGAGTGCCCCGCGCTGGCTCCGCCGGCCGCACCTGCCTCCCCGCCGCGCGGGTCCAGTTGGGGGCCTTGCAGCGGGTCCCCGGTGGCCGCGCCCGCGGCTCTGCCCGCAGCGGGGGGCGGTGCGCGCTCGGGGGCGCG
Source organism: Ictidomys tridecemlineatus (assembly GCF_052094955.1). Taxonomy (NCBI): domain Eukaryota; kingdom Metazoa; phylum Chordata; class Mammalia; order Rodentia; family Sciuridae; genus Ictidomys; species Ictidomys tridecemlineatus. The sequence continues at coordinate 156,237,273 of NC_135484.1, read as the reverse complement.
GGCCTGGCAGCTGCCCGTGGTGCAGAGCGCCTCCGCTGCGCGCTGCGGGTTCCTGCCCCCGCGTCGGCCACCGGGGAAGCTTGACCTTGCTCCCCTCGCCCAGGTCACGCATTAGCCCCCGCCCTTTTAATCTTTCCCTCGTGCTCCGAGGTGGTTTGCGGGGTTAATGCCCTCCCCGTCCTCCAGCGGGCTCCGAGGGGACCGCTCTTTACTCAGCAGGCCCGCCCAGGGCTGTAAAGGTCGAAGGTCACTGTCGCCCCTGCCGAGCGGGTGGGCGGACCCACGGAGGCGCCCCCAGTGCTTCCAGCTGGCAGCCCCCGTAGGGCGCCGGCCAGAGGCTCACAATCGGCAGCTTAACTTCCTGCGATTTTGTCTATCTCCTTTCCTTGTGTAACGCGACCGTCCTTACCGCCAGGCCGGCCGGATGGACTACCCGCTCCCCAACAGTTACCATTTTAGATAAGGAAAGATCTGGTGGCATTCTTAGTCTCAAAGAAATCTTCAAACCTCAAAGAAATGAAATGCTGCCGGTAAGCAGGGGGGATACAGGCTTCCCCTGGTCCCAGGCCGATTGGAATTGGACTTCTTTCCTTTGCAGAAGGGCTCTCTCCATCCCCTTTATGGAGCCACAGCAGGCCTGGGCACGTGGCCTCTCCAGCATGTGCCAGGCCCTGGGTCCAGTTCCCAGCCCCTTCAGCTAGTGTAAGGCTGGGAGGTAAGCTGCTGTGGTGGGCTGGGGAGGCGAGGCCAGAAGCTTCTGTGGGTGGAGTCGCAGCTGCGGGTGGGTTTCCTGCTGGGGTTGATCTGTGTGGGCTCCTTTGTGGAAATAGGACCCAGGGTGTCACAGGCCCTTTCTAGTGCTAACTTTTGAAGGCCTGAGGATTTTGTCTATCATTACAAGATTCTGAGGAAGGATGAGAGGTTGCAGGCACATCCTACCAGCTCCACATCGCCAGTGCCCACACTCTTCCACGTTGGAATTCTCTCCCACTCCAGGGCATAGTTTGGCAATTCTTTCCTCTGTCTCCTCTTCACATCTATAGATGTCTGTATGGGAAAACTATTTTATCTCTGTAGGATCTTTCCTACTGGCATTCCAAGTTGTTCTTTTATCAGGAATAATTCTGCCTCCTTTCAGCTACCGATGAAGCCAGAATTAGACAGGCAGTCGGTATAGATAGGTAATTCGAGTGGGTCAGATCAAGGAGGCCAAATTGAGTTAGAGACTGCTCCCCCCCTCCCCTCCCCCCCTCAGGGATTGAAAGGCCTTCAGAGCCCTTCCTCCACCATATCCAGATAACTTGCCCCTGCTTCCCTCTGTTGTCCCAGGAGTTGCCCTTCCCTACAGGGAGCTATCCGCCCTTCCCCCTCACCCACCTGTTTTCCCTTTTGGCCTTTCCACACCCAAAGAGCATTTCCTAGGCCTAGTCAGGGGCCTAGTCGAATACAGAGGAAGGAGAGATGGGGGAAGGGAGCAGAACGAAGGAAACCCAGGACACATAAAAAGAACAGAATACCTTGCTTTTTGGGATACCAGGCTACCAGCTATGGCCCCCTTCTCCCTTCTGGGAGAAGTCTGTGTTTCCCCTTTTAAAATAAACCCTGCTTTATAATGCTTACCTTGGTGTGCTCGCTAATGATCAAACTTCAACATGTGAGGGAGCAGAGCTTGTCACCGACTACCAGAGGTATCACCAGCACTATGGTCAACCAGCTTTCAGCCATATTCTCCCAGTGTCATGGAGCTCCCTCTTGTTTCATCTCACTCCTTCATTTAATCTCCTTCCACTTGCATTCCCCAAGCCTCCCCTGGAGCTGGTCTTGTTCCACTAATTGAAATGGTGTCTCCAGTACTTGTTGACGGGTTCTCATCTTGTCAGCTTTGGTACCGGGGATCCCCAGACCTATTATCATTATTTGGCACAGGTTCTCACTAAATCGCTAGTACCTTACCAAGTTGCCCAGGCTGGCCTGGAATGTTCCTGTCTCTGCTTTGGGAGCAACTAGGATTTACAGTCCTGGGCTATTGCAAGTGGGCCCGGCTTCTGGATAGCAGTAGATAGAGCAGCTGGATCCCTGTCTTGGAAACTGACGTGGTCTGAATGTGTCCCTGGAATCCAGATGTTGAAAATTAATCGCCAATATTGATACCGCTGGCTGTTGGTGATGATTTCTGCTCCCTCAGACACTGAAGTATAATATTAGGAAAGCACGCTGGGGCCAGCATATAAAGCAGGGTTTATTTAAAAAGGGGTAACAGACTTCTCCTGGGAGGCAGAAGGGGCCATAGCTGGTGTCCGGGTACCCCATGAACTGAGGGTGTTTTGCCTTTTTATGTGTTCCAGGCTTCCTTTGTTCTGCTCTCTTTACTTTCTCCTTCCTGTGTTTGTGACTAGGCCCAGGAAATGCTTGGTGGGATGGCGAAAAGCTGGGAAACAGGTGGGCTGAAGGGGAAAGAGCAGGATGGAGCAATTAGCTCCCTGTAGGGAGGGGCAATTCCTGGGACAGGTGACCTTAGCAACAGGTTGGAGCAGGGGCAGGTTCTTAATAAGGGTGGAGGAAGAACTCTGAAGGAATTAACATCTCAGTCCCTCAAGGGGCAGTCTCTAATTTCTTGGAGTCAGTCAACTGGCCTCCTTGATCGACCTGACTGGATTTACCTATCTCTGCTAACTTCCTAATTCTGGCTTCAATATGTTAGTATTAAGAGGTGGGCCTTTAGGAAGTGAGAGCCACTATGGAATAATTACGTCTAGTTTTATAGTTTCATGTGAAGTGAAAGCAAGCCATATCAAGTTGGGGTAGGAACAGGGGGAGAGGACCCAAAATACAGGGCTGTGCAGAGCATGTAAATGTGGATGAGCAGTCAAGCAACAGCAGTCTGAGGCTTAAAATTTTGATGACACAAAATAGAAAAAGTATGGAATCCAAGCTACTTAAGAGACTCCATAAAAATAGTATTTATCATGTGGTTCACAAGCTGAAAGATTTACTAGGGCAGTTTACAATTAAATATACAGCCAGATTTATCTGCTATTCCCATCTTTACTTGCAGAAGTCTGTTGAATAAAATGACAATTACAAGAAAAAAAAATATGGTAATGGAGTGACATCTGGGGCTCTATGTAAAAACCTGCTGAGATTCCCACCCAAAAAACATCATTGTTTCAAGGCCCTTGCATTCAGTTCCCTCTTCCTGAAATACTCAAGTCCCAATAAGCCTCCTGCCTTTGTGTCAATGTAAGAATCTCAAGTAACACCTTCAAGGTCATTTTGGTAACCTTATCTAGAATGGTAGTCCCTGTAGCTTTGTAGCTGGTTATAATTGATGTGCATCACCTGGCATAGTACACCTTGACAAGCTTATTATCCTCACCCAGAAGAAATTCCTAGGGAGGCAGACTTTCCAGGTTGCTTTATCCTTAGCTACTGGGCAACAAGTAAACACCTGTTGCAAACAAATGGGATCAATGGGTCAACAGGGTTCTTAGGAAATTTGCTTTATTAGCACATCAACTCCTCGTTTCCAGAATCATAGCGACTAATGAAATGTCAATTCCATCCTCTGCAAAGTTACTCCTTGTCACTTAAGCAGGTGACCCCCATTTACAAGACCGCCTTGCTCAGTTTACTTTTAAAGTCCTGGAGTTTAATATTGCCACTCCTGTTTCAACCAGTTGTACATTTGACTATCCCCACTTACTGCTACTGGACTACTACATCCCTGTGCTTCTCAACTCAACGTAAGAAAATTGCCTCCCACAAATGTTATGCAACAAGAGCGCAAACTGTGCCAACAGCTTCTTCAAGGACAGTTTAGGGTGGCTCTGAAAAGAGCCTTTGTTTTGCGGTATTCCAACCTCGCTCCTTATTTGGCCTTGTGGTGGCTCTCGGTCTTCTTGGGCAGCAGCACGGCCTGGATGTTAGGCAGGACACCGCCCTGCGCAATGGTGACTTTGCCCAGCAGCTTGTTGAGCTCCTCGTCGTTGCGGATGGCCAGCTGCAGGTGGCGCGGGATGATGCGCGTCTTCTTGTTGTCGCGGGCCGCGTTGCCAGCCAGCTCCAGGATCTCGGCCGTCAGGTACTCCAGCACCGCCGCCAGGTAGACGGGCGCGCCGGCCCCGACCCGCTCGGCATAGTTGCCCTTGCGCAGAAGGCGGTGGACTCTGCCAACAGGGAACTGCAGGCCGGCTCGGGAAGAGCGCGTCTTAGCCTTGGCGCGGGCTTTACCGCCTTGCTTACCGCGTCCAGACATATCTCGCCAAACTAGCAGCAAAAGGTCCTAAGACCAAACGCCAAAGCGGCACCTTTTATAACCACTATTGGGCGCGAAAAAGTAGACTTGTCATTGGTTGAAATTGTAACTTCGTTCCAACCAATAGAAAAGCGACTTTGGAATTTACGCATTCTGATTGGGCAAAATAACTTCTGACGTTCATCAGAACAACCACCAATGAGAAACAGGCTTTAACTCCACCTTATTTGCGTATGAGGTTCTATATAAAGCCGCACCGTGCCTCTAGCTTCGCTTTGCAGCTTCTGCTCTTCCACGATGCCTGAGCCAGCGAAGTCCGCTCCTGCCCCGAAGAAGGGCTCCAAGAAGGCGGTGACCAAGGCGCAGAAGAAGGACGGCAAGAAGCGCAAGCGCAGCCGCAAGGAGAGCTACTCGGTGTACGTGTACAAGGTGCTTAAGCAGGTGCACCCCGACACCGGCATCTCGTCCAAGGCCATGGGCATCATGAACTCGTTCGTCAACGACATCTTTGAGCGTATTGCAGGCGAGGCCTCGCGCCTGGCGCACTACAACAAGCGCTCGACCATCACGTCCCGGGAGATCCAGACGGCGGTGCGCCTGCTGCTCCCCGGGGAGCTGGCCAAGCACGCGGTGTCCGAGGGCACCAAGGCTGTCACCAAGTACACCAGCGCCAAGTAAATGCCATGTAAGCGTCTAACCCCAAAGGCTCTTTTAAGAGCCACCTACGTTTTCAATATCAGAACTGCAAATGCGTCTTCTGATCTTTGTGAGGCTGAGTCTTAAAAGTTAAGTTTTCCATTACATGATAGTTAGGAATGGTGTTTTTCTCCTGTCTAGTGGTAACTCGGGACTAGGGTTTTGCAGGGGAGCTTCACAATCATGTTTTTTTTTTTTTTTTTCGTGACTTTACAAAACGGCGGTGGTTACGGCGGTGGTTACGTTACCTGGACTAGGGATTTTGCTTACCAATTAATAAATTTCTTAACCAATTTCGGATCGTCATTAGTCCACGTGGGTCGGGAAGACAGGAGAGCTGCTGTCTACAGGGGCTTGGGAACGACTTCCCTTGTGAATAGAGGCAGGGAACACCAGGGTCACAAAAGGTCTGGCGACCACGTTAGAACAAATAACATTCACTGCTTGAATCGATAACTTCATTTGAAAAACATGCGGAGGTTTAGAACTTTGACGGGAAATTCTGGATTTCAGAGTAGCTCCTGGCAGGGCAAGAGAGGAAGTTCAGGGGGTGATGAGCCAGGCCGGGGTCTGAGCAGTTTTAGTGAACAGCCCAGGGCCAAAGGAAAGGAGGCTGTGACCTGGCCAGGTGTGCAGTTAGAAGCGGGGAGGGTTTTCCCTATTAGTCGGGTACACTGAGTGAACATAATGTAATGAGTTGTCTGCTCTTTTGGAAGTGTGTTAGGGATTAACAGATAAATTCACTGTTTATCCAGGTCTTATTCTATCAGTGATTTATGGGTTATATTTAATCTTGATTTTTAAAAAGATATTTATTTTTTAGTTACAGGTGGGCAACACAATCTTTAGTGCTGAGGATTGAACCCAGTACCTCACTCGTGCTAGGTGAGCCCTTTACCTCTGAGCCATAACCCCAGCCCTCAAATAATTTCAACACTGTTTTTATCAACATTCCAAGCACTGTTCTGTATATGTGCCTGTGATGTATTATCATCTGATGTGGAGGTTATTACATTTTCAAATGTGGAAAGTCACCTACAAAGACTTGGAGGAAATGTCTTTTTTGAAGAGCAAGGGCATAAGCAACGGAAGGGCAGAGTGCCTCATGAGTGAGGAGAGGTGTGAGTGTAATTTGAACTTTCCACAGACTGGTTTCCCTGCCAGGACATCTTTGGATAGCAAGAGCTGTTTGACCCCTAGGCCGATGGGAGAAAACTACCAGGGTAATGGCACTGTCTGGTTAGATTTCAAGGGGAAGAATGGGATACTAAAGGAAATGCTTGCATTACATTACCTTACTTTCTTCAATGAGTATTGCAGGCCCTAGCTATGTAGGATTTTGGTAGTTTGACTAAAATACATCAATGGTGGTGATGAATCCACCTACAAGGTATATTTTGCTATTTTTTAGATTTTTGGTTTTGGCCTGGAACTATAACTATAACTGGTGTGCTGCTGTCATTCATAACAGGCTTATAACCATTTTTGCAAAAGCTGTATATTGGCTTTACAAAGTTTACTTTCAGACTTTTTTGCTCCTGTTCCAGAATTCTGAAAGTGCATTTTATTTTAATAGAAATAGAAAACATGAATGGAAGTTTAGCCATAACTTTCACCAGTACCTCTTTTCTCATTATTTTCACCTGGATCTCCTTTTGTTTCTCTGGCTAGTTCAGAATAAAACAGCTACAAAGAATCACAAAGTTAAGGTCAATGTTCTGTCACAATTAACAAAGCTGTTGCACAGGGCTTAAATAATTTGCTCAAATTACGAGAGGTAGAACAAGGATCTGCTATGCCCTCGTTTCCCTCTATTGTACCACTCATGTACGTCAGTCTTTTCCTCTTTGGACAAGTATTAATAACTTGATTTCATTTAGAACAAAAATAAGACTGCTTGTATCTTTATAATCTCTTAAATTATCAAAATGTTAAGTGTGCTTACTATCTCCTAAAATTATTTTGTCATGAGTAAGTAGTTAATGCTTTAGAACAGTTGTGATTGCGCCATAGCAATTCAGTCTGGAAATTGTTATAGTGTCCAGAATTACATCAACAGTTACAGCTCCAGGTTCTGCCAGACTGGGAAACCAGGAGAAGCTTGCAATGGAGATATATATGGAGGTTTATTTAACTCTGGTTCATAACTTGGCAATCACATATTTAGTCTATAGACCAAGAAAATGGCATGGCTTTATTCACTGAATAGCAGGCAAAACCTTAGGCATATTTACTGAGTACTTAAGACAGGACAAATTCCACAGCTCTGTGCCCATGAGTAGTGTAATATGTCACCATGCTTTATTTATCACCTTAGGTCTGAGTAGAACTGGAAGACTTCATTTTCAGGAATAATTAGTGGAGGAAAAAGAAATTCGATCTTCATTTTATTGTTCCAGTTTCTCTCCTGAACTAGGACTTTTTTTTTTAAGTCTCTGAACTATTCATATATTTGTGTCTGAAAGTTTAAAGGCAATTTGTTGCTCTAATAGGCACTGTTATAGAAATGTAATGTAATACACACAATTTTTATTTTTCTAGTACCCATATTTTTAAATAAGTAAAAAAAAAATAAAATTTTAATGTTCTGTTTGACCCAGCATGTCGTTTCAGCATATACAGAATTTATTAAATGGATCTTTCTTGCACTCATTGCATTGCTTTGTATTTTTATTTCAAGATTTCAAAATATGGTGTGAATTTTACACTTTTACAGTACATCAATTATAAAATGTTCATGGAATTCTTGGTCTGTATTTGGTTGTTTTAAGTTGAATTATTCAGATTTATGAATCTAAGTTCTCAAGTATAAATATTATCCAAAACCAAACCAGCACCCATTTAAATGAAATATAAACATTGATTTTTTTTTTTTTTGTCAAGTACCACTCTTCATGGCTAGTGCTATAGATAGACTTAACTTTCAAACCCATGGGGCCCTCCTCACTGGATAAACGGATCTTCTGAAATCAGGACACTGGAGAGCTTGGACCGTGAGAGCTGTGGGGTAGGGGATTCTGACTGCGCTGATGGAAAAACTACTTTCTTAGGCTCACAACCTGAAAAGTATAAAATCACCCATTCCAACTGGGATAGTGATTGACAGGTGTCTCCAGGTTATCCATTATAGGACTAGGCCCAAGACTGTTCATGTTGGCTTTTCTATATACTGAGCATGGTTAATAAATGATATGGTTATAAATGATGATAAATCACAAGAATATTACATATAATAACCCATGTGAAGCATTTGACACACATTTAAACATATCCTGAGCATTCTCAATTTCACTTATTTTCATTTGCCTCAACACTTAAATGTTATCTAAAGTTGTCGAATATACGTGAAAAGCGAAAATACTCTGTTCTTTCCTCTGCCTGCTGCACAGGTCTTGAGCAGCGTGTGCAATGACTGGGTATTTGTAGTTTTTCTCCTTTCTGTGCCCTGTGAGTGGACGCCATAGGCCAACTTTTAGAAACAGAATAGGTGGACTAATAAAAGTCAGACTTCTAAGCTCCCTTAGGCTGTACTGCCAAAGTATCTTCCCGCAAAGGTAGACTGTTTTTGAAGGATTCCAAAACGGTGATTACTAATCCATTATAATTGGATTTTATTTCTTGTAAAGAGAAGTTTTTAGACAGTTGACCAACTGGCCAAGCAGTGCAATATTGACTATTTTCCTTTCAGATTTGAAGAATCATTTTACAGTGTATTGAATATTTCAATTAAAATTATGAAATTTCTGCTTAATTGATTAATCTATGTGTAGTGCTGGAGTAATTATGATTATTTTACCATTGAAGACTATCCTAGTGTTTGACAGTGTAATTCCCACTTACACAATTATTCAAAATGATTTTATACTATTGTCACCATTTATACTTTTTGAAATTACAAATAGTTCACTTACAATAATGAAATCTTTTAGGATTTTGTTTGAAATTGTTAAATCTTTATATTTATTTGGGTAAATTTGGGTAAATTTGCTGCCTTTGAAATATTGTGAGCTCCCAACCTGAAAAATACTGAATCTATCAATGTGTTTCACAGTAGGGTTTTTTTTTAATAATATGTATTAAATTTAAAAATATCTTGTATAATTACAAGAGCTATTGTCTTCATTAATGAAAAAGTAAAAAATTCAAATGCAAGGAGGAGTGAGTATGCTTTTATCTTTCTAAGACAGTTTTTATTCAAGTACTTATTATTTAACATGTCATTTTACTTTGCTGATGTCTGGCTGTCACAGGGCTGGAACGTTCTGGGAAACAGATAATTTTTGGGATCAAATCAGATTTCAGTTATCTTGCTCTGTAACAGTTTCTTAGAAGGGCTTGGAAAGGTGGAAAGGTGATACTTTCAAGGGAGATAGTGGATTCTCTGAGAGGACCTCTCCTCCGCTCCTGCCCTCCAGTTTTTTTGGGGGGTGGGGTGGGTCCCAGGGAAGTTTCCAGAGAGTCCTTCCCAGATCACTTTTTGTTTTTTGACTTCAGGATGACATCAGACTTTTAAGTCCCCACTGCATTGATAACTCTTGGTCACTTTGGCCCTTGCTGACCAGTTCTTACTGATTTTATGGCTAGTTGGAATTATCCTTATTTTCCTGAGTTCTGGGATCTGGATTTTGAAAGGGTCACAAAACCTCCCTCTTTAGAGTGACTCCATGTTATTTCAGGCCTGCATTTTCCCTGCAGATAATAGGCAGTTTGCTGAGGAATGTAACATACCTGTCCACTTAAGACAGGCAGGACTGCAGGTAAATTGCTTCTTAAAAAGAAAGCACTTGGGGGTCAGTACAAAAGGCCCAGTTCAAATTATTCCCTTAATCTCATGTTTCCAGCACTCCTAGATTGGGTCTCTCTGTCCCTTACCATTGAGACATTTTAATCACTTCTTCCACCAGTAACTTGTGATTCCTTGTTATCCCGTGACTTTTCTACCTTTTAATGAGAGATCCCTTAGAGCAAAGTTGCATTACAGTATTTTCTTTCTTTTTTTTTCTTCTCCTTTTTTGGTGCCAGGGATGGGAACTCAGTGGCACTTAGTTATTGAGCCATATCTCCAGCCCCCTCCCCCCCCCCCGCCCCCGCCCCCGCCCTTTTTTTCTTTTGAGACAGGGTTTTGCTAAATTGCTTAGGGCTCACAAATTGCTGAGGCCACTTTGAATTTGTGATTCTACTGCCTCAGTCTCCTGAGCCAGTGAGATTACTGGTGTGCACTATATAGTATATCCATAGTATTACACTTAAATTTCATAAAATAAATAAAAATGTAAGTAAATGAAAATAAACTTTTCAATGAAAAATTTGAGATTTTCTGTATCTTATGTTTCAATAAAAAGGAAAATTGCTGAACACTTTTGGAAAAACAAAAATGATTCAACAATAAATGTAGTCAAATTCCACCTAAATTATAGAGAAGGTAGATCACATAGGCAAACTAACAAGTTAGTTTAAGGGCAAAGACATGTTAAAAATAAAAGGCTTAATTTTCTCTTGCAAATAAGAGGCTTTCTTCCACTTAGAGTGTTTTCTAGCATTTTCAAATGTATGGAAATCTTTTTATTCAGCTTCAAAATGCAGGAATATTTTTTCAAGGATTAGAGAGTCATCTCTTCGAAATGTAGTAGTTAACAATTAGATTTCCTCAGTTTCCAGATGGAGATGGTCTAACTTCAGCTGTCACCTGACCCCTAGTTTTGAGATCAGCTTAATGTGGCTACATAAAAGACAAATTTCTTTGCCTTTGCAAGCTGTTTATAAGATTGCCTGCGGCGATTAGTGTTTAATGCTGGCTCAATGTTTATTCAAAAATAAAGTTCTTTCTCTTCATTGGGAGAGTTTTGTTTTTTTTTGTTACATTTCTCCAATTTTAACTGGAACATATTTTAAAGACATAAAACATCAGTACAATTTCCATCAACAGGAAGCCTCTATCCTTACTTGATTTCATAGGTTTTTTGCACAGCAAGTCATAAGGACAGCAATAGATGGTGAAGGTGGGAGAATCTGCCACAACAAGGTATACCACTTGGCATAGGGATTATTTTGAGAGGAAGGCAATTAAAGCCACAGGTGCAAGAAGTGCTCTCTGGTGACTCCTTTCTATCCTGGAAGGAGTCAGGCCAGCATGGACAGGAAGTTGAGGCCAGAGAGAACTCTTGAAGATCTTGTTAAGGTAATTCCTAATTATTTTAAAAATGTGATGCTTTAGTCTTCTTCCACAGTTTTGTTGCTTTTCCAAGATTAACCTTGTTACTTTCAATTCCTTATGACTGCGCTCTTGTCACATAAAACTTACATTAAAGAAACTTGTATGCTTTTCTCCTGTTTCTTCTGTTTCTCAGACCTAGCTACTAAGCCCTTCCCTGGGTAGAAGCAAAATTTTACCACCCTTGAAAATAAACTTTAGTTAACACAGCTTCTAAAAATTCTACCAAAAGCCAAGTATATATTTTAGTTTTGAGGGGCCACTTCAGTGCCTATCATTGCTGGGTATCATTAACACTTCTATTTCACAAATCATATTTATACTAGATTGAAAAGTGGGTTAAACACATGGAATAGAAAAGGATGTGAATATTTATGCAACGTCCAAATGTCTAACATCAGATTTAGACATTTACGACTGTGCATAAAACTACATTAAATAAACGTTTTTCTCCTATTAATGCCGTCCCAGATAGTTTTCAGTAAAAAAAAATTAAAGCTGAACAATGGGGTAGAGAAACCAAACTTTAGTTTTAACCTTAGATCCAGACACACTTTAAACTCTTTGCTGACCACTAAGTTGAGCTGAAACGTGTTGTGTGCAATGGTGACCTGCAAAAGGATGGCAGAATTTGGTGTCCTCCTAATAAGGGCTGGGTAGCCTGCCGAGGCCTTAGCTGTATAGCTTCAATTGTGCAGCGCAACACCGCGCCGAACCTTAACTTTCTGACATCTCTCCTTCAGCCAGTGTTCAGTTCCTTCTGAGAAGCAGTAAGTGGCTCTGAAAAGAGCCTTTGGTTTGGATTCGGTTTGTAGCAAGCCAATACAGGGCGTTACTTGCCCTTGGCCTTGTGGTGGCTCTCGGTCTTCTTGGGCAGCAGCACGGCCTGGATGTTGGGCAGGACACCGCCCTGCGCGATGGTGACTTTGCCCAGCAGCTTGTTGAGCTCCTCATCGTTGCGGATGGCCAGCTGCAGGTGGCGCGGGATGATACGCGTCTTCTTGTTGTCGCGGGCCGCGTTGCCAGCCAGCTCCAGGATCTCGGCCGTCAGGTACTCGAGCACCGCCGCCAGGTAGACGGGCGCGCCGGCCCCGACCCGCTCGGCATAGTTGCCCTTGCGCAGAAGGCGGTGGACTCTGCCCACGGGGAACTGCAGGCCCGCCCGGGAAGAGCGCGTCTTGGCCTTGGCGCGAGCCTTGCCACCCTGCTTGCCGCGTCCAGACATAGCGTTAGTTCGTCGATCTCACCACAAACTACCGTAAACGAAAGTGCACTTGCTTCATCTTTTATAGTTATTAACAGGCAAGAAGAATTAGACTTGTCATTGGCCGAAATTGTAACTTCGTTTCAACCAATAGAAAAGCGACTTTGGAATTTACGCATTCTGATTGGATAAAGCTACCTTCTGACATTCATCTGAACAACCACCAATGAGAAACAGGCTTTAACTCCACCTTATTTGCGTATGAGGTTCTATATAAAGCCGCACCGTGCCTCTAGCTTTGCTTTGCAGCTTCTGCTCTTCGACGATGCCTGAGCCAGCGAAGTCCGCTCCTGCCCCGAAGAAGGGCTCCAAGAAGGCGGTGACCAAGGCGCAGAAGAAGGACGGCAAGAAGCGCAAGCGCAGCCGCAAGGAGAGCTACTCGGTGTACGTGTACAAGGTGCTCAAGCAGGTGCACCCCGACACCGGCATCTCGTCCAAGGCCATGGGCATCATGAACTCGTTCGTGAACGACATCTTCGAGCGCATCGCGGGCGAGGCCTCGCGCCTGGCGCACTACAACAAGCGCTCGACCATCACGTCCCGGGAGATCCAGACGGCGGTGCGCCTGCTGCTGCCCGGGGAACTGGCCAAGCACGCCGTGTCGGAGGGCACCAAGGCGGTCACCAAGTACACCAGCGCCAAGTAACCGGGGAATTAGTTGCAAGTTCAAACCTAACGGCTCTTTTAAGAGCCACCCACATTTCTTAGAGAGCTGCTGCTTGTCTATCATTTTGGTGTACTAACGGGTCTGGCTAATCGTGAGGTAAGTACCGGTTTAGTGTCCACGTTCTAATTGGACGTAAGGGCCACTGCTCTACGGTACAAGGGCGCCGCCTAGGTGGGATGGGTCTCGGCTGGCTTGCAGATACTGCGCGGGATTTTTAAAATTTCCCGCGCTAGCGGCGCTTTTGCCTTTACATTCTGATTGGTTGCCGAGATATGGGACCCGCGCGCACGCGCGCGCAGCTCGCAGACTAGGTTAGTCCTGCTTTTTAGTTTGCAAGTTTCCTAAATTCTTTCAGGACGTCACGGAGTCTGGAAGATCAATTCTAACGGATTACCTCCCTTAGTGCAGTCAGGAAAGCTGCAGAGGGGCAAAAAAAGGAAACGGGTTTGCAGGCCTCACTTGACCCAATCACCCCCAAATATTTTAAACCACGTTGTATATAAGCCATGGGGAGCTTTCCTTGTGACTAGTTTTGGTTTAAAAGTAGTAGCCAGTTTCAAGTTACTGTTTTATCTAAGCGAATAAATTTTTAATGATGAATGCACAAAATAGTCTTGAAAATTACTCAATGATTAAGATGTCTTATTCTAAGCCATGATTTTTGGAGGACTTTTCCTGATAACTACTGGATGATAAGCAAACCTATTTAGGTTACATTTCTTTTTGCACATTAGGCTACTCTTTCTGCACGTGAAAGTGGAGTGGAAATTTTGAATTTTAATTTTAAAATGAGGATTCCTGTGGAACTTGTTTCATGTGTTATTGATGGTTTCCTTGGTTGTTGGCAAGTGCATCTGAGCTTGCTTATTGTGGAAACTACTGTACACGTGCCCTGGGAAACCAGAGGGCATGTCTGCATCCCTTGTTACCTGCACATTATCAGATCTATGTAACTGATCCCCACCATACACCTTAATCACTGAGGAGAGCCCACAACGCTGCATTCCTGCCCCACAGTTTCCTATTCTAACAATCTCCCTTTCCCTGTTTCCTAATTCAGAATAGTGAACTGTCAGGTGCCTTTAGTATTTTGCCTATTAATACAGGAAATAAATTATTTTTTATTTATATGGAGTTAAGATTTGTAGATTGTTTCAATTACAAATTTACAGACATTGAGAATACTTTTAACTTTAATCTGAATAAAAGTGAATTTACAGGATTCTGTTTTTTTTCCTTTTTAGAAAACACCTACCCCCCCTCCCACCCCAAGCGTTTGTCATAGAACAATCTAAAGGCAATGATAGAAACAATCTAAAAGCAATGATCTATGATCAGTGAGAATTTCCACCACCCATATCAATCTTCCATTATGGTTTGGTATGAGGTGTCCTCTGCAGGGATGTTCAGAGGTGAGGTAAGTGGGTGGTGAGCTGTAACCCAAGCAGACCACCCTAGCTTGCATGGACTGGGTGGTAACTAGGAGGGCAGGTATGGCTGGAAGGAGATGGGTCACTAGGGACATGTCCTGCCTCTTCCTTGTGACCAGTATATGCTGCCTCCTCTTGGGCCCAGAGCAACGGAGTGAGCCATCCATGGACAGAGACCTCTGAAACCATGAGCTCAAGTAAACTTTTCCTTTTAAAAGTTATTCTTGTTGGTTATTTTGGTCACAGTAATGAAAAGCTAATTAATACAAGCTCTCAATTCCTTTTTGAAAGAGCAAAGGTGGCTGCTTGGAGGTTTGGGTAGGTGTTATGGATTAGAGATATTTAAGAAGAGGAACCAGATACCATGTGTGGACCTTGGGGGGATCCACACTCAGACAAAATCATTTTAAAAAAATATTTGAGGCAAATAGAGATTTTTTTAAGGACTAGGTATTGGGTAATGTTACAAGTAATTTTTAAGTTTTCTAAAGTGAGATGATAGTTTTTCTTTACATTCATGTCTATGAGGTTGTTTATGAAAATATTCATGATTGAAATGGCATTTGGGATTTCTTTACACTGCCTCCCAGTCTGTGTGGGTTCGATAATGAAAGAACAAGGACAACAGGCTGGCAATTGAGGTGTATGTGTTCTGCACTTGGAAGTACAGTATTCTCTCTGCTTTTGCATAACCTGTACTTCAGTTTTTCCATAGCACCCCGGCTGAACCCCCTAAAAGTTGCCGCAGTCTAGCTGCAGCAGAATAACTGGGGGGTGAGGAATAACTTCTGTAGATTGATACAGCAGGAGTAGGAGCCGTTTATTGTAGGACAACAGAAATGTTAAGGTCTGTAAACAAGTCAAAATAACACCTGGTATTTTGCCAGGGGAATGTTAGAGTTCCTAAACAAGTCTGGGTGGTGCCTGGCAAAATGCCAGAGGGAGTGGTTTGAGAAATAACAAAAGCGAGCCATTAAGTGTGGAGATTCCTTATTGGTTGACTTATGTATCTAGTTTATGCTAATTAAGATAAGCTGTGCAAAATGTATAAGTAGCTCTGTTGTCCTACAATAAACCGCGCCCATTCCTGCTGTATCAACGTACACAAGTTATTCGTCACCCCCCCCCCTTATTTTGCTGCAGCCGGACTGCGGCAAAAAGTAATAAAAAAAATGTTGCCCAATCAATGAACATATTTCTGTTTTGGTTTACAATAGAGCCACACTGAAAGGAACCAAGCATGGGTGCAGAGAAATTCCAGCCAATGAACTAAGGGAACCACAGAAAGAGAACTGGAATCAGTTGTCAGCAAGGGGAGGAGCTGGCCCACTGACCCTTGTCCATCCTGAAGTCATTAAGGAACATGTCGCCATCTTGTGGCCCTTTAGGGTAATGCAGCTGAATGTTTTTATGGTTTCCATGGGTCGTTTCATTAGCTGCGGGTAATAATGGCATATATGAAGAGCACAGTTAATTCCCTTCCCAATGTCCGCAAATGCTCACTTCCCCATCTACCTGACAAAGATGCCCTCCTTGGTCCCACTCTGGTCAGGCTCTTCTCAGCCCTTCTGACTAGCTCCCCCACCGGCCTTACTCATGTAATTCCTGACGGCTCAAGGCTGCGTCCTAGGAACAGCCCCTGTCTGAGAAATCCCAACCCAGGCTGCCTTTACTCTTTGTCCCCATCAGCTTCTGAATTCAGGGCTCCTGGGAGCCTAGGTAGGAAGTGCGAGGACCAGTTAGCAAACAGATGGGCTTCCCTGGACTCACTGCCGTGCGCTGGACATTCCTTTCCTCCTGTTAAAGGCCCCCAGGGCCTCTGCACACGTCAGAAGGCCTGGCTCCTTCCCTGGGGTAGTCAGAGTCACACCAGTTCACTGCCCTCTGCTTTTCGATATTCTACGTTTATTCGTTTATTATTAGTTATTTATTAGTTTCCTGTGCTCCCATCTGAAAGTCCTTGTACAGAAAGAAACGCAAATGTGGACTCTGTCCACCCTTTGATGCAGTTGGCTGGTGGCCTCGTGTTCCTTGCACCATTCTGCACGTTGCTTTCCTCACCCCTCGCTTGGAGCCCCTCCTGTGCGCTGGCCTGGAGCCCCTCCTGTGCGCTGGAGCACTGTCCTGGAGCCCCTCCTGTGCGCTGGCACTGGCCTGGATCCCCTCCTGTGAGCTGGTGCACTGACCTGGAGCCCCTCCTGTGCGCTGGCGCCTTGGCCTGGAGCCCCTCCTGTGAGCTGGTGCACTGTCCTGGAGCCCCTCCTGTGAGCTGGTGCACTGGCCTGGAGCCCCTCCTGTGAGCTGTAGCCCTGGCCTGGAGCCCCTCCTGTGAGCTGGTGCACTGACCTGGAGCCCCTCCTGTGAGCTGGTGCGGTGGCCTGGAGCCCCTCCTGTGAGCTGGTGCGGTGGCCTGGAGCCCCTCCTGTGCGCTGGCGCCCTGGCCTGGAGCCCCTCCTGTGCGCTGGCGCCCTGGCCTGGAGCCCCTCCTGTGCGCTGGCGCCCTGGCCTGGAGCCCCTCCTGTGCGCTGGCGCCCTGGCCTGGAGCCCCTCCTGTGCGCTGGCGCACTGTCCTGGAGCCCCTCCTGTGAGCTGGCACCTTGGCCTGGAGCCCCTCCTGTGCGCTGGCGCAGTGGCTGAAGGTCTCCTTGGCCTCCGCTTGTGATCTGAGGAGGGAACCTCCCCTGACAGCCCTCAGCTCATATTTGAGGGGAAGGGCCTGGGTGGACTTCCCCTGGGCGCTGCCGAGGGGCGCAGCAGAGCCACTGTGGGGTTGTTGGGCTGGTCTTACTTCTTGGGATGGGACCTCTTCTCTTTAAGGAAGGCCCAGTCCTGACACCAGGAGCCCGTGCTGCCAGCTGACCTTCTTTGCCTGCTGTACTGCGCTGCCCTCTCTATATTTCCTGACCCTACTCATTGCTCTATTTTTGTCATAAAAATGTGTCAAGATCTGACATTCCGTGTTCCTTACCAATCCGTTGGCTTATCAGCTTCACCTTCCCACCTCCACACCAGCACGAATTCCCGGAGACTCGGGGTTGGCGGAGGGTGTGTTGATCACCTTGTGTGGAACAGAGCCTTGGCATGGACCAATGGAGCAACAGTCCTTCCTTGCGCTGCTGCCAGCTGAGAAGAGGAAAGAACCTTCTTCAGGGGATGATTCAGAAGATCAAGGAGAATGCTCATTCCTATGGCCCTTCTGTGAGTGTTTCTGGTGGAATTCAGAGTTTTCATTTCTAGAAAACAAACAAAACAAACTTGTTTTGATGTCTTCTTCTTCCTAAATGTTTCTGATTAACGATTATTGATAACATAGTATCTACTTTCTTTTATATGCCAAATAAGGCAGTGGCACAGCACATCTCTTGAAGGCAGGCCTACCCTGTCCTCTCTGAAGCCTGAACTCGGGGCCTTGGATTAGGAAAGAGTCACAGGTTGGTCAGCTCTGGGCTCTACCTGGCAGGACGTTGTTTCCGGTTTCCCTTCTCAGCCATCTGGATTTCTGTTTCTCCTGGAAGAGAAACACTTGCTTCTAAGGTCTCAGGAGTCAACAAGGCCTCGGCTCAGAAGGATGCCACTCTGGTGGCCATGCTGTGACGCCACTCCTTGCTTTCCCAGGGTGGGACACTGTGTCTTCTGGGCAAGGACAGTTGTGCTTATCTTTGGCCTAGTCTTTATTTTCTCTTCTGAGTGGTTTAGGATCATTCTTCGCTGTCCAAAGTCTCCCCTCTGGCTATGCTGCAGAGGGTCCCTAGTCCCCAGGAAAGGGTGCACAGCTGGCTGCCTGACTCCTCACTTTAACCCTGCACTTGCAGCCAGGTGGCCTCAGACACTTCTCCTCCGAGTGCTCACTGAGGACCTTGCAGTGCTGACTGCCACTGCCTGGGCAGGGCTTTCAGGGTGCTAACCTGAGTCCCTCATGTTGTTTTGTTAAACCCAATGTACTGTTTTTGCATGAATCTTGTCATCTTCACTTTAGAGAGAAAGCTGAGAATCAAAGAACAATAACTTCTAGAGGAGGGGAGGAGTAGGGAGGATAGGAAGGGCAGCAGAATAGAATAGACAATATAATTGGTGTATGTACATTCCATGTATGTATTATATATCAAAATGCACTCTACTGTCATGTATGACTAAAAAAATAAATAAAAATGAAAAGAACAATAACTTCTGGGTTTTTATGTTTCTTTTCTCAATTTAAAAGTTTTTGATTGAGTTTTTTATTGGTGCGTTATAATCAGGCTTGCTAGCAGGATTCATTATTGCATATTCTTAAACGCACACGACATGAATTTATCAGTGTCATTCCCCAGTACCTCCCCTTTCCCTGCCCCACAGTCTACTTCCTTTTCATACAGTCTCCACCTTTTCCATTCTGAGTTTGACTTATTTTGCTTAACATAATGGTCTCCAATTCCATCCATTTTCCTGCAAATGACAAAATTTATTTCTCTTTATGGCTGAAAAAAACGCCATATTGTGTATATATACACCACTTTTTTTTCTTTTTTGATCTATTCATCTGTTGATGGACACCTAAGCTGGTTCCATAGTTTGGATATTGTGAATTGTGCTGCTATAAACATGGGTATGCATGTGTCACTGCAGTATGATGATTTAAAATTTTCTGTTCAAGTACCGAGGAGTGGTACAGCTGGGTGGATATCCACACTGATAGCCACTCTGATTTCCTTAGTGGTTGCGCTGTCCCACCAGCAGTGTCAGGGTACTTCTTCTCCATTTCCTCTCCAGCATTTATTATCATTTTTTTTCTTTTCATGGTGTTGGGGATTGAACCCAGGGCTTTGTGCATGCGAGGCAAGCACTCTACCAACTGAGCTATATCTCCACCTATTATTTGTTTTTCTGATGACTGCCTTTCTGAGTAATGTGAGATGAAGTCTCTGTGTAGTTTTGATTTGCATTTTGATTGCTAATGATGTTGAATGTTTTTTCACGTATTTATTGTCCACTTATGTTTCTTCTTTGGAGAAGTGTCTGTTTATTTCATTTGCCCATTTAGTGATTGAATTATTTGATATTTTGCTGTGAAGTTTTTTGAGTTCTCTATATATTCCAGATATCCATCCTCTTTCAGACAGTAGCTAGCAAGACTCTCCCACTCTATAGGTCCCCTCTTCACATTCTCAATCATTCCTTGCTGTGCAGAAAGTTTTTAATTGGATGCTGACCCATTTGTTACCTCTTGGCATTCTTTCCCGAGCTTTAGGGTCCTGCTGAGAAAGTCCTTGCCTGGGCCTACTCGCTGGAGTGATGACCCTACATTTTCCTCTCGCGGAGTACCTAGTTTCTGGCCTAATTCTCGGGTCTTTGGCTCATCTTGAGTTGCTGTTTGTTCATGGTGAGGTGAGGGCGACCGGATGTGTTTTCTATCCATGCATGCATTGATGGCCCCTGGACTTGCTCCCTCGTTGGCTTTTTCTACTGCAATGACGGTAGGATCTCAGAGCCTCCTCAGGAAGCTGATTTAAGATCGTTGGGATTCATGCCCACTGGTGGGATGCCTGGATACAAGGTAGTCCTACGGCCAGTGTTATGGAACCGGCACAGTGTTTTCCTAAGAGCTCTATCTACTTTCCCTCTCACCTGCAGTCTGTAAGGCCCTTTCTCTCTACCTTGACCAACATGGGTTGTCTCTTGTCTTTTTGAGAACACCCACTCTACCTGGGGTGAGACGAGATCTTATTGCTTCACCCTAGTGATGACCTTGAACAATCATGTGTTCTTCTGAGAAATTCATACATAAGTCTGGTGCCCATTTTTAAATCAGGGCATTTGTTTATCTTGGCTTGTTGTTTTGTTTTTACAATTGAAGTTTTAGTTTATTTTCCTATTGAATTTTGTCTTACATTTTTCTTTTGTTTGATTGTATATGTTTTTGTTCTTCAGTGTTTGGGATAGAAAACAGAGTTTTGCAGATGCTAGGAAATTACTCCATCAGTAAGGTATACCCATAGCCCTTGCTATTGAATTTTTATGTTTTTTTTTATATACAATCTGAATATTAAATTTTCATGAAGCATATCTATTGCAAATGTTTTCAACTATTCTGTAGGTTGTCTCTTCGCCTTGTTCAACAATTCATGTTCACTCCAGTGGCCTAGGGCTTTCCTGTTTACATCTACCACTTTTACCGTTTGGGGTCCTTTACGTCTTTAAGCCATTTGGAATTGGTTTTAACTGGTGAGAGGCTCTGACTTCATTGTTCTTCAGTGGCTATGCAAGTTTTCCAGCACTGCTTTATTGAAAAGGCTGTTTTTCTCGGGCCTCTTCTAGCACCTTTGTTGAAGATCATGTGGCTGCAGACATGTGGGTTTCTCCAAGCTCCCTACACTGTCGATCATGTATGAGTCTTTCTTATGCTAACACCACGATGTCTTCCTTACCACAGTTTTGTAATATGCTTTGGTTCTATAATACTATAATGCCACCCAATTGTTCTTTTTGCTTAAGATTGTCTTGTTGACATTTTTTAATTCTTTGTAGAATTTCCATATACTTTTTCATAAGGGTCATGGCAATGCATTCCTACAAACAGCATAAAAAAAATAACCAAAATGCCATATTTTAATATCAAAAAATCATTTATTTTCTCCACACCCACCTGCACTAATACTTTTTATGCATTGTCCATTAGAGAGCGGACAACCTCACAGGCATGAGGAGGCATCTTGTGGTGGTTTTGACTTACGTTTCCCAGATGATCAGAGATGTTGGGCACCTGCTCACCTACCTGCTAGACACTTGTCTTTTCAGACCCCTCGCCCATTCTTCAGTGGGGTGTCTGTGGTGTGAGTTTACAGGGAGAGAAGAGCCACACCCTCGGGGAAAGGCGCCCTCCAAGTCATCTAATCTGCTTTGAGAAGAGCATCGAATGCTTTGGGAAAGCGCTTCCAAATGAGGTTTTGGAGGTGGTGACCTCTGTCTTGCCCCTCTCCTGGCTCTTCTGGCGGTCTTGCTGTGTGGACCAAGCCACTCTGCTGAGACTGTCCTGCAGAGTGTGGAGGACAGGATGGACAGTGGCCCCCAAACAGCAGGCGCTCCCACCCAGGGCCTCCCACATCCCGAGGAGGTCAGGGACTGCTCTGACCGTGGTGTTGCTGGACCCACGCTTGGTCGCAGTGTCCTGAGGGACGTTGAGCAGAGGACCTGGCTAAGTCTCAGAAATGAGAAGATGATAAATGTGCTAAGCTGCAGGGTGGCTTCTTCCATGGAGAGATAATGAAGACAAGTGATGAATCGGTCGCAGAGTCTTCACTCTGTGGCATTCCACGCAAAATCACAATAGAGGAGTGACATCGACACAGAAAAATGAAAATTAGGGAATATTAGCAAAAAGTAGAAAATATATGATTTTATTTATATAATGCTCAGGTATAAGTAAGGATTAGCATTTAAGAATAAATTGGTGCTAAAATAATAAGAAAATGCAAAGTAGTAATGGAAGCCAAAGTCCATCAGTGGTTGCTGTTGTGGGGAAGGGACAATGACTGTACCAGAGTCCTCTTAGCCAGGGACAGACACCACTGCATGGCCTTTGCCAGGGCTGCTCAGGTGCTTGCTATGTGATTAAGTTGGCACAACGTTTATGGACTTGTGCATGCAGGGTGAGGGTCCAAGAGAAAAAGTTTAAAGATTTAAAAAATGCTATTTTGTAAATAGAAATTTCAAAACGGAAAAGATGAAGTTCTGAGATAATCTCATGGATATTTTATAGTAATATAAACTTCAGTGTATTTTTAAAGTTTCTATGATTGAATTATTTTAAAAATTATTTGAGAACAGGAAAAATATTTGCAGTCAGTCTGATAGGCTTATAGGAAACAAAAATACTTAGAAAATGGAATTTGAAAGATTCTAGCCATGCTACCCATGAAGTGGGCTTGAGATACATTTGAATATGCTGTGTCTGTTGCAGCAGCCCGGCTGGCTGCAGCAAAATAAGGGGGGGGGGAGGGGGGTGTTGACGAACAACTTATGTACATTGATATAGCAGGAGTGGGAGCCCTTTATTGTAGGACAGGAGGGGTATTTATACATCCCACACAGCTTATCTAATTAACATTAACTAGATACAGCACTCAACCAATAAGGAATCTCCACACTTAATGGCTCCTGGCCTTACTTCACAAACCACTCCCTCTGACATTTTGCCAGGTGCCATCCTGACTTGTTTACAGACTCTAACAGTCTGTTTCACTTTTTCTAGGTATGAAGTGTATAAATCACCACTGTTCCAGTCTGGCCGGGGTCTCTGGGGGAACTGGGTCCTTTCTGTCTAGACGGAGGTACTGAGAAGAGGAAGGACAGAACCTGGCTTCTCATCAGCCACAGCCAGAGATGTGCAGGGCCTTTGATCTACTTCTACAACCATCCCTTAAACCATCAATCCTCCTAAGAGACTAGTCATTTCAAAAACAGGAGCGCGGTAAACTGGATGGTAGCACATCAGCTCCTTGGGCTATAATGCAAATGAAAACAAGAGTTTAAAAGCAAGTGTTTAGGACAGACCCTCACTCAAGTGAATTTTTATCTCTGCACAGTTATCAAGGCATGTGAAGAACCTGGAGGGTCTGCAAGAGTAAAGTTTTTGGATTTATGCCCGGTCCATGAACACCCTACCCTGGCCACACTTCAATGTTGATTTATCTTGAGAATCTAATTGGATTTCTGCCTTGGTGTCTGCTGACTTTGTCTTTCTGCTGAATTAGCAATTTGTAAAACTAGTGGGAATGGGCTTCTCTCCAGCTGAAGTGACCAGAATGGTGATGTGTAAACCCTCCTTCCTTTGCCAGGAGAATTTAGGGAGTCCTGATAAACCTGGCCAGAACTGAGTTCCAGTCCCACTCACTTTCTAAAGTTCTGACGAGGGTGGGATTTGAACCCACGCGTGCAGAGCACAATGGATTAGCAGTCCATCGCCTTAACCACTCGGCCACCTCGTCGCAGGGCAGTGGCACTGCTTTCTCCCACACTAGCTTGGGCAGGTGCTTGACGGACTGGACTGAGGACCCGGCCCGTGGCCGCAGCACCCGCCACAGCCCCGCGGGGAGCGCGATGACTCCGCGCGGCCAAGCCGCCCGCTGTGCTGGGAGACACCTGTGCGCGCAGGCAGCCAGGCCCTGCCTGGGTCGCCCTCTGCGCCTGGGAGCCCGGGTCTCAGCAGGGCGGTTGGTCACTCAGTGCAGCTGAGGCTGGGCTGCGACAGGAGGAAGCTAGGGGCACAACCTCCACTCCTGGCTCCGCGTCACCTTCGTTATTTATGGTCCGTCCCCCTACTTGGGCGGGTTTTCCTTTCTGTGCTAAATGTGAGCCTAGTGAGATCTAGAGACAGTGAGTCAGACTGAAAGGGGGACCGGCAGGAGTGCGCAGGTGGACCAGCAGCAGAGGCCACCCTGTGTGAGGTGGGGCTCTGCTCTTGGGTTCAAATCTTGATGCTGCCATCTATTGTATGTGTCCTGAGCAAGGATGATCAAAACCCAGTCTCCAGCCAACCCCCCAAACCGCTTCTAAAGGGAGCGAAAATGATCGTATTCCTGAAGAGATGCAGAACCGAGTGGGACACAGGAACTGCCTGGAGGCAGGGCGGTCCCCTTGTACAGCCAGCAGGCACAGGCCGCAAGGACAGGTCTAAAAGCCATCTCTTCCTCAGTTAGCACAATTGTCACCCCAGGCTCATCTCAGGGTGACGTGGTGACGGGAGTAACTGGGCTTCATTAACCGTCTTTATTCAAGAGCTACGACCTCTCACCTAGATTCTATTCCTGAGTGTAAAGAAGGACTTGAAGGAAGGGACTCATCCTGTGTGTCTCAGGGGCTGTCCTCTCTCCCACCTTGTGAGCTGCACCTTGTCTGCGCCCAGCCACCGAGGAGAGCAGGGCGCTGGGTGACATTTCCTAAGAAGCACAGGTTTCATTCTCTTTCAGTGAATACAAAATAGTTGCTGAGAGGGTCTGAGCCTTAGGCCTTCATTCTTTTGGCACCTGTAGGCACCTGGGCCAGCAAGATGCAGGGGCCCTTCACAGCAGATGTCCCTGTAGATGAGCTGGAGCCTGTTTGCCCTGGGTTCAGGATCTGGATTCATCAGAGAGCTCTGTGGTGTGCTGAAGTTCAGAGACAGAGGACTGCCTGCCTCCGGGAGACACTCAGCTCAGGCTCCGTGCTGTCCCGCATTATGACTGCCAGCATCTTTAGCTTCCCAAGGTCTCTGCCCCTAAGTTTTGGTGTGTTGCTGTGCTGCAAGGGGCAGCCTTGGCACTTGTATTTTATTACCAGGGCCCCAAGTGCAGAGTGCTTAATTCAGAGGTCTTCTTTCTGCATCCATTCATCAGCTCTCTGTTCTTACACCTAACGTTGTGCCATCCACGTAAATCAACTTCGTTCTTTGTAGGTCTGCCATTTGGTGGACTTTCTGCAATGATTTTTATTTAAAAACATAGCTTCTCTCTTGAGAATTAATCATTACTGGTGCTTTTCAGCCTGATATTATTATTTGAGGTAACACTCTTTAAATTTAGTTGGTATTATGCAGCAAGCGACACTAATCTCACATTTGACTGTAGACAACGGGGCCTGGAATGGAGGGGCTTGCCTGCTTCAGCTGCAGGGCGTTAGGCCCGGAAGGGACACTGCACATCTCTCTGAGTGCAAAGCCTGTCTTTTATAATAGTTCAGGACACTGTTCCTAATGCAACTTGGGATGGCATTCCTCCTCGGTCATTCTTCCTTCTGTCTGAGAGGTGTGTCTGAGAGGTGTGTCAGGCTATGAAAGTCTGGGAAAGTGAGAGTATCCTGGGAAAATAAGAGTCACTAAAAAGATGTGAAAGAAGAACAGGTTTGGTAAGTGCTCAGGGTACTGAGGCATATTGACTGTAGTCACCTTTATGGCACCCCGTCTCAGAATAAGCAGTCCATCCACTTATTCCCCAGAGTTATTACAACTGCTGTGCCTGTCACTAAAGCCTGTGGCCAAAGGCATCAGCATTTGACATTTAGGACCCTCTGCTGCCTTCTCTCCTGCATTGGCACAGTCTTCAGCCTCCCCTCAGTCAGAGGAGGAAACAGGTTGAAAGGCAGTAACTGATATTCCTAACCTCAGGGGCTGCCTGGTACCAAACCTGGGCACAGCCTGAATTCCTGCACTTCATGCTGCCAGAGACTTTCATCAGAGAGAATCGAAAAGCAACCCTTTAATGATTTGCCGGAAGAAGAGGGGTAGGGTTGCAGAAGGACACTTGAAGCACACAGAACTTATGTAAATCCTGGGTTTACTTCTAACAGCCTGGTTCCTTTGTTCTGCAGAAACCAAACATAGTTTAACATAAGTTCTTGGGTGAGATGGAGATGGGAAAAGGTAAAGTGTGAAAAGGTAACATCCTGTCCAGGCTTGCATGAGATCCGCTGGGATGATAAAGATCAAAGCATTTTCCTATTGTTGACTCAGCTTCAACTATTGGATCCAACCTGGAAAAACTATGCAGTTTGGCTTCATGTTGAGAAGTGTTAAAACAACAAAATAAAAAAAATAAAACACTGAATATTTGTAAGCAGTGAAATCACAGAATAATTTTGGGGTTAAGAAGTACAGAAATATGAATGTATTTTCATCAAAGACAATACTTGAAGCAAAAAGCAAACTGAGAGATTGTCATGCTAACCAAAATGATGGATAGAAAGGAACATGCAATGAAATGACAGACACTGAGGAAATTTAAACATGGATGAATTTACAAGATGTTAAATATGTTGACAGTAGAATTTTGTGTCTGGGTCGGGGCAGGGAAGGTAGACAGGTCAAGCATGAGTTTTTCAAATAGATTAATGAGAATATGATGGAAGGAAATAAAAAAGGCAGGAAGAAATTCTGGCTGGGGAAACTGTGTGTTTAATGAAGTATGCAGAGGCTTAACATAGGTGGGATATTACGGGATTTCAACAGGTAGATGGGATTTCTTTTATGAGGCTTTGAAGAAATTTGGGGTGAAAAACTTGATTGAATACTAGTCCTCAAGATGGTGCTGGCTGTTACATAGAATGACAAAGAGTGCCACAGGAAAAGGACTAGTAACTTGGACAAAAATCTGCACTGTTATGTATATCCTGTCTGTTCTTGTACTCTAGAAATTGCTGATATAATATTGTTTTAGCAGATGCATCTTACAATTGCTGTGGCTTTTTTTTACAAAGGTGTCTGCTGAATCCAAGCTTCCTGTCTGGAGATGGTTCTGAACCTAGTCAAGGGAACAACCTTCATGTTTCTAAGAGGACTTGGCATTGCTGGGAACACCTTTGTTCTTTTGAGCTACATTTACGTTTTCAGAGGCAGTGAGAAGAAACCTATCCACCTTATTCTCATCCACTTGTTTTTTGCAAATATCCTAATGCTTTTTAGTGAAGGAACACCAAGGACAATAGCCAGCTTTGGTTTGGAAACCTCCTAGGTGACGTAGGCTGTAAGGTTGTGGTTTCCCTGGAGAGGGTGGCCCGGGGCCTGTCCATCAGCACCACCAGTCTCCTCACAGTGGTCCAGGCCATCACCATCAGTCCCAGAGCCTCCAAGTGGGGGAGGCTGCAGCCCAGGTCTGCATGGCACGTCCTTCCCTTGTTGCTCTTCTGTTGGATTCTCAATTCCTTGATAAGCATGAACCATTTTACATCAAAAACATCAGCAGCCTAAACACATCAGAAGTTAGCAAGAGGCACAACTACTGTTATTTTGTACCAAAAAACTTGATAATCAGGTGGATTTTTATTGCTCTCATGGTCCTTGGAGATGCTGTGTTCCAGGGTGTCCTGGGCGTGACCAGCAGCTACATGGTCTTCCTCCTCCACAAGCACCACCAGCACGTGCTCCACCTTCAGACCTCCAAGCTGCTCTACAACCCCCCCCCCTGAAGTGAGGGCTGCTCAAAGTATTCTCCTTCTGGTGCTTTGTTTTCTCTTCTTCTATTGGACAGATTATTTTATGTCTTTATATTCAACTGTCTCCCTAGAGAATTATTCCATGGCATTAGATGTTCAAAATTTTCTGACCCTTGGTTTTGCAATTCTCAGCCCATTTGTGCTGATTCACAGAGATGGACAGGTGGCTACATGCTTTCATGCTCACTAACAGAAAGAGACTTGGAGGAAATGTCCAATTCATCTATTCTTTCAATAAGTTTGAAATCACTGTTAGTTTTGTGTTGCTGTCTGTGATGCAAGACCCAGTAATTGTACATGCGTCACACAGAGGTGCATTCTCAGACCTCAAAGTTGGTGACAGTGGACAGAGGCCATCAGGAACTAGAGGGACACAGCTATCTTCCCTTAGTCCTTCCTGCCACTCTTCAGGAAGCAGCTGATGTTCTCCTGCATGTTAGGTGGCTCTTTCACACCACCGATTCTGCTAGTGAGAAGCAGAAGAACAATTTAGAAAATCATATCAAGATTATTTATGTATTCATCTCCAGACCCAAGAAGTCCAGTTCTAGGACCCAATCTTCAAAGTATCCATATAGGACAAACAGCATGAAGCCTATTTTAGATTGCAGTGTTATTTTTTTAAAAAACTTCAATATCCAAAGAAGGGACTATTTTGCTTGTTATTTGAAGATATTCATAAATATCCATCCATCCAAGGGATTTTACAGAACTTGTGGAAAAATGAGTTCGAACTGTGATATGCAATAATATGTGGGGTGTATTTATAATTAGCAGTTTCATTTTAATTAAATTATAAAGCTATGAAGGGTAAGAGCATTTAAATATAATATATATAATTGAATGTTATCTATATATGAACATTGCAAGAACACAAGAGAAACTAAAGATTAGTTACTTCTTTTGAGAGAAGGTAGGTTAATGGAAGCATAGTAGAATTTTTCTTTCTGCATTTTCTGATTTGCTAACCACTTGGATGAATTTTTTAACAAATGAGTGAAAAATCAATATTGAAAACAATTCATGGCTTATTTCAAAACAGCAGCTGTTAGAATCTTAACGCTGTCTGATCCTGTCAGTCTCCCTGTCTTTAGACATCTACAATGTGCTCTTTCTTCTTTAGGGAAATAACTATCTTCCTATTGCACATATTCGTGGTGCAAAATATTAGAGGGAAGACAGAGGGCTTTGCCCTCTATTGGGAAGGATGTCTCTTCTATGTCTCTCTCGTGGCCCTGGAATAGACGGTGAATGCACAGTTGTTTTTGGTTTGCTCATACATGTCCACATAGACTTTAAGTATCTTAGTAACTCTATTATGTCATACTCTAATATGCTTATCAATTTATTTTCTTCATATAACTGTGACTTGCTGGAAGACAAGAAGTGTACCATCTAGCTCAGTGCCACAGTTCTTCTCTGACAGTCTCCTCCTAATATCTAGCATAAAGAACAAGACAAGGGCTGGGGATGTGGCTCAAGAGGTAACATCCTCGCCTGGCCTACGCGGAGCACTGGGTTCGATCCTCAGCACCACATAAAAATAAAAATAAAAAAAGATGTTGTGTCCACCGAAAAAATAAATATTAAAAAAATTCTCTCTTTAAAAAAAAAAAACACAACAAAGTGGCTCAAAGTGGCTCATTCCTGAATAGGTCACTGGTTATAGTTCAAGGGGAAGGAGTGCAGATCCTGGACGGGAACGTAGGAATGGTGTGTAAGAGTGGAGTCATGAAGAACAGACGACAAAGTATCCAGTGAATAAAGGATGTTTTGTGATCATTGGCAAAGGCAGCCAAGACATGCCTGGAGCTTGCTTTCCCTAAATAAGTGTTATTCTGTCTCCCTCCAAAAAGTCAGAATGGAGTTGAGAAAATTTAAATCCATCTCATGTCATCAGCAGAAAATAAAGAGAGAAGCACATGATTAAAATTGCAAAATATAAAATTGGATTTTTATTTTTTAAAAAAATATTTTATTTTAGTTGTAGTTGTACATGTTACCTTTATTTTATCTTTATGTGGTGCTGAGGATCGAACCCAGGGCCTGGAACATGCTAGATGAGCACTCTACCGCTGAGCCACAACTCCAGCCTCAAATTGGATTTTTATTTACACCATGCACAGAACTCATCTTAAAGTCTAATAAAGATGTAGTCTGATACTGAAATCAGAAAGCACCCAGTCAGGGTACATGGGAAACATTACTTGACTTTGGACCTGCCAGTGAGTTTTTAAATATGATGCTGAAAGTTGAGGAACTATAGAAAAATTACAAGTGAAACTTCATCAAACTAACTATTGC
This sequence comes from Ictidomys tridecemlineatus, assembly GCF_052094955.1. Taxonomy (NCBI): domain Eukaryota; kingdom Metazoa; phylum Chordata; class Mammalia; order Rodentia; family Sciuridae; genus Ictidomys; species Ictidomys tridecemlineatus. The sequence goes on along the minus strand of NC_135484.1, from coordinate 156,207,507 downwards.
ACAGAATGAAATCACTTATCACAGTGAGAAGGCCACCCATATGAATAAGAAAAATATTTGCAAACCCTATGACTGGTGAAAGTTTAATGTTCAAACTATTTAAGGATAACCTGATTAAAATGTGCAGGGGCAGCTGGGTGTGGTGGTGCACACCTGTAATCCTAGTTGCCTGGGAAGCTGAGGCAATACAAAATAGGGTTGGGGATGTGGCTCAGTGGTCCAGTGCCCCCAAGTTCCATCCCTGGTACCAAAAAAAAAAAAAAAAAAAAAGAGGCAGAGGCTGGGATTATGGCTCAATGGTAGAGCATTTGCTTTGCATCTATGAGGCACTGGGTTCAATTCTCAGCACCGCATAAAAATAAATAAATAAATAAATACTGATCAAAGATACTAAAAAAAATATGGATACTAAAAAAAAATTAAAAAAAAGAAATTTAAAAAAATGGGCAAGGGGCCTGAAAAAATGTTTTTCCAAAGAAAATATCCAAATATCTAACATATATGTGAGCAGGCCCACACATCAGTAGTGCAAATCACAACCAAAATGACACCACCTCACGCCCGTTAGCTTGACTGTTATTCAGGAGAAAAGAGATGGTAAGTGTTGTCAGGGGAACAGGGGAAAAATGACCTGTGGATATGGAAAAGTGACTTTGGGTGTCTTTTGTACTCTGTCAATGGGAATACAAGTTATTATAAAAGCAGCATGGAGATTCCACAAAAAATTTAAAATGCAGCCAAACCAATTTGGAACAAAAATAAGAAAGCAGGAAGCATCACACGATTATAGGATGCAACACACTGCAAGACTGTTAATCCAAACATCACGGTGTCGGCATAAGACACACACATTGACGGGACCCAGCAGAGAGCCTAGAAGACATCTGTACATCTGCTGCCATCTCATTTTCAACAAAGGTGCCAAGAACATGCATGTGAGAAAGGAAAGGCTTTTCCATAATGGTGCTGAGAAGTTGCATGTCCACAAGGAGAAGAATGTCACTATTCTCTGTATCTCTCCAGCCAAAAACCGTTTCAAAATGGGTTAAAGACTTCAGTGTAAGACCTGAACCTATGGAAATCTAGCAGAAAACCTAGGGCATGAGAATGGGAACGAATTTTTGGTCTAGACGACAAAAAGAGAAGCAAAACTAGACAAAAGCATTCATCAAACTAAAATACTCCTGACAGAAAACGAAAAAAGGAACAGACTGAAGAGACAACGTAGGTCATGGTTGGAAATACCAATCCTCCGCGCCTCACCAGGGGCTCACAGGACACATACAAGAAACAGAGCTCAATAGCAGAGGCCCAGAAGGCAGCTCAGTGGGAGGCAGCCTCCCTCACACAGGCAGGGCCCTGGCTGCATCCTAAGCAATGCAAACAAAGGAACAACAACAACAAACAGATGGAACCAAATAAAAGCGTCCATAATGAAATACACAGATGAAAACTTCAGGAGCAATAACAAAATTCCCTGAGTTAAAAATGGGCAATAGACTTACATATGCATTTCTCAGAAATACCAATGTTCACCAGCACCCATTCTCAGGGTAGTGAAAGTCAAAACCACAATGGAATATCACCTCTCTCCAACTAGAAAGGCTGTTACCAAAAATAAAAATAAAAAAGGTCACACCTGCTGGTGTGGACTGGGTGGGGATGCACATGAGAACTGCCGTTATGAAATCAGGAGTAGGGCCTTCTAGGGAACAGCAGGATGAGCCCAGGAAAACACCTGCGTGCCTCAGGACAGGCCCTAGGGAAGAAGTGGCCTCCTTCCACGCCGTTTTCCAAGCCTGTGGTGCAAAAATCACCAACCAAGAACCATTCAGTCAAAGAAAGAAACCCCAGTGGGAACATGAGTACCGCAGGAAGGAGGAGCAAGTGTTCCAGCCGCCGAGCCGTGGGACTGTCTTGGTTCCCGGGTTTCTTTGGTGGAATGAATGAAACGCACAATGGAATGAGCGTGAGTAGGGACTCCTAGGCGCCCGGGAAGGACGACACCGTGCCACTCAGTCGCGCAGGATCAGCGGGTGCAGGGACTACAGGGTCCAGGTCTGGCGGGGACAGTAGGTGTCCGGAGCTGTTCGGGGCGGCTCTGAGCAGGGGGCAGGAAGCCCGAGACCAGCGTCTGCGAGGGGCCTGGTCAGCGGCGGATGGAGGAGCAGCGGTCGTACCAGCTGGGCGGTCACCCAGATGCCCCCGCAGCGAGGCGGCTCAGTCACCAGGTGAACAGGGCACAGGGGTCAGCGCAGCCCAGCTGCTGCGCTCTGGCCTCAGTGTCAGGACATTGCAAACCTCCCTTCTCCTGTTGGGCCACCTGTCACAAAGAGCCACCGGCTCCTCCTTGGAGAGCCCTGGTTTGCGGCAGGCGGCCCCCACCTGCCTGATGCTCGCCCCACCCCTTCCTCCACCGCTTTCGGTGCTCAGCCCAGGAGGGTTTTTATCTAGAAGGACCTGCCTGCCTCCCTTCCAACAACCCAGCCCTCTCCTGGAGGGCTCTGGCCCATTCTCGGTTTAGCCTGGCTGAATGTATCCGAGCTCTGGTTATTAATGTAAAGGTCACTTTTTAAACGCACTTTTGATCCGAGTTAATTAATCACACCTCTTTTTTTATTGGTTGTTCAAAACATTACAAAGCTCTTGACATATCATATTTCATACATTAGATTCAAGTGGGTTATGAACTCCCATCTTTACCCCAAATACAGATTGCAGAATCGCATCGGTTACACATCCACATTTTTACATAATGCCCTATTAGTAGCTGTTGTATTCTGCTGCCTTTCCTATCCTCTACTACGCCCCTAATCACACTTCTTAAAGACTCAATTACTTGAGAAAGACGCGCAGCAAACCCGCCCCCGTCCTCTGTCTGGCACAGGCAAGGCTTTCGATCTGCTGCTCCCTTTTCAGGAGCGCCTCTCCAGATGCCATGCCATAGCGGGAACAGCTAGCTGTCCCTGACGTTAATTTCTTCTTCCAAGAAACAAACATTTGAGGCCTTAGCCACCCATGCAGATGACAAGGTACAGCTTTCCTTGACAGTAAGGGTGGCCTCTGAAGGAATTCTAAATAAAGGCATGAGGAAGTGTATACCAGGAACGAAATATCCTTCTCTCTTCCTCCTGGATCTGCTCGTGGGAAAAGGCAAAGGTCACAGGAATGAAGGAGGTGACAGGGAAGGAGGCTGGGCCCTGCCACACTGCAGGGAGGAGGGAGCCGGGACCTGGGAGGGAAGATGGGGACCAGCACCCTGAGCCAGAGGTGACTGTGGTACTCACACCTCAGATTCTCTGCTTCCTTGAAGCTACGGTTCTTTCTGGTCTTTGCTACAAAGGCAAAATCATATTTTAACTAATACGTACACCTTTATTGACACTGATGTAAAAAAAAACCAAAGCTTCTCTCCCCTCACCTTAAACTCCTCCACATAAGGCACTCCTCCTATCAATTTTCTTCCTACTTGTATAGTAACTTGGCAGAACTGTGATTCACCACTTCGTAATTATGGGCAAACATCTTTCACCTCTATTGTTCTGAACACAGTAGTTGTTTTTTGAAATCATCACCCACAGATGACCACAAAACATTTTTCTGAATTGAGACTTCTATACTCCCTAAGCAGTGCTCATTGGGATGTCTCCTGCCATCTCTGATGTGTTCCCTTGCCTGCTACTGCCACTGCTGGGGACACTGGCTTCCCAAGCATTTCTCTATGTGCTTTTTCATCGTGGTGGCACATATTGTAGTTTCCTGAGAATTTCATGGAAATGTGACTTTAAATACTTGTGTGCTGGGAATATTTTCTTTCAGGACTTTGAAATTTGTTCCAGCATTAAGAAGGAATTCTTCCTCCATTACTTTTTTATTGCAGTACATGTTACAGCTGACAAAACAATATCAGCACATTAATATTAACTAAAAGTTGTAGTTTACATTCACTCTCTGTTGTACCTTCTATGGGTTTTCACAAAGGTTTAATGTCACACGTACTGTGTGTAGCCTGTTGGACTGGCTTCTTCCACTTAGCAGCTTTGAAGTTCCTCCTCATCTCATTGCGCTTTGTTGGTGAATAATATCCCATGGTACCAGTTTGTTTATTCACTCATCTTTTGAGGTATATCTTGGTTGTTTCTGAGCTTCTGCAATTGTGAATAAAGGTGCACAGGCTTTTGTGTGAACATGTTTTCAGCTTATTCTGGTTATGGCCAAGGAGTGCGGTGACTTAAGTCTCCCCTTAAACTTTTACTCCACTTTACGGATGATGTCCTCCACATTTTTTCCAGTTATTCTATCACGTTGTTCATTTCTACTCTTACAATTTCAAGTAACTTCTTTACTGAATTACCTTTCTGTGTAGCAATCACCTCATAAATTTCTTCCCTCTACCTAATATTTTTCTCATTCACTTTTATCTGTCACTCACATTCACTTTAGGCGTATAGTGATCTTTTTTCTTTAAATTTTTAAATCTAATTTGTTATACATGACAGCAGAAGGCATTATGTATAGTGATCTTTGATTGCTGGTGCATAGTGATAAATTTGGCCCTAAAAATAAATTGAAACTGAATCTGTGGACCTAGTTTCCTGACTCAGGGCTTCATTGTAGGATGATCTATCCAGACACTCAGAGCAAAATATTTAACTTGTGCAGGGAATGGTGGTGTACACCTGTAATCCCAATGGTTGAGGAGGCTGAGGGAGGAAGATTGCAAGTGTAGAGCCAGCTGCAGCAATTTAGTGAGGCCCTAAACAACTTAGTGAGACCCTGTAACAAAATAATAAATTAAAGCTCTGGGGATGTGGCACTGTAGTTAAGTGCCCCTGGATTCAATCCCTGGTGCAAAACAAAAACAAAACAACCCAAAACAACACCCTGCCCCCAACTACAAAACAAAACAAACAAACAAACAAACAAACAAAAAACTCGTGGGACAGAAAATTTCCTTGAAGAAGGCTCACTCCCTCTCCAGCCTAGATGGCATAAACTCACTTTCTGAATTCTGAGAAAGATCTTAAAGGGCAGAAGTTAGAAGCTCCTTTGGAGTGACGCCACCTATTACAAACTACAGGATTAAACTAAAATGCATGTTACAAAGAGTCAAAGTAGTCCACCTCCGCTCTGCACCGAGCACCTGCCTCTTCCTACTCAGGGGGCCCTGGGGACTGGGCAGAACAAGGAAAGGCAGACACATCCGCTCTCACAACAGCAGGGCGCAGCCGGCTGAGAATGGGGCCAGGCAGCAGGGACTGGCCACCAGAGCCAACACCAGGTCATCTGGAGGAAAAGCCTCGCTGCAGCCAGCAGTAGCCAGACCCCCAGCTGCTGTCCTCCTCCTCTGTCTGTTCCTTCAAGTCCCAGTGATAATTCATCTGCGCCTTCTCACGGATTCAGAAGGTTCCCTCAAACCTCAGGACCCGGGTGAGGACACCCGTAGTCCCTGTTCATCCTAAGGCGTGGTGCGGCTTGGTGGACAACACACACAGGATCTGGCTCCAGCCCGGGAGATGGCGGTGACAGAGTGACACCGCAGCTTTCCTCCGGAGGTCTCTGAGCGCCACACTCCCAGTCCAGTGCGTCCTTGGAACTGCGATCAGTGACTGGCGTTGAGTGACTTGCCATTAAGTCCTGGGGAGCAAGGCGCTTTCCTTGGGCATCCCTGTCCGGTGCAGCGCCCACGGCATAACAGTGCTACCGTTGGCGGAATGAGTAAGTCACGTCTACCTGGCGCGACAGAGGAAGGACCGAGGCTGGGGCCCTGCCGCGCCCTGGACCACCGCGCGGGCTGCCAGGTCCCCGACGCCGCCAGCAGAGCCGGCGCTGAGGACGCCGGGGACCGAGACTCAGGCTGCGGGAAGAGCGCCCGCGAAGGCACCGCGGCACACCTCACCTGGCGCGCGCTGGCGGAGGCACCGCGGCACACCTCACCTGGCGCGCGCTCGCGGAGGCACCCCGGCACACCTCACCTGGCGCGCGCTGGCGGAGGCACCGCGGCACACCTCACCTGGCGCGCGCTCGCGGAGGCACCCCGGCACACCTCACCTGGCGCGCGCTGGCGGAGGCACCGCGGCACACCTCACCTGGCGCGCGCTCGCGGAGGCACCGCGGCACACCTCACCTGGCGCGCGCTGGCGGAGGCACCGCGGCACACCTCACCTGGCGCGCGCTCGCGGAGGCACCCCGGCACACCTCACCTGGCGCGCGCTGGCGGAGGCACCGCGGCACACCTCACCTGGCGCGCGCTCGCGGAGGCACCGCGGCACACCTCACCTGGCGCGCGCTCGCGGAGGCACGTAGGTCACACAGCGCGCGCTCACGGAGGCGCGCGCACGTCACCCAGCCCGCAGCGCGTGTGATCCAATCCCGTGTTCTGGGTTCGCCGCTCGCCGTGCCGGCCGAAGCCCGGTACCTGCAGCTAAGGACCGTCCCCAGGAGCGCTGCTCGGTGCCCGAGGCGCGCCTTACTTGCCCCGACGTGAGAAGCTGCTGTTTAGGATTCCTTAGGAAAAGCAAAGGGCTGTCTGGGCCTGGAACCTGGCCCTCTACAAATATATCATTCAGATTTGAAAATAAACTTATCAAGTGCTTAAAAAAACATTATTTATTGACATGTAACAGTTGCATTTATTTGTGGACTGCAGTGTGTAACTCCTGTTAAAGCTTTGTCTCAGGGTTTCATAAACTGACTTCCAGACCACTCACGGATATCGAATCAAACCTTTATTGAAGCACACTACTGGCAACTGACCAGAACATAAAGTGTTCCCCTGATCATCCCCAACAATTGCAAGGGCACTCCTTATAAACCTGAAAACTGCAAAAGGGATGTTCGGGGGTCTAGCCAATGCAAGCAAGCCAGGTTACAGAAGCAGGACAGTGCAGTCAAGCGGAGGGAAGCCTAACCAATCACAGTTAGCTCTGTCACCCTAGTTACAGAAACAATGCCCCATTAAAGGTTTCTATAGAAAAAGCAAAGAACATCTTGCCCCATCATGACCCGTCTCCTTGGAGTGGTTGTTTTACAGGATGAAGTCACAAAACAAAATGGAGTCACATTTGCTCCTACTATCACAGTCCCACCCATGTATACAGCGTGTACTGGTCAAGTCAATTAGCTTCACGCCCCTCTCCTTATTTCCTTCTGTTTAGAGATGTCACTCTCCCCTCTTTAGTTCTTCAAAGAATATGTGGTAGGTCACCAGCACCATCTCCTCCCTGCTGTTGTAGAGCATGGAATGAGTCCTTCCCTTCAGCTGCTCTTGGGGCCCTGCTGTCCACCCTCCCTCTGCCTTCCCCACCCTCCCAGCCTTTGGTGAGCAAGGTTCTACATTCAGATTGCCATTGGCACTTTTAGACCTGGATAGGATTTCATTGTTTTAAATGAACCTCTCCAACCTCACTTCTCACCAGGACTCACATCAGACCACACATCAATGCTCCAAAACAAAAGAATTCAGAAGTGGCAAAAGAATTCAGTTCTGTGTCCTTGGGGTGCCTTTCTTCAAGCGCCCCCCCCCCCCGCACCTGCTGCCTTTCAGGGCTGCCTTACATGTGTACCTGTCTTGAAGGTCTCTGGCAGCACCATCTGCACGAACCTAGGCTTACAGGCAGGTTTGGTGCGAGGGAGCCCAGGGAGACCAGGCATGGCCTTACAGCCCCTGTGTCCTTCTCCCCTGAGAAGTATCAGGAATTTTCTGAAGAGCAGCTCAGGTTTTATACACACCCTTTGCTACCAGGTTCCTCCATCAAACTGGCAGGAAGTGAACGGGCTTTACTCACACTGTGATATGTTATATGTTAGGACAGGAGAGCCCATAAGGATGGGTGCAGAGAAGCCCTCCAGGTAGGCGCCGACAGAGCCATGCTCACCTGCACGTTGACGGAATAAAGACTGAATGGTGAATGTTGAGAGCCACAGCCGAGTTGGGATGGCTCCTAGCATTTTGCCAGTACTTTTGAGTTCTCGCGGAGTTCCCATTGAGTTCCGGTTGAGCTCTCGCGGGGATTCCTGGAGAATTCGAGTTGGTGGGTGAAGTTCTGGTGGAGGGAGTTCCGGTTGGTGTTTAGTGTGTCCCAGAGAAAGCCGCGTGGGTGGCATTCTCGGGAGTTTGGAAATAAAGTTTGTTCCTGCTTGAGTGGCTCCTGATTTGTGCCCAGCCAGACTGCGGCATTTGGTGGCCCGTGCGGAGAATGCCTGAAGCTTGGTGGTAAGTAAAATTGCTCTCCCTGAGGAAAGGCGAGAGAATGGGTGACCATTTCAAAAAGCAATGTGTTCTTGTTTTGATTTGTTTTGTTTTTGTTTCAAGCTGCCTGTCCCTAGAACTTTCTCAGGCAAACTGGGAAAAATGGTTGGCTCAAGGTTTGAAGTGGTTGGCCCCTGAGGAAGAGATATAGACCGACCACGAATATACATTTCAAGAAAACAGAAAAATTGATACAACGATTTTTTTGTTCCATTTTTGTTTCACTCTGCTTCGGTTTTGTCTTGTGTTATCTTATTGGGTTGCGTTATCCTTGTAGCACAAATATGGGATTAGAAATTAGTAAAAAAACAAACCGAAAGAGTGTTAAGTAAAATGCTAGAGGAAGGAGGCACCCCAGTAAAACCAAGAGCACTTAGGGCATACGTTGATACAATATAAAAATGTAGCCTATGGCTTTTTAAGGAGGAGTTGTTGAATATATCACAATGGGACTATCATGGTGAAGATTTAAGGGATAGGGAAAAGAAACCCAGGAACTCTGCCAGTTGGCACATTTCCATTGTGGATGATGATATGATTTTGTTTGCCTAGTCCAAAGCTTTCAGTTCAGATTATGGTAGAAGACATATTAGATCAGGAAAAAGAGGAGACCTCTCAAGATAGTCAGAAAGGGGAAGAAAGTTTAGGGCAGAAAAAGCCATCAGGGGAACAGTTACAACAGGAGACTGCTACTAACACCTTTCTATCACCAGAGGGCGTAAGTGTCCAACCAACAGCTCCGCCTATGGAGACAACATATGCTGAGTGGCCCTCAACCCCCATAGCTGATAGATGGGATCCTGAGACAGGACCTCAACAATTAGCATGCCCTGTACTTGAGCAGGCAGGAGGGCAGCGAATTTACCATACTTTAGATTTCAAAACACTGAAGCAGCTAAAAGAGGCTATAACAACCTATGGTCCTCAAGCACCCTTCACGGTAAGCATGGTCAAATCCATTACCAACTTGAACATGACGCCAGGCAGATTGGACTAGTATGTGCAAAGCTGTGCTAAATGGAGGACAATACCTGTTATGGAAGGTTGCCAATGAGGAATTTTGCACGGAGACGGCTAGGCGAAATGCAGCAGACAGTTATCCTCAAAGAAATCTAGATATGTTGTTAGGAAAGGGACCTTATGAGGGTCAGTAACAACAAATTGGATAAGATCCTGCCATATACTCACAGATTGCTGCAGATGCGGTAAGGGCATGGAAGACTTTACAAGGACATGGAGATTTACAAGGTCAATTATCTAAGGTAATACAAGGAGCTAATGAACCTTAGGCTGAATTTGTAGATAGGCTTATTCAAACAGCTACTAGAGTTTTTGGGGATACAGAACAAGCAATGCCATTAATTAAACAGCTAACCTTTGAGCAAGCAAATCAATGGTGCAAGGAGGCCATTAAACCATGGAAACATGAAGATTTAAATACATATATTAAATTATGTAGACACATTAATGAACAAGGGCAAGTCTTGGCAGCTGCAGTACAACAGGCTTTAGATGCCAGGCCAAAAACATCCTACAATTGTGAACAAACAGGACATTTTAAAAGGAATTGCCCCATAGGAGGAGGGTTTAACAAAACTAGGTATCAAAGGAGTAGAATACTGGGTATTTTCCCACAATGCCATAGAGGGAGACATTGGGCTAATTAATGCTGTTCTCAAACCACCATAGAGGGTACTCCATTATCAAAAAATGAACAAGGACCAAGTGTTTATCCACGATATTGTGGAGAAATGCATCAGGCGCCATTGCCAAAAAATGGACAGGGGGGTCCAATGCTCCGGGGCTCACAACCACAATTATATGGGGCACAGGAGGAACCCATCAACACCATCAAGGTAGTGCCCAGGACACATTATTCATCAGATCTCTCATCAGATGAATCAGAGGGAGTCCAGGGTTGGACATCTGCGCCTCCGCCAGAACAGTACTAACTCCAGAGATGGGAGTTCAAATCATTCCCACAGGAGTAAAAGGACCTCTTCCCCAAGGAACAGTAGGCTTATTGTTAGGACACGGTTCTTCTACTCTAAAAGGACTTATGATAAGTCCTGGGGTAATTGATCCTGATAGCGAGTTCTCCAAAGGGTATATCAGTAATTTCACCAGGAGATAGAATAGCACAGTTATTAATAATACCCAGCCTACATGATAAATTTTTCAGTAGTACTATAGAAAGAGGTTCCAGGGGATTAGGCTCCACAGGTGTAGATTGGGCTATGCTGTCTTTAAATTTAGATTCTCTCCCAATGCTAAAACTAAATATTCAAAGACATTAATTTAATGGGCTACTGGATACAGGTGCAGACCTTAGCATCATATCTCATCAAGAATGGCCAAAACATTGGCCATTACAACAAGCCACTCAAATGCATCAAGGCCTAGGAGTGGCGACTAATCCCCATAGAAGTGTGATGGTATTAGATTGGAAGGATCCTGAAGGATGTGAAGGAACTATACAGCCATATGTATTGGATCATCTTCCTATAAATTTATGGGGACGAGATGTCCTAGATCAATTAGGACTAACATTAACAAATAACATCAATCCAAATGCGCCCACTATTAGGGCTAGACAAGGTTTTAGGAAAGGAAAAAGATTAGGAGAACAAGAACAAGGTATAGAAGCACCAATTCAAATAGATCAAGAAATAATTAGACATAAATTGGCTTTTCAGAAGGGGTCACTGAGACAATAAAAATTACTTGGAAATCAGAAAGACCAGTATGGGTTCCTCAGTGGCCCCTGACTAAAGGAAAGATACAAGCAGCCCATGACCTGGTCAAACAACAATTAGCGGAGGGACATATACAGCCTTCCGTATCTTCCCATAATACTCCCATTTTTGTCATCAAAAAGAAATCTGGTAAAAGGAGATTATTGCAAGATTTAAGAGCCATTAATAATGAGATGGTTATTATGAGACCTGCTCAATCTGGGATTCCTCAATTGTCTGCTTTGCCAAAAACCTGGTATGTTTTAGCTATAGATATTAAAGATTGTGTTTTTTCAATTCCAATTCATCCTGAGGATAGTCCACGCTTTGCATTTACTATCCCTGCACTGAATCATGAAGGTCCTGATCAGAGATATGAATGGAAAGTGCTCCCTCAAGGGATGGCTAACAGCCCAACTATGTGTCAAATTTATGTTAACAAAGCAATCCAGCCACTTAGAAATCAAAATCCTGAACTAAAAATATTTCACTATATGGATGATGTATTATTAGCACACAAAGATAAAAACACATTGCTGGAATGATATGCCATACTTACAAATTTATTAAAAAATTATAATCTAGAGATAGCAATAGATAAAGTACAATTAAATTTTCCAATTAATTATTTAGGAGTTCTATTATCCTCAACCATGGTCTGTCCACCAAAAATTCAAATACAAGTAGATCAACTCAACTCACTTAATGACTTTCAAAAGTTATTAGGAGACATAAATTGGATAAGGCCTTATCTAGGCCTACCAACAGGAGAGTTAGGACCTTTATTTGATATCCTAAAAGGTCCATCAGATCTAAATTCACCCCACATGTTATCGCCTGAAGCAAGAAAGGCATTAAAAATTATTGAAACATATATGGGAAATATGCATTTGAATAGAATTGATATAAGTTTGCCTTTATTATTTATTGCACTACCAACAAAAAATATTCCACAGGAGTATTTTGGCAAGAAGGTTCCTTATTGTGAACACATTTATCTTATTCTCCTAACACTATTCTTACTAGGTATCCTGAGGCTGTAGGACAATTAATACTCAAAGGAATAAAAGCAGCAAAGGGAGTGTTTGGAATTTCTCCCAATAAAATTATTACTCCATATACTATGGATCAAATTGATGAGTTAGCTAATGAGTTATTTACTTGGGCAATAATCATGTGTAAATCTAAGGTTTCATTTGATAATCATTTACCATCTAGTCTTTTGTTGTCTTTTGGTCTTCACATTCTGTAGTTTTTCCAAAAATGACAAGAAAAATACCTATTATGAATGCTCCAAATATATTCACTTATGGGTCAAATAATGGTATAGCAGCAGTAGTTACCCCTGATCAAACTTTTACATTTTTAGTACCCAAACAATCAGCTCAAAAGGTAGAGCTTAATGCAGTATTACAAGCTTTTGTGATGTATTCTGTATTTATTTTCTGATAGTCAGTATATAGTTAATGCTATAGTATCCATTGAAGATGCTGGTAGGATTTCCCCTTCCTCTACTGTTTTCTCTTTGTTTTCTACTATACTTTTATATTAGATTATACAAAGTCTAATCTGGGACAGAAAAGATACATTCTTTATAGGACATATCAGGTCACATACAGGATTGCCTGGAGCCCTTAGTTTGGGCAATGATTTAGCAGATAAAACTACACATGACATACATATTTTCTCTACACTAGAAGAAGCTACAAATTTTCATGGAAGGTTCCATGTCAATGCTAATACTTTACAAAAGCATTTAAAAATAACTAACGAACAAGCTAGACAAATAATAAAACAATGTCAAAATTGTGTGACCTTTTTACCACAAGTTAATCTTGGAGTCAATCCTAGAGGACTGATACCTAACCATATTTGGCAGATGGATGTCACACACTTGTCACAATTTGGAAATTAAAATATTTGCATGTTACAGTGGATACTTCCTCTGGATTTTTGATGGGCTCCCTTCATGCTGGAGAAAAAACTAAATATATTATAACTCATTGCTTACAAAATTTTGTCACTGTGGGCATTCCAAAAACAGTTAAAAACAGATAATGCTCCTGGCTATACTTCTACCTCTTTTAAACAATTTTGCTCATCATTTGGCATTACTCATATAACAGGAATCCCATACAATCCACAGTGACAAGGCATAGTTGAAAGAGCTCATCAAACTATTAAAATTTACTTATTAAAGCAAAAGGAGGGAATTGAGAAGGGGTATATATTCCCCAAAGATAAACTTAAAATAACCCTTTTTACTCTAAACTTTTAAAATTTGGATTCATCAGGGCTTAGTGCTGTGGAAAGGCATATGTGTCCAAAAAATGTACATAAACCTAAGGTACTTTGGAAGGATATTCTAACAGGACAATAGAAAGGTCCTGACCCAATGATTGTCTGGAGTTGGGGGTCTGTTTGTGTGTTTCCTCAGGGAGAAAAGCAGCCGATTTGGATTCCAGAGAGACTAACTAAAGTGATTTCTACAGACCAAAACGAAGATGACTGGGCTCAAGTCTATAACAGCTGATATCCTTACATCTGCAACAGTGGTTCTCCCACACCTGGAGGCTATGAATAATGAACACCATTAAGATCTATTTCAAATGCAATAAAAACCTTGGGGCTTGCTTTTGGGAATACCTTCAGACCCATATGCAAGTTACAGGAAAAAGGATGGGATATCCAAATAAGAGTCAAACCCAGGTGGTAACCAGGATGCTTTTTTCAATATGTATTTTATTATTGCCTTTTCCCACATCATGAAGTTCTATTTTATTTTTTGAGCTCATACAGACCTAGGTTAATGTTTTTCTCATCAGTTCTATTTTTTGACTGTGGAGTTTTAAACATTGCAATGGAGATTTCACCTGTAAAAAGCTACAAGGCCTTTACTATTGTCTTATGTGTTGTATGTTTGTGTGCACACTTGTGTTTTGTGTTGTATGTCTGTATGTGCGTATGTCATATATCATATATGAGGAGCGCTCATGAAAAAATGACTCCAAATATTTTTTTATTCACATGATTTAAATGGTTTAATTTAAATTGGGTAAACAGCTGTTGAGGATTGTTTTAATATGTGAACAAAAAAGGAGGTTAAGAGATCTGTTTGTTTACTTTCACCTTTCCTTTTTATTATATTTAATAATTCTGTTCAGGATAATGTAAATTGTTCAGAAAATTGTTTTTTTAGTGTCTGCTGGAATGTTACATAATTTTTTTTTAGCCATCATTGCCAGAATTCCTATCTTCATCCCAGTGCCGGTGAAGACAAAGATAAAACCAAACAATAGCTTCTTTGATAGCTATCACAGTAAACTGTATAAACTGGTGCATCAATGAATAATAACTCAACAAGTGATGCTCAATCAAGGAGTCGATTTACTTTGGGAGGAAATGGACATATTGACAGATTCCTCTGCTTTGAACTGCTTGCAGAACTTGCCTGGACTATGTATCACTTGTATGCATTGTGAACTATCTGTTGGTGCTGAGAATTGTGGTAGTGCTGGGTATCTTTGCTGATGGTGTCATCGGTGGTACAATTTTTCCAAAAGGAACCATCATTTGGCTTGGTGTCATGGCATTTTGCATCCTCCTCCCTTCTGCTTGTGATGGTCTAAAATTTGGGGGCCAACAGAGGTGAGGCAAAGAACCTCACCCCCCCACTGGCACCAAGGCTAAATTTGGGGGCCAACAGAGGTGAGGCAAAGAACCTCACCCCCCCACTGGTGCAAAGGCCTATCCACAAGTATGGCTGTATGCTGGACCAGTAGTCAGTGACGGGTATGATCCAATTGCAGTGGACCAAAGTAAGACAGGAGGCTGACACCTTGAGGTCAGCTCATCCGATGATGGGTAAGGACCATATTGGACAACCTAAGACAGGCACGGTCCCTAAGCCACATGCTTGTTGTTTAATTAAACAGAAGGGGGGGAGATGCTGAGAGCCGCAGCCGAGTCGGGATGACGCATGGCATTTTGCCAGTACTTTTGAGTTCTCACGGAGTCCCGATGAGTTCCAGTTGAGCTCTGGTGGGGATTCTGGGGAGTTCGCGTTGGTTGGTGAAGTTCTGGTGGAGGGAGTTCCGGTTGGTGTATGGTGTGTCCTGGAGAAAGCCATGTGGGTGGTGTTCACGGGAGTTCGGAAATAAAGTTTGTTCCTGTTTGAGTGGCTCGTGATTTGTGCCCAGCCAGACTGCAGCAGGTGAAGACAGCATTTGCTCATGTGTGAAACCCAGAAAGAGACATTTATGAAAGCTAATTAATGGTGACAATCATGATGCAAGTGAAAATATGGGCTGAAATCAAGCTTTTCTAAGGACCCAGAGAGTTGCTGTGCCTCTCTGATTCCTGAGAGAAAGAAAAGAGTTGACATGTCCCAGAGCCCCAGCCTCTCAGAGCTCTCTGAGGACATCTGGCCCCAGAGAAGGGAACTCAGATGTTCAGGGCTCCCAGAGCTCCCTGTTGGAACTGCCCCTTCATCTCCCTAGCCCAGGGACATATTTTAAAACCAGAGGAGTGATTGTCCTGACTCTGGCAGACTCTCTCATTTAGTCAAAGAGAAAAAGCAAAATCCACACTTCTGAGGAAATGCCCCCGGCACCGTGCAGTAGACCAAGGAAGGGAGACCCATCACCTGGTGGCTGTGCTTCGGACCAGCTCTGTGTGGCCAGGACTCCAGTGGTCACAGGTGACCCCTGTCAGGGAGAAGCCAACTTTATGCATAACCTCAGTCCCTGAAGTCTCAATTTCCTTCTCCTTCCACAATTACTGCATTTTTTTTGGCTCAAAAGGCTTTTGAGTCTTATTTAGAGTTTAATTACTTAAATAGAAGAATGTCCAGTGAGAAAGTGAAAAACTAGCTAAGCTTTTGTACGAGATTTCCCACTTCCTGGCCTTCTCTTCAAATTCCTCAAGTTTCCAGGGTGAATCAGAATGAGGTCAGCTTCAGAAAAACAGAATAAGTCATCTCCCCTCTTTTCCAAGATGCTCTTCAAACACAGGGATAGGATGCATGATGACCAGCAGGGGGCCTCTGCCTTCAGGGCATGTTCCTAGCATGCACCTGGGGGGACAGAAGACATCTAGGTTCACACAGGGTCTTTGCCATAACTGACTGCTTTCTCCCTTGACTATTAGACAGCAAATGGGGTCCAAATGAGATGGACCCTGCCTTTTAAAGCCAGCCCTGTCCTGTGACGGTTTGACCCTCATTGCCTGGAGGGCACCTGACACCTGACAGGGGCTAGGGCCACTCCTGCTCCCGTGGAGAGCAGCCCTGGGGTATGAGAACTGTCTTCATCCTCCATGTCCAGGCACAGTTATGCTGAGGAAGGTCCGGGGACACTTGTCAGCTTTGGTAAACAAAGAAAATAGGGCATTTATCCACCCTTCCTTGTTTTAGAGCATTTTCTATGTAAATCAAGTGATCCTAATTTTTCCTTGCCCCTTTGAAGTATATGGACATCTTTTTCAAAGCCAAGTAATGCTCTTGACAGTATTAGAACTCAGAATGTTTTTCTTCGAGGCCTGGAGTGCTCCCGTGGGACCAAGCTCCACATTGCAAAACCAACCTCTGCCTTTTTTTTAAATATTTATTTTTTACTTATAGGTGAACTCATATATCTTTATTTTATTTATTTTTTTATGTGGTGCTGAGGATTGAACCCAGGGCCTTGCGTGTGCTAGGTGAGCGCTCTACCTCTGAGCCTCAATCCCAGCCGCCCAGCCTCTGTCTTGAAGGGAGCAGCGCACTCGTCTTGTGATAAAGGCAAAGATAACTCAGGGTCCGCCTCAGGGCCAGGTGAATTTCAGATGAACCATGTTTGCCAAGTGGAGGAGTCAGTCCTCTTACTTGAAGCTCAGTTACACTTTATCTTGAGAACATATATTTTCTGGCTTGTATCCATTTGAGTGTAAAAGGTGAGTGTAAAAGTCGAGGTTCTTTTTTTCTTTTTCTTTTTGGCACTGGGGATTGAACCCAGGGCCTTGTACATGTGAGGCAAGCACTCTGCCAACTGAGATATGTCCCCAGCCCCAAAGGTGAGGTTTTAAAACTTGCTTCTGTCATGTCTGCCTTTCGGCCTTGGCTTCACTGGATAACTTTTGATGTGCATGACATTCTGGCTTAATATTTTTCAACAAGAAAATCGTTTTTCTTTTCCTCCTTTTTAGACAGGCTTTATGGATTAGAAACAGATTTTGCTTTTGATTATCTTCTCCACACACACAGGTGACACCAGATCAAGGTGAACCCAGCATGTACCCAAGGGACCAGGGCCTGCTGTCTGCTGGGACTGTTGGTGGGCAGGGTGGTTTGATGTGGGTGCGCTGCCTTGTGGCTGGGAGGTGGAGTAGTTCACGGCAGGGCCTCCACCTGTGAACTCGCAGTGTCCCAGTGATCCTCAGCAGCTCTCAGAGAAACAGTGGTGACAGTACCAGGGACAGCACCCAGTGCCCAGGACAGCTTCTCAGCAACAGTCACCACACAGCAGGTGTGGGTGGTCAGCAAGGTCCACAGCAGCTCGTGTCCACCGCTGTGAGCCACATCCAGCACCAAAACAGTGTGGACAGGCCACGCAGAGCACTGGGGACCCCAGCAGCAGGAGGGGTGGGGCAGCAGTGGTGTCCACCGAGGAGCTCCAAGAGCGGCTGCTGCAATGCTCCAGAGAACAGCAGAAACGCAACGCGTGGGACATTCCAAATGTGCACAGAGAGCAGAGAGAGGTGACAGTAGCACCCCGGAGGAGAGAAAATAAACCAATAAAACTCGACAAGATGGAGAAGAGGACAGGAAGGAGGGGAAGGGTAACAAGAGAAACAAAACCCAAAAGCAAAGCAATGGAATGACTCCCACCGTCAAGGAGAGAACATGGCAAGTGGATGAAACCCATGAGAGAAGTGGGAGAGATGTGTGCACCAGCCACGGCCGCCCCACAGAGAGGCAGGGAGGTGAGGGGCACCCTGCTGAGGTGCAGAGCTCTGCTGCCGGTGCCCACTGCCCTGCTCCTCCTTCCTGGTTCGCCATCACCCAGAGAGCAGGGCTGCTGTCACCCTGCACTCTGCCAGCTGGGGGCCTGAACTGACTCTGCTAGAGAGAGCGCTGGGCTTCCCTTCCCAGGAGTTAGGACAGCAGGTCCACTGGGGTTCTGTCCAGAAGGACGAGGTCCGTGAGCCCCAGCGCGGCCTGAAGCCGAGGTCTGGAGGGGACGTGCTCGAGGCTGGGTGCAACTCTGATGGGGACTTGGGACTTTGTGCCTGGGCATCTGCTCTGGAGAATGAGCTCCACATGTCTCTGCTGGGCACCTGGATCTCAGGGGCCTCCAGAGAAGTCTGCTCTCAGGGCAGGTGGTCAGCCCACCACCTCCTGCCCACTTCACTGCCCAGGAAGGTGGACTTCCCAGCTCAGTCCTGGGTGCACGCACCCCATCCAGCTCTTCCCCCTTCCCTTCCCTTCTCTTTCCTTCTTTCTCCTTTCTCTTCCTTGTTCTGGGGACTGATCCCAGTAGCACCTCGCCCCTGAGCTCTCTCCCCACTGTAGGGACAGGTCAGGGCCTCACTAAGTGGCTGAGCTGGCCTGGTGCTTGTGACCCTCCTGCCCACTTCCCAGGTCCCTGGGGTTCCAGGTGTGGGCCACCACTCCCAACTTCAATGCTTCTTTCTTAAAAACAAAATATCACCTCACATACCAGAGGGCAGTAACCAAAATCAGGAGATTACTCCTTAGAGCGTATTTAGATATCACCAGCTGTACCAATGGATCCGTGTCTGTCAAAGGATGATCCCAATCCTGTGCTACAGCACCAAATGTCAGTCTCTCAAGGCCCCTTTATTCTCTAAAATTCCTGAGTCTCCCTTTGCCTTTTATGACACTAATGATTTTGAAAGACATGGGACATTTTACAGTCTCCTTTCTGCCAGGGACTAGAAGGAAGTTCTCCTTCAAAGAATAGCCTGACAGTTACAAGAAACAGCCCCCTGGGAGACACCTGCCTGGGAGACACCCTGCAGCCTTCCATCTCCCTGAGACATCCTGCGCTATCTCACCTTGTGAAGACTTCCAGCAACTGCCGATAAGAGAGCTCCCCCATCCCCAGCCCATAAGTACCCCTGTGTGAACAATAAAAGTTGGCAGCTTGATCAGAACTCCTGTCTTGCTGTCACCCTTCGTGTCTCTTGTCCCTTCATTCCTCCCTATCTAGGTTCGCTGCCCACGTTGATGTGTCCTGCCCGTTGGGACACTTTCGATGGACTTCTACTTTTCCTGGAGCTTAGACTCAGGAGAGCCCTGGGCAGGTGCAGTAGAGAAGGGCACTGAGCACTGACCGCACCTTTCCAGGCTGCGTGCTGCTGGAGGGTCCTCTCTGCACTGCGCTGCTACCCTCTGTGTCCACAGGTGTCTGTCTGGTGTGCAGCGCCACGTGACTCTTCATTCTTTGGCATGAGTAATTCATGGGGGAGACACTTCCAGGCCATGTTGATTCCCGTGACACCTAAACCCTCACCCACTGGTCTGAGCATGCACTCATGGTCTCTTCCTGGAGAAATTGTTGTTAGGATGTTGCAAAGGGCGATTTTCTAATTTCACTGCTCTCCTTTTGCATTTATCATTTGTGTGTTCCATGCAAGTTAGAGCTTTCCCTTCTCCCTGGTTCACTTATGTTCATTGTGCACCTTTGTGATCTTGGTTCATGGGAAGGTGATGTCATCTTATGTCATTACTCAGTTTGACTCAGATTTTCTCACTTTGGCCAGCAGAGCCCTGCAAGCTGGCCCCCTAGTAGGCATGCCTGTCCCTCTTGGATCCCTTCTTTACCTTGTGACATAATAGAAGCTCAGTCTCATCTTACCTTTCTCTGAATTAGCCCTGAAACCTTCTCTGTGTTAAACGCTCTTCTTCCTTTGTATCAGAAAATGGTATTCAGAACCCAAACCTGGACAGAGGTGAATGGAGTAAACCATTTATTTTCCTACTTTCATACCAGAGACATCTTCTCATCCAAATGAGCCCAAATAGTGCTCTCCTCAAAGGGCTCATCTTCCACCAAATGCACAAGTGTTTGGGGATCTCCTCTGTGCCAAGTGCACCCTGGGTAAGGGACCAGGGTCACACAGGAGTGAAGGGACAGTGACCAGGGCCCTGGCTCCCACCCAGCCCTGTGCTGTGCTCCCTGGTGGAGAAGCCACACTCCTGTCACCTCAGCTCGGCCCTGAGATCAACATGTTGGTGTCCTTTGCACCAGGGACCAGGACGGAAGCAGAGTGAACATGTGCAAGGGTCATTCTTGTCTGTAGATGACCGTGGAGGTGTCCTTGAGCTTCACACTAGGACTGATTTCTAAAGGAGGGGTGGGAGGATCCTTCTGAGTGTCCAGGCTCACTTCCTGTTTCACGTATGAGGAATAAAGCAGCCAGTGGGCAGCAGTGTGAGCTCCGTACACAGATGTAGGACGGTGACTTTGGTCCTGCCCAGGTCCTGGTTGGGGCTTTCTCTGAGAGCAGAGTCCCCAGTGCTGGTCATCAGGTGCCACATCCCTGTGGGTGGAGAAGGCCTTAAATATGAGTGGAGCTGACGCTCTGTGTCTCAGACCCTGGCCCCATTCTGATTCAGTCGTGGGCCTTTGGGAAGGGGAAGGGAAGGCCAAGAAATGGAACCTCAGACACAGAAACTTGGCTGGTTGTTCACTTTCTCACTGCACAAACTTTTACTAAAATAATTATGTCCAATTAAGCCTGGGATTACTTCTGAGCCAAACAAAAGCAGTAATTGTGGAGGGAGAGAAAGCCCTACTCCAGGGACTGAGGTCTCAGAGTGGTTGATGCTCTCTGACAGGTGTCACCTGTGACAACTGGAGTCCTGGAGGTGGTTTATATGGCAAGAGCCCCACAGACCCAGAGGTACAACAGGACCTGGGGAGCTGCCCTTGTCAGAAGGACCAATGCAGAGCTGTCTGCAGCACAGCCACCAGGTGAGTGGCCTGAGGGTTCTGGTTTCCTCACAGGCACAAGTGACCTTTCCGCAGCAGCACGGAGCTGACTCTCTGTGGCTGAGCAAGGGGGTTGCTGAGCGGGTCATGAGCCTTAGGGCCTCACTGTGCCTGTTTGTAGGAAGGACCTGAAGACAGAGGACACAGATGTCCCCCCAGAGACTCTTAGGCATCTCTGTCCTTATGTTCAGGATCTGGTACCACGAGAGAGCTCTGGGTGCATATTTGCAGAAGGTTACCATCTTTCTTTATTTAACAAATCAGAATGGCGCAGATCTTTTCAAGACTCTATGAAAAGTTTTGTACCTTCAGCCTGGAATTTCACCTGAATTGTGACTGCATTAGCCTTCTTAAAATTTGACATTTCCTTTTAGATGCATTTCTCTTTTTCCAGGATGGAGCCCTGTGGTCTTTTTCTTGATGTTAATAATTCCTTAAGCAAGTTTCTGGGTAATTTCAAAGAGTTGTTTCAATTCATCCTTGAATCATCCCTATTACAATATATATCATGCCATACTTGGAAGCCAATTCCACTACTTACACACATGTTTGATGGAGAAATTATTAGAAACTATTAAGATTATGTGCTGGGTTATGGCCCAGTGGTAGAGCACTTGCCTACATGTGTGTCGTCCTGGGTTCTATCCTCAGCACCACATAAAATAAATAAATGAAACAAAGGTATTGTGTTCAACTATAACTAAAAAATAATTATTTAAAACAAAAACAAAAACTATTAATATTAAACACTATGCTTGCTTTTTAAAGAGTACCCACTACAACTCTGCCAGGCTGGGGGTTATTATAACATGAAATATCTCACTTTACTTTTATCCTGTTATTTTCCAGCAATAATCAGTCATTTTTTTAATTCATTTTGAAAACCCTGTCTGATGCATGCACTCATCTGCATGAACGGTTGACTGTTGGTCCTGGTGGGGCTTATGTCAGTCTGAATGTGAGGCCTGCCTTGTAAAATAGTTCACCACTCCCCAAGGCAACCTGGGAGAGAAGGCAGGTGTCTGATATCTTCACTTTGGACAGTAAGAAAGAGAAGTCATATATTATAAGTCTCTGAATCTGCCCCCAAACATGAGTCAGAGCTTTGAAATTGGGAAAAGGCAGAGAGAGCTAGAAAACATGTGAACTCCTAGACAAACAAATGAAAAATACACAGGAGAAGTTCTGATAAATCTGCGAGGACATTGGGACATACCGACCACAGTAGTAATTTTTCACCCATCAAGAGGCTCCCTGCTACACACTAGGGCTTGCAGAAAAGTGTCGTTAGTATAAACAACATGCAATTCCCATGCATTGGACCAAACATCCTGTTTCCTTCATTCTGGAGAAGTTGCCCACAGTTTGAAAGAAATCCCTTGGTGAGAAAAGGGATTGAGAACAGAGGTGTAAGGAGCAACCTTTTATCCATGCCTGAGTCTGAAAATCGGCTTGGCCTGGTGAAGACCAAAGCAGCCCGTTGTTAACCAGGCTTGCAGGGAGCCACACAGAGCAGGCTGCAAATCTCACAGAAACCATTCCCCTGCCGATCTGCAGCAGCTGCACTGTGCCACCGTGACCCTGTGTGAGTGAGTTCTTCCCAATGTAATGATCCCCTCCTGCTGTGCCAAGTGTGGCCCTTAATGGAACCTAGTCCATGAAGTGCCTCACCTCACCACTGCACCAACCCTAATGAACCCCTTCTCCTCACCCAGCTCCATAAGCATCCACACATCCAGAAGGGATGCTGGCTCCCCCAGGGGTCCTTGAGGTCACTCACGGGGAGCTCAGACCTCTGCCAAGACCCTCCTAGAGGGTCACCCTGGCTCCTCTGGCACCAGCCATGGCTGCATCTGCTGAGGATCTGATCTTGTCAGACAGGACACTCGATGCTGATGTCTTTGTCTGATTCAGTGAACCTCAGAATCCTGTCTGGAAAGGTCGTGCAGAGTGACGTGACCTTGAGGATCACCAGGACCACCACAGACTTGTAAGCAGGAGGTCCCAGAGTCGGTTGGGGCTTACAGTTTAGAATCACTAAATTCAGTTCTCAAAAATGAGACATTTGTAAGCAAAAGGCAAACCCAGAAACCATTATACTCCCAAAATGTGACCCAGAAAGGAATACTGAGCAGAAGGAGAGGCACTGTGGGTGGTGCGATGGTCAGAGAAGGGAAAGACCTGAGCATCGGGGTTTTCTAAGGTGTGTGTGGGGGGGGTGGGGAGGGCTGAAAGGACAGACCTGAGCCCAGGATTTTAGAACTGATGATGAGGACAGACAGAATGATAACAGAGACATGGCAGTAGTTGAGGTTTGGCCAACAGTGGGTTGAAGGCAGCCTCCCTGAGGTTGAGCACAGGGTGGGATTAGGGATGTGGAAGCAGAACTGGTTTTGCTTGTGTGGACTTTAAACAAAAGGTGGATTGAAAACTTAGAACTTTGAATACTAGCCCCCAGGATAGTATTTTCCCCCATATTTTTATTAATTAAAGAGACACACAGAGAATGCTGTTGTGGTTTAGAAATGAGGGTCACACCAAGCTCCTGTGTGGAGCAATGCAGGGAGTCAGAGAGGAAGTGATGGGTCACGAGAGCCTTGGCCTAGTCGGGGCCTTAGTCCCTGCTGGGGTTAACGGGGGGTGACTGTAGGCAGTGGGCAACTGGGGGTGCGTCTTGGGTGGGCAGTTTGTCCAGTGTGGGGGTCTCTCTCTTGCTTCCTAGTGCCATGTTCTCAGCTGATTTTCTGTACCACATTCATCTGCCATGATGCTCTGTCACACCTCTGGCCCTTGAGGATGGAGTTGGTCCTCTGTGGACTTGGGTCCCTAAAATCACGTGCCCACAAATGAGGCTTTCCTCCTCTAAAATTGTTCTTGTCAAGTCTTTTGGTTACAGCCGAGGAAAAGTGGAGTAAAAAAAAAATGAGTAGAATAGTTCTTTCTATAAAACTAGCACTGTGATGTGTGTACTGACTGCCATGACACTTTAGAGAACTGATGTATGAAAGGCTTTCTGCAGATAAATAGAGTCATTTCTGATGTTTTTCCCTAAAACATGTCTGAAGCATCCAAATGCTTCCGCCTAAGAAGTAAGAAATGGTTCTGAACTTTGTGAAGGGAACAACCTTCATGTTCCTAACAGGACTGGGCATTACTGGGAACACCTTTGTCCTTGTGAGCTACATTTGTGTTTTCAGAGGCAGTGAGAAGAAACCTATCCACCTCATTCTCATCCACTTGGCTTTAACAAATATCCTAATGCTTTTTACCAAAGGTACACCAAGGACAATAGCCAGCTTTGGTTTGAGAAAACTTCTAGGTGACATAGGCTGTAAGATTGTGGTTTATCTGGAGAGGGTGGCCCGGGGCCTGTCCATCTGCACAACCAGTCTCCTCACAGTGGTCCAGGACATCATCATTAGTCCCAGAGCCTCCAGGTGGGGGAGGCTGCAGCCCAGGTCTGCATGGCACGTCCTTCCCTTGTTGCTCTTCTGTTGGATTCTCAATTCCTCGATAAGCACAAACTTACCATTTTACATCAAAAATACCAACAGCTTGAACACATCAGAATTTAGTGAAAGTGACAACTACTGCTATTTTATACCAGAAAACTGGATAATCAGATCGATTTTTATTGCTCTCATGGTCCTTCGAGATGCTGTGTTCCAGGGTGTCATGGGCTTGGCCAGTGGCCACATGGTCTTCCTCCTCCACAAGCACCACCAGCACGTGCTCCACCTTCAGACCTCCAAGCTCCTCCACAGAACCCCCCCTGAGGTGAAGGCTGCGAAGAGTGTTTTCCTTTTGATGCTCTGCTTTCTCTTCTTCTATTGGGCAGATTGTTGTGTTTCATTATGTTCAGTTTTCTCCTTACTGAAGGATTATGTATCTGGAAGTGCTCATGAATTTCTCATCATTGGTTATGCGATTGTTAGCCCATTTCTGCTGATTCACAGAGATGGATATCTGGTTGAAAGTTGCCGTGCTCACTAAGAAAGAAAAACTTTGAGAAATTATCCATTTCAGTGACCCTTTTAGTATGTTTGAAATCCTGTTAGTTTTGTGTTGCTGTATGTGATGCAAGACATTAAGAGGAGGGAAGTCACACAGGTGCATTCTCACGGCTCCAAGTCGGTGATGGTCTTGAATGCACAGAGGTCACTGGGAGCTGGAGGGACCCAGCTATCTCCTCTTTGTTCTTCCTGCCACCCTTCAGGAAGAATCTGGTGTTCTCCTGCATGTTAGGTGGCTCTTTCATACCACCACTTCTGCTAGTGAGAAGCTGAAGAACAATTCAGAAAATCACAACAAGATTACTTATGTATCCATCTCCAGACCCAAGAAGTCCAGTTCTAGGGCCTGGTCTTCCAGATGTGCTTGCTTACATAAGATACACAGAATAAAAATATTTTATATTACAGTTTTAATTAATAAACAAACTTGAGTATTCGATAACTGGGCCATTGTTGTTATTTAAAGTATTTATAAATTTTCATCCTACAAAGTGGAATTTTATTGAACTTGTTAAGAACAAGGGTGGGTTCAAACTAATAGGTTGTAGGAAATATTACAATTAAAAAGCAGTGGAGACTAATAGTACTTTAGAAAGGAATACCAAGCATTTAACTGGATTGTGTCTGCATATGAACAGCTGCAAAACACAAAAGAACTTTTTTTTCCATTTTTTTTATTGATTGTTCAAAACATTACAGAGCTCATGATATATCATCTTTCATACATTTGACTCAATTGGGTTTTTAACTCCCCAAATACATAATGCAGACTTACTTCTGTTACATACTCACATTTTTACATAATGGCATATTAGTGTCTGTTGTATTCTGCTACCTTTCCTATCCCCTACTATCTCCCCTCCCCTCCCCTCCCTTCCCATCTTCCCTCTCTACCTCCTCTGCTGTTGTTCAATTCTCTCCCCTTTTTTCCCCCCACCCCCTTGCCCCTCATAACCTCTTATAATTTTGTGTATCACTGAAGGTCTCCTACCATTTCCATATGTTTTCCCTTCTCTCTTCCTTTCTCTCCCCCCATTCGTCTTAGTTTACTGTTAGTCTTTTCCTCATGCTCTTCCTTCCTGTTCTATTCTTAGTGGCTCTCTTTATATCAAAGAAGACATTTGACATTTGTTTTTTAGGGCTTGGATAGCTTCACTTAGCATAATCTGCTCTAATGCCATCCATTTCCCTGCAAATTCTATGAAAAGAACTTGAAAGACTAGTTTCTCATTTGGGAGAGAGAAGCCTTATGAAAGTGCATCAAGAAATCATTTTTCTCTTTTTATATTTTCTAAACCTTTAAATGCATTTTAAACCAATGAATAAATAAAATTGAAAATAATCTGAGGCTTCTATAAAGTCATTGCTTTTTATGGCCTTTCCATTGCTCATGCTTTTGACCTTCCCTAGTCTTAATGACATACAAACTGTTCTGGTTTTAATTAGGGGAAAAATTGCTTTGCCCTTGTCCTAAATTGGAACCCAGAGCCCATGAGTTTGGAATGCTCACTTCTGACTATGAGGGTCTCGCCAAGACCCTCTGCACTCCTGGGATGCATTGTGCTCACTCCACATGTTCACTGAAGATGGATCAGAGGGAGGAGGCACAGAGGCGCTCCTGGTGATGGAGGCCTTTTGTGTCTCTTGGTGGCCCTGCTGATCAGTGGAGTAGACAAAGGGGAAGGAAAGTAGAGGGAGATATGGGACAGGGAAAGACAGTGGGTGAATGTGACCTCACTTCCCATCGACATTTGTGAGAACACCACAATGAGTCAGGCAGACTTTCCATTCCAGAGCAGCCACATTCACATGCTAATATTTATGTGGAACCTTCTCTTGTCATTAGTTGTGAGTCTGTTTTCCACAAAGGTAGGAGGGAAACACAGATGTGAGACAAACAGAGTCAACCAATATTTATGAAATGATAAGTTTAACAATATGCCTAAACTCATATAATGAAGTTCTTTGGTCAATAGGACCCAAAGTCATCTACAGGTTCAATACCATCTCTATCAAATGACAATGACATTTTTCACAGTACCAGGGAAAATAGTCCAAAATTCCTATGGATGAGGAGAAGACCTAGAATAGGGAAAATAGTCCAAAATAAATATGGATTGTTGAGAGCCACAGCTGAGTCGGAATGGCCCCTGGCATTTTGCCAGAAGTAATGGTTGAGAGGTAAGCCCTTAAGATGATGCTGAATTGATTCAATTGTATATTAGACCTTTACACCAGTAATAGGGCGGCTCTTGCTGCCTCGGGTGCCCGCTACTTTGAAGTTCCTTTGAGTTCTTGCAGCATTCCAAGAGTGAATGCGTGCATAGCCCAGTGTAGGGAATTCTGGTTGGTGTGTGGTGGTTCTTGGAGGATCCGTGTGGGTAACATTCGGGAGAGTTCACAGGGAGTGTGCGTGGAGTTCTGTGGGAGTTCGGAAATAAAGTTTGTTTCTGCTTGAGTGCCTCATGATTTGTGCCCAGCCAGACTGCAGTATTTGGTGGCACATATGGGGAACGCCTGAAGCTGGGAGGTAAGTGAAATTGCTCACCCCTGAGGGAAGGCGAGAGAATGGGTGACCATTTCAAAAAACAATGTGTTCTTGATTTTATTTGTTTTGTTTTTGTTTCAAGCTGCTTATTCCTAGAACTTTCTCAGGCAAACTGGGAAAAATGGTTGGCTCTAGGTTTGAAGTTGTTCGGCCCTGAGGAAGAGATAGAGATAGACCACGACTATACATTTCAAGAAAATAGGAAAATTGATACAACGATTTTTTTGTTCCATTTTTGTTTCATTTTGCTTTGTTTTTGTTGAGTTATCTGGTTGAGTTGCGTTATCCTTGTAACAGAAAAATGGGGTCAGAAATTAGCAAAAATCAAACTGAAAGAATGTTAAGTAAATTGTTAGAGAAAGGAGACATCCCAGTAAAACCAAAAAATGTCAGGGCACACATTGATACAATACAAAAATGTAGCCCATAGCTTTTAAGGAGGAGTTGTTGAATATATCACAATGGGACCATCATGGTGAAGATTTAAGGGAAAAGGAAAAGAAAAACCCAGGAACTCTGCCAGTTGGCACATTACCATTATGGACGTTGTTACGATTTTGTTTGCCTAGTCCAAAGCCTTCAGTTCAGACTATAGTAAAAGATCAAGTAAAAGAGAAGGTCTCTCAAGCTAGTCAGACAGAGGAAGAAAATTTAAAGGAGGAAGAACTATCAGAGGAAAAGTTACAACAGGAGGCTGCTACTAACACCTTTCTATCACCAGAGGGCATAAATGTCAAACCAACAGCTCCACCTATAGAGACAACATAAGCTAGGGGGCCCCCTACTCCCGTAGTTGATAGATGGGATCCTGAGACAGGACCTCAAAGATTAGCATGCCCTGTACTTGAGCAGGCAGGAGGGCAGCAAATTCACTGTGCTTTAGATTTCAAAACAGTGAAGCAGTTAGAGGAGGATGTACAACCTATGTTCCCCAAGCACCCTTCACTGTAAGCATGGTCAAATCCATTACCAAGTTGGACATGACGCCAGCAGATTGGGCTAGTATGTGTAAAGCTGTGCTAAATTGAGGGCAATATTTGTTATGGAAGGTTGGTAATGAGGAATTTTTCACGGAGACGGCTAAGCGATGTGCAGCAGCCGGTTATCCTCAGAGAATTCTAGATATGTTGTTAGGAAAAGTACCTTATGAGGATCAGCAGCTACAAATTAGATATGATCCTGCTATATACTCACAAATTGCTGCAGATGCAGTTAGGGCATGGAAGACTTTACAAGGACAAGAAGATTTACAAGGTCAATTATCTAAGATAATACAGGGACCTAATTAATCATATGCTGAATTTGTATATAGGCTTATTCAAACAGCTACCAGAGTTTTTGGAGATACAGAACAAGTAATGCCATTAATAAAACAACTGGTTTACGAGCAAGCAAATCATTGGTGCAGAGAGGTCATTAGACCATGTAAACAGGAAGATTTAAACACGTATATTAAATTATGTAGAGACATTAATGAACAAGAGCAAGTCTTGGCAGCTATAGTACAACAGGCTTTAGATGTCAGGCAAAAAACATGCTACAATTGTGAACAAACAGGACATTTAAAAGGAATTGCCCCATAGGAGGAGGGTTCAACAAAACTAGATATCAAAGGGGTAGAATACCAGGTATTTGCCTACGATGCCGTAGAGGGAGACATTGGGCTAATGAATGCCGTTCTCAAACCACCATAAAGGGTACTCTGTTATCAAAAAACGGACAAGGACCAGGTGTTTACCCACGATATCATGGAGAAAAACATCAGGCTCCACTTCCAAAAAAGGGACAAAGGGGCCCAATGCTCCGGGGCCCATGACCACAAATATACCGGGCATTGGAGGAACCAAGCAATGCCATCAGGGTAGTGCCCAGAACACATTATTCATCAGATCTCTCATCAGACAAACCAGAAGGAGCACAGAGTTGAACATCTGCGCTTCCACCAGAGCAGCACTAATTCCTGAGATGGGCGTTCAAATTATTCCCACAGAAGTAAAAGGACCTCTTCCCCAAGGAACAGTAGGCTTATTGTTAGGACACAATTCTTCTACTCTAAAATTACTTATGATAAGTCCTAGGGTAATTGATCCCGATTATGAAGGTGAAATAAAAATTATAGCTAGTTCTCCAAGAGGTATATCAGTAATTTCATCAGGAGATAAAATTGCTCAGTTATTAATAATACTCAGCCTACATGATAAATTTTCCAGTAGTACTATAGAAAGAGGTTCCAGGGGATTAGGCTCCACAGGTGTAGATTGGCCTATGCTGTCTTTAAATTTAGTTTCTCACCCAAAGCTAAAACTAAATATTCAAGGACATGAATTTAATGGGCTACTGGATACAGGTGCAGACCTTAGCATCATCTCTCGTCAAGAATGGCCAAAACATTGGCCATTACAACAAGCCACTCAAACGCTTTGAGGCCTAGGAGTGGCTACTAATCCCCATAGAAGTGCAATGGTATTAGATTGGAAGGTTCCTGAAGGATATGAAGGAACTATACAGCCATATGTATTGGATCATCTTCCCGCAAATTTATGGGGACGAGATGTCTTAGATCAATTAGGTTTGACATTAACAAATAGCATCAATCCAAATGCTCCCACTATTAGGGCTAGACAAGGTTTCAGAGAAGAAAAAAGATTAGGAGAAAAGGAACAAAGTATAGTGACGCCAATAAAAATAGATCAAGGAACAGACAGACATGGATTAGATTTTCAGGAGGGGTCACTGAGACAATAAAAATTACTTGGAAATCAGAAAGACCAGTATGGGTTCCTCAGTAGCCCCAGACTAAAGAAAAGATACAAGCAGCCCATGACCTGGTCAAACAACAATTAGTGGAGGGACATATACAGCCTTCCATATCTTCCCATAATACTCCCATGTTTGTCATTAAACAGAAATGTGGTAAAAGGAGATTATTGCAAGATTTAATAGCCATTAATAATGAGATGGTTATCATGGGACCTACTCAATCAGGGATTCCTCAATTGTGTGCTTTGCCAAAAACCTGGTTTGTTTTAGCTATAGATATTAAAGATTGTTTTTTTTTCAATTCCAATTCATCCTAAGGATAGTCCACGTTTTGCATTTACTATCCCTGTGCTGAATCATGAAGGTCCTGATCAGAGATATGAATGGAAAGTCCTCCCTCAAGGGATGGCTAACAGCCCAACTATGTGTCAAATTTATGTTAACAAAGCAATCCAGCCACTTAGAGATCAAAATCCTCAACTACAAATATTTCACTATATGGGCAATGTATTATTAGCACACAAAGATAAAAACACATTGCTAGAATGATATGCCACACTCATAAATTTATTAAAATATTATAATCTAGAGATAACAATAGATAAAGTACAAGTAAATTTTCCAATTAATTATTTAGGAGTTCTATTATCCTCAACCATGGTCCATCCACCAAAAATTCAAATATGAGTAGATCAACTCAAATCACTTAACAACGTTCAAAAGTTGTTAGGAGACATAAATTGGATAAGGCCTTATCTAGGCATACCAACAGGAGAGTTGGGACCTTTATTTGATATCCTAAAAGGCCCATCAGATTCAAAATCACCCCGCATGTTACGCCTGAAGCAAGAAAGACATTAAAAATCATTGAAACATATATGGAAAATATGCATTTGGATAGAATTGATATAAGTTTGCCTTTATTATTTATTGTACTACCAACTAAAAAATATTCCTACAGGTGTATTTTGGCAAGAAGGTCCATTATTGTGGATACATTTATCTTATTCTCCTAACACTATTCTAATAGGTATCCTGAGGCTGTAGGACAATTGATACTCAAAGGAATAAAAGCAGCAAAGGGAGTGTTTGGAATTTCTCCCAATAAAATTATTACTCCATATACTATGGATCAAATTGATGAGTTAGCTAATGAGTTAAATACTTGGGCAATAATCATGTGCAAATCTAATGTTTCATTTCATAATCACTTAACATCTAATCCTTTATTGTCTTTTTGGTCTTCGCATCCTGTAGTTTTTCCAAAAATGACAAGAAAAACACCTATCATGAATGCTCCAAGTATATTCACTGATGGGTCAAATAATGGTACAGCAGCAGTAGTTACTCTTGATCAAACTTTTACATTATTAGTACTCAAACAATCAGCTCAAAAGGTAGAGCTTAATGCATTATTACAAACTTTTGTGATGTTTAAAGATTCTGTATTTAATTTATTTTCTGATAGCCAGTATATAGTTAATGCTATAGTATCCCTTGAAGATACTGGTAGGATTTCTCCTTCCTCTACTGTTTTCTCTTTGTTTTCCACTATACAAAGTCTAATGTGGGACAGAAAAGATCCATTCTTTATAGGACATAACAGGGCACCTACAGGATTGCCTGGAGCCCTTAGTTTGGGCCGTGATTTAGCAGAAAAAACTATACGTGACATACATATTTTCTCTACACTAAAAGAAGCTACAAATTTTTATAAAAAGTTCCATGTCAATGCTAATACTTTACAAAAGCATTTTAAAATAAGTAACAAACAAGCTAGACAAATAATAAAACAATGTCAAAATTGTGTGACCTTTTTACCACAAGTTAATCTTGGAGTCAATCCTACAGGACTGATACCTAACCACATTTGGCAGATGGATGGCACACACTTACCAGAATTTGGAAAATTAAAATATTTATATGTTACAGTTGATACTTCTTATGGATTTTTGATGGGCTCCCTTCATGCCAGAGAAAAAACTAAAGATATTATAGCTCATTGCTTACAAAATTTTGCCACTGTGGGCGTTCCAAAACAGTTAAAAATAGATAATGGTCCTGGTTATACTTCTACCTTTTTAAAACAATTTTGCTCATCATTTGACATTACTCATATAACAGGAATCCCATACAATCCACAGGGACAAGGCATAGTTGAAATAGCTCATCAAACTATTAAAATGTACTTATTAAAGCAAAAAGAGGGAATTGGGAAGTGGTATATATCCCCCAAAGATAAACTTAAAATAAACCTTTTTACTCTAAACTTTTTAAGTTTGGATTCATCAGGGCTTTATTGCCTACGGTACTTTGGAAGGATATTCTAACAGGACAATGGAAATGTCCTGACCCAGTGATTGTCTGGAGTCGGGGGTCTGTTTGTGTGTTTTCACAGGGAGAATAGCAGCCGATTTGGATTCCAGAGAGACTAACTAAAGCGATTTCTACACACCAAAAAGAAGATGACTGAGCTCAAATCCATAACTGCTGATATCCTTACATCTGCAACAATGATTCTCCCACACCTG
Organism: Ictidomys tridecemlineatus; assembly: GCF_052094955.1. NCBI lineage: Eukaryota > Metazoa > Chordata > Mammalia > Rodentia > Sciuridae > Ictidomys > Ictidomys tridecemlineatus. The sequence continues at coordinate 156,174,674 of NC_135484.1, read as the reverse complement.
GAGGCTAATGAATAATGAACACCATTAGAGCCTATTTCAAATGTAAAAAACCTTGGGGCTACCTTGTGGGAGTACCTTCAGACCCATATGCAAGTTACAAGAAAAAGGATGGGATATTCAAAGAAGAGTCAAACCCAGGAGGTAACCAGCATGCTTTTTTTCAATATGTATTTTATTATTGCCTTTTCCCACATCATGAAGTTCTATTTCATTTTTTGAGCTCATACAGATCTAGGTTAATGTTTTTCTGATCAGTTCTATTTTTTGACTGTGGAGTTTTTAAACATTGCAATGGAGATTTCACCTGTGAAAAGCTACAAGGCCTTTTATTATGTTATGTGTTGTTTCTATTGTATTATGTGTGTACACTTGTGTTTTGTTTTATATGTCTGTATGTGTGTATGTCCATAATATCATATATGAGGAGCGCTCATGAAAAAATGGATCCAAATATTATTTTCATTCTCGTGATTTAAATGGTTTAATTTAAATTAGGTAAACAGCTGTTGAGGATTGTTTTTAAAGGTGGTTAACAGATCTATTTGTTTACTTTCACCTTTCCTTTTCATTATATTTAATAATTCTGTTCAGGAAAATGTAAATTGTTCAAAAAATTGTTTTCTTAGTGCCTGCTGGAATGTTACATAATTTTTTTTAGCTTCATTGCCAGAATTCCTATCTTCATCCCAGTGCCAGTGAAGACAAAGATAAAACCAAACTACAGATTCTACGATAGCTATTATAACAAACTGTATAAACTGATCCATCAATGCATAATAACTCAACAAATGATGCTCAATCAAGGAGTCGATTTACTTTGGGAGGAAATGGACATATTGAGGGAATCCTCTGCTTTGTAATCTTGCAGAACTTGCCTAGACTATGTATCACTTGTGTGCATTGTGAACTATTTGTTAGTGCAGTGAATTGTGGTACTGCTGGGGCAGCTTTGCTGATGGTGTCATCGGTGGTACAATTTTTCCAAAATGAACCATCATTTGGCTTGGTCTCGTGGCATTTTGCATCCTCCTCCCTTCTGCTTGCAAAGGCCAAAATTGGGGGCTAACAGAGGTGAGGCAAAGAACCTCACCTCCCCTTCTGGCACCAAGGCCAAATTTGGGGGCCAACAGAGGTGAGGCAAAGAACCTCACCTCCCCACTGGTGCATAGGCCTATCCACAAGTATGGCTGTATGCTGGACCAGTAGTCAATGATGGGTAAGATCCAATTGCAATGGTACCAACCTAAGACAGGAGGCTGACGCCTTGAGGTTAGCTCATCTGATGATGGGTAAGGACCATATGTAGTATTGGACAGCCTAACAGGCACAGTCCCTAAGCCACATGCTTGGTGTTTAACTAAACAGAAGGGGAGAGATGTTGAGAGCCACAGCCAAGTTGGAATGGCCCCTGGCATTTTGCCAGAAGTAATGGTTGAGAAGCAAGCCATTAAGATAATGCTGGATTGAAACAGGTTGTGTATTCAATTGTATATATGACCTTTACTGTCCTGCAATAGGGCAGCTCTTGCTGTCTCGGGTGCCCTGCTATTTTGGAGTTCCCGTTGAGTTCTCGCGGGGTTCTGAGAGTGAGTGTGCGTGTAGCCCAGTGGGGTTCCGGGAGAGTTCCTGGGGAGTTCCGCTTGGTGTGGTGTGCCGGAGAGGGGCCGCATGGGTGACATTTGAGAGAGTTCGCGGGAAGTGTACGTGGAGTGCTGGTGAAGTTCGGGCAATAAAGTTTCCTGTTTGAGCATACAAGTGCTTTGTGGCAGCTTGGTTATTTGTGCCCAGCCAGACTGCAGCAATTATGAAATGTTTATATGCACTGAACATCTCAAGGTTCCCCATGAACATGTGTAAATTTGGGTCAATTAAATTAACTAAGATCTCTGTGAAAGAAAGCTGTCAAATGTAATCAATGTGACTCATATCACTAGTTATATCACCTCTTATGAGATGCTGGGATGTACTTCCTTATTCAAAGTGGTTTAAATGGTCTATGGCCAACAACCCTGAATACCCCTAATCTCATCTGAAATGAATTGAATTTGAAGGTAACCAAAGGCTACCTTTACCTTGTCCACTGAGGGAACTGTGGGTCTACAGACAGAACACAAAAGTAGTGGCCACATAACTAACTGATAGGAGAAGGATGGAAAATAAGCTCATTAATGTGAGAAACCATCAAAAAGTTTCAAAGTGTATAATGGCTGCCATGCAATACACTCAACTTGATGCATGTCCAGAACAGTGTGCCCTGCTTTGATCAGTATCCAAAACTGTGAAAAGAGAGAAGTTTCCTTCCAACTTTTTCTGGTTGGACACCATGAGCATTCTCACCCCGAGGTGCTCTGGATGTCTGACATGGGGCTACAGGACTTGGTGTTTGTCCCTCTGGATTTTGGTCTTGCTTTGGGGCTGGCCCTTCTTTCTATGCCCCTATTCTTCCCTTTTGGAATGGGGAAGTTCACTTGGTGCCATTGTCTATAGGATGCATATAACTTACTTTGATTTTCACTGTGGCTCCCAGCTAAGATTTTGCCTTCACTGGTACAGGAGATGTGGGAATTTTGAACAATGGTCAAGACATGGAGGATCTTGGAGATGGAATGAATTTTGCATTGTGAGATTGGCAGGAGATTTAGTGAGGCCAGAGTTGAATATTATGGTTTACAATCGTAGCTCATGGCAGGTAATGCAAGAATGTTCAGAGGTACGGCTGTTACACATGATGGGATCATGATGGGATCACGAGAGCTCTCATCTTCTCAGGGTGAGAGCTCTCATCTTCTCAGGGTGAGAGCTCATTTGAAAGATGAAAAATCTGAATGTAGTGGTGACCATAGGCAGTTGGTGTGTGGCAACTAGAAGTAGGGTCCTGGGAGAGTGGCCACGGGACTGTGTCTGTCCCTGGTTTCTGGTCATCTTTCTTTGTCTCCTTCCCTGTTGCCCTGACATGAGCAGCCTTTCTCCACTTCCCTGATCTTCCTGCCCTGGAGTCAGCCGAGTGGGGAGTTCAACCATGAAACATGGGCCTAAGCAGACCTTTCTCCTCAGTGCACATGTAATAGAGCAGTCAGGGTCTGCTGACTGAAACCCAAGGCACCAAGACTAGGCACCACCGTGGCCTGTGGTGGCCAGTCTTGGTGCCTTGGGTTTCTCCTGTCTCAAAGGAGCGATGAAGAGCCCCTGACACCCAGGATGTTTTTGGGGATCTCACAGTGGGTCTTCACAGCCTGAAGTGTCTGAACATGTGGTGGATCAAGACCCAAAGGCTGATCTTCCGGACCCTTCCTCCAGGTCTCTTCCCTTCCTGGGTTTCTCTTCCACCAAGTTCTGCAGCCATAGTATCATCATTGGAAAGTACCAGTGAGAAAAGTGGTGGATGAAAACACCACCTGTTGTCCCTGCAAATAAATTTATACCAATGACTTGTAGAGATGATCAACCTCCCAGTCTGAGCTGTCAACACATGCTTCTGTCCTAGCCAGTGATAGGCCAGCTACTTTTACTATGTCCGTGGACAAAGATGGAGAAGAGCACATCAACATTAATGGATTAACAGCTGCAACAACACCAGATAACAGGGATGTTAGTCTACAGAGAAAACCAGTGAAGTCTCTGCCACAATGTGTTCAATCGTCTCCACCTGGAAAACCTGTGACCACCCACTGACATTGCCCAAGATCCTTCTGGTCCTTACCCAGGCCAGATACAAGAGTCAAATGAAGACATGGCGGGACATCCAAGGTCACATCTCCCAAGTCCTAGACGGTGCCACTCTTCTCTGCATTATTCCTCAGATGTGTCTTTGTTTTGTTTATAATTTTCCTAGATAGAGGCAGTTCTTGTCAGAAGATCTCTGCCATCATCAATATGGTAGAAATGTGAAAGAGGCACAATTATTGAAACTCCTGTAGATGCTGCTTTATTTAACATAAACTAATTATTTCACCTTTGGAAATTTTTTTTTTTAGCAAATTTTGGCTTATTGTTTTTAATTGTACTTTTTGGTTAGACATAACAATGGGATTCACTTTTACTTAATTACAGAAGCATGGAATATAATTTGTTCTAATTGAGTCTTCAATACCCCCCCCTTTGTTTTCCTCTCTTCTTCTGATTTTTCCACTATTTACTTATAAGTGTTTTTAAATAGCTTCTTGTATAAGCTAATTCAAAGAAAATGAGGGGATAAAAATGAATAGAAAAAGTCAGTGGAGCAGACAAAGAGGAATGAAGTAAGGGAGGAGGAATGAGACAGGAAAAGAGGGTGATTGTCTTAGTGTGACCTCACTTTGCCATATTCACATAGGAATGTATCACAGTGAATCATGTAGATTTGTTATTCCACAGCTTAAAAAATCCATATATTAACATATATGTGAAGCCTTCTCATGTTTTTAATTGTAAATGTTTCCAATCGGTAGGAGAGAAATACAGATGGGGAGAGACACAGAGTCAACCAATATTTATGGAACGATAAGTGTGACAATACTCCTAAACACCTATCATGAAGGTGCTTTGGACAATAACACAAAAAATGATTTACAAATTCATTGCCATCACTATCAAATGCACAGTCCTAGTGAAAATAGTCCAGAGACTCATATGGAAGAGGACACGACTCAGAATAGCCAAAGCAATCCTGAGCAACCAGAGCCATGCTGAAGGCACGTAATACCACATCTCAAATTGTACTGCAGAGCTGTAGTAATAAACAGCATGGCACTGATGTCACACGTCATGAAGGCCAATAGAACCGAATAGAAGTCACAGGTCAAAGCCACACGGGTCCAGAGATCTGACCTCTGACAAAGTTGGCAGAAATATATGTCAGGGAAAAGGCAGCTTTTTAAACAAAGGGTCCTGGGCACACTGGATGACCACACGCAGAAGAATAAAGCCCGATGCCTGTTTCTCTCCTGCACAGACACCACTGAAAAGGTACCAGAACCTGGGAATGGCACCTGGTCACCGCAGCTGCTCTCAGAGACACAGCAGAGACGTTCAACACCTGATCCAGGCACTGCTTCCTAATAATTCTCCTAAAGCTCAAGAAGAAAACAGCAAGCCAGACATGGTGGTGTGCACTTGCAATCCCAGCAGCTGGGGAGGCCGAAGCAGGTCGACCTCAAGTTCAAAACCAGCCTATTATCTTATAGGTGAAGCCGTCTCCTGTTTTTAAGTTCATCAGGGATACTACGCCAAACCCGTGCTTCCTCGATGCGTCTTCGTCTGGTTTTGTGTGTGATGCTGGCCTCCTCACATGAGTGTGCAGTGCTTCTTCCTTTTCTGTTTCAAGGGATAATTCGAGGAGGATTGACATTAGTGCTACCAAGGTCAGGCAGACTGGCGGACAGTCCACCTGCTCTTGCACTGCTGTTTGTTAGAAGGATTTTAATAGCGGCTTCAATTTTATTGCTTGGTATTGATTTGTTTAAGTGTTTTGTATCCTCATGGTTCAATTTGGAGCAGTCATATGTCTTTAAAATTGGAATTGGTCAATATCTTTAAAATATTCTAAGTTTTTTACTATAAAATTTCAAAGTATCTTCTAATTATCCTCTGGATTTCAATAGGATCTGTGGTGATGTTTTTCTTTTCATCTCAAATTTTGTTTGTTTTTGAGATTTTTTCCCCTCTTTCCTTTGGTTAGTTTGGTAAAGGATTAATCAATCATCTTATCCCTTTAAAAACTCTAGGGCAAAGAAGAGGAAGGGGAAGTGAGGGTGTAGGGGGTGGGAAAGATGGTGGGGAGAGATGGACACCAGTACCCCAAGAACATGTATGAAGACACGACTGGTGTGACTCGGTTTTGTGTACAACCAGAGACATGAAAATTGTGCTCTGTATGTGTAATACGAATTAAAAGGCATTATGCTGTCATATATAACAACTTAAAGTAAATGTATAAATTTTTAAAGACCCTACTCTTTGTTTAATTAGTCTGTTGTTTTTTTTTTATTCCCCATTTCACTGACTTTGGCTCTGATTTTAATTGCTTTCTGTCTTCTACTGATTTTGGTGTTGCTTTGCCATTTTCTAGGGTCTTGTGAGATAATGCTAATTTGTTTGATATTTTTCCTTTTTGGTGTTGATCTCAGTGCTATAAATGGTCCTCTTAGAACTGCGTTATGGAAAATAGTTGTAGATTTTCTGATCACCCAGACCATGATATGACTTTTACAGTGATTAATATATATCTCAAACTCAGGCAAAAATTGTAAGTTTGTAAACAAAACCCCCTATCAAATGTCACAGGGTTCAGTGCTGCTGTTGTACCAGGGAACACTGCTCATGGCTCTGTTTCACTCTGTGTCTGAGCTCATAAGTGCCCTGAGTGGCCACTCCACCATGCAGGCCTGGGGCTCCCTTCCACACCAGGGACCGTAACTCAGGTGGCTTCCATGTGTGGCCCAGGGTTCTATCCCTAATGTGTGCAGGGCGCATCCCCAGGTCATGAGTCCCTCAGGGCACAGAGGAGGCCCAGTGGCCAGGAGCCTGCTGCCCCGGCCAGCCCCGGCTGCTCTCTCCTCTGCAGAAAGGAAGCTGCTCTCATCTCCCCTCCTTGGCCACCTTTATTTACATCCCTTTTCAAAGGGGCCTGGAAAAATATCTCCAGGCAGCATAATGAGTAATTGATATGGGGACCATCCCGGGGTGTGGATGAATCACACAAATGCTCTTCAGGAAACACACAGATGGTTTGGATTTTAAAATATTTCTATTAGTGCATTTTTGTCCCACTATCATGGGACTCATCTGACGCGCCACACATGCATGGGGTGTAATTAGCTCAACTACAGTTCTGCTGCTTCCGCTTCCCACCCTTTCTTCCTCCCAATGTTCCCTGTCCTCTCTCTACTCATCTTCCTCATATTTATTTATTGCTGTATCAATCGGTGCCTTATAGGTGGTTCACTCTGGGACATTCACACGTGCACACAGCAGGGTTAGGGCACGTCCACTCCACATTCCTCCCTTCCCCTCTGGTCTCACTAGCTCTGCCTTTTCCTGATCCACTGGCTCAGTTTCTATTTTTGTGGGATCTGCTGAGCCCATTTCCCCTAATTTTGCTCTAATTTTCACATACACAAGGCAGAATCCAACCCCTGATCTTCGGAGTCTGGCTTACCTCACGTAGCCTGGCATTATGTATTTCCATCCATTTCCCAGAAAATGCCCTACCTTCACTCTTCTTCATTTCTGTGTGGAACTGTGTGTGTCTATACACCACATTTTCTTGATCCATTCCTCTTTTGGTCATGATCTGGGCTGGTTCCATAAGGTGACCATTGAGAATTATGGTGCTATAAATGTTGATGCACTTGTATCACTATATTATGCTAATTTTAGGTTTTTGAATACATACTGTGCAGTGGGTTCGGTGTATTTTAATAATGGTCTCAATTTTCAATGTTTAAGAAATGTCCATATTGCTTATCAACCTGGTTGGACTAATTTCTAGTCCCACCCAAAATGTATGAATTTTCATTTTTTGTCACATCTTTGAGAGAATCTGCTATTATTTGCATTCTTGATAAAAGGCATTCTAGCAGGAGAGAGGTGAAATCTCCCTGTAATTTTCATTTGCATTTCCCTTCTTGCAGGTTTGGTGTTTTGGAGGGAGAATGTGGGGACACCTGGCCCTCGTCTGCAACTTGTTGTTTAATATTCAAACAATAAAGAGACCACTGATAGCAATGTCCTCAAAATGCCACAGTGCACAAGTGGAGAAAAGCGACTCCTGTCCTGCCAGGCGCCTGGCTGGGGTTCACTCTGAAAGCAGAGGCCCCTGTGCTGGTTCTTGGGAACCACGTCCGTGTCATGGAGAAAGCCTTGAGTATGAGGGGAAGTACACGCTGTGTCTCAGAAGCTGGCCCCACTTAACTGACCCGTGGACCTTTGGGTGAGTGAAGGGAAGGTCAAGGAATGTAAAACTCAGATAGAGAGACCTGGCCGTTGGTTCATTTTCTCACTGCACAAACTTCTATCAAAATAATTAAGCCCCAATTAAGACTGAACAAACTTCTGAGCCAAATGAACTCATAATTGCGGAGGGAGATGGAAAGTCATTCTTGAGGGACTGAGGTTCTGCAGAGGTTTTTCTTCTCCCTGAAAGGTACAAACGGTGACAACTGGAGCCCAGTGGTAGTTAATGGCAAGAAAGAGCCCCTCGAACCCAGAAGGTACAAATACAACCTTGAAAGACGCATCTTGTTCCAAGGACCAACACGGAGCTTGTCTGCAACAGAGCCACCAGGTGAGTGGAACCCAGGATCTCTTTGCTCACAGGCACACGTGACATTCCCTCAGTAGAAAGATCTTAATTTCTGTGACTGAGCAAGGTTTTTTCCCCCCACAGGGTCTGAGCCTTGGGACCTTCACTCTTCCTCTGGTGTCTAAAAGGATGCAGCTGGGCCAGGAGGATGAAGGGGCCACTTATAGCAGAGGTACCTCAGTTATGCTGGGGCATCTTTGATCCTGTGCTCAGGTTTGGGGTCCATTCGAGTGCTCTGTGTTGAGTACTGAAGACAGAAACCTGGAACTTTTGTCTACTTTTAGAAAAGTTCAGCTTCTTCAGCCTCCATTTGTTCTGTGACGACTGTGACAGCCACTCTTAGCCCACATAAGTTTTCTGAACCTAGTTTTTGTTGTACTATTAAATTTCCAAGATGCACTTTTTCTCTTGCGTTATGTTTCTAGGTCCCTAAGGGCAGTGTGTTTAACAAGAAGGAATTCTTTATGCACCCACTCTGAAGCTGCTTTCCCTCCCATATATCATTAGACACACATGTGAGTCAATTCGTTCTTATACGTTTGCTTGTTGGACTGTCGGCTAAAAACAATCTGTATTTAAAATAATAGTTTTTCTTTGTGAATTCCAGTGTGTTTTTATTGGTTTGCTTGATATAAAAATTTCAGAACAATTTCTTTGATTTTTAGTTTAGTATCATGTAACAAGGACCAGCAATCTAATATTTATCTTGGGAAGTTTATCTCAAGATCGATGTGTGAACCTGCCCAGGTGTTTGCTGTGATTTCCAGGTATAGGATCAACATCTCTCTGAATGCAAGTGCTTATTTTTAGAACTGTCTACTCTATAACTGTAAAGTCAATCTGGAATAATGGCACCCTCTCCTCTGACATTCTTCATTTTATTCTGTCCCAGCAAAATAGAAATAGTTGTGGTTGTCAGAAGTGCCTCCAAAATTTGACTCAGAGCTGTGTAGTGTTGAAAGATAAGATTTGGCTAAAAATATGAGAAAACACAAGAAATATGAGAATGTTTGATAAGTCGTCAGGGCCACAATGTATCTTGTCTACAATCTTTTTCATCCTTGAGTTACTAGTTGAAGCTGCTGTGCCTGGATCACTCTAGCTGGTATCATAAGGCGTTGCACAGTAGATATCTACCCTTAAGGAATTGGCGGTCTTTATTCTCCCCACTTGTCAGAAGCGGAAACAGAGTTGGAAATGCAATCCTTGATCTTCCTGAATTCAAGGGCTACATAGTGCCAGAGCTGGGCACAGCCTGTGTTCCTGCACTTCACGCTGCAGGGACCTTCAGCGGAGCATTCTAAAGCAATCCTTTAATGAATAGCAGGAGCTGGGGGAAAGGATTGTAGAACTGTATCCAAGTGTATTAATACAGGCAAGTCCTAAGATTGTTTCAACATCCTGGGTTCTTTCATTCTGGAGAAATTGGCCACATTTGAAATAAGTTTTTAGGTGAGAATTAAGGTTGGAAATTTAACAGAAAAAGGTAACATCCTGTCCAGGATTGAATGGAAATAAGGTGGAAAATTCAAGCATCACAGCAGCCCCGTTGTTGACTAGGTGGGAGAAAAGGGAGCAGTGCAGGCTGCAGTGTTGACTGAAGTCATCAGTCCACCAAGGTCCTATTTAAATAATAGTGCCCATGATAGTATTGAAAGTACATAGAATCTCCCTTAGATCGTTACATAAAAAGAAGTAATCCTCTGTGCACAATCTGCACCATTACATAGATCCTGATTGTTCTGAAACTGTAGAAATTGCTGTGGTGATATATTTCTTTGCTGCTAAATATCATTATTACTGCTGCTTTCTTCAAAAAGTTGTGTACTATATCTAAGTTTTTCTGCCTATGAAGTAAGAAATGGTTTTGCCTCTTGTCAAGGGAATAATGTTCATGTTTCTAACAGGACTTGGAGTTGTGGGGAACACCTTTGTTCTTGTGAACAATATGAGCTTGTTTAGAGGCACTATGAAATCTATCCACCTCATTCTCATTAATCTGTCTTTTGCAAATATCATAACACTTCTAACAGGAGTAATGCCCAGGACAATATCCAGTTTGGGGTTGAGAAACTTTATAGATGATATAACCTGTAAGACTGTGGTTTACTTGCAGAGGGTGGCCCGGGGCCTGTCCATCTGCACCACCAGTCTCCTCACAGTGGTCCAAGCCATCACCATCAGTCCCAGAGCCTCCAGGTGGAGGAGGCTGCAGCCCAGGTCATCATGTGACCTGCTTCCCTTGTTGATCTTCTTTTGGTTACTGAATTCCTTGATAAGTATGAACTTACCATTTTACATCAAAAATATCAGCAGCATGAACACATCACAAATTAATTCCAGTGACAACTATTGCTATTTGCAATCACAGCATTGGATAATTAGATGGATTTTTATTGTTTTCCTGGTCTCAAGGGACGCTGTGTTCCAGGGTGTCATGGGCTGGGCCAGTGGCTACATGGTCTTCCTCCTCCACAAGCACCACCAGCACGTTCTCCACCTTCAGACCTCCAAGCTGCTCTACAGAACCCCCCCTGAGGTGAAGGCTGCAAAGAGTGTTCTCCTTCTGATGCTTTGTTTTCTCTTGTTTTATTGGGCAGACTGTTTTATGGCTTTATATGTAACTTTTTTTTTTGAAAAGTATTTCATAGAAGTAATTGTTCTACAACTTGTGGAGCTTGGATATGCAATCCTGAGTCCAGTAGTGCTCATTCACAGAGAGGGACACCTGGCTGGATGTTGGTGTGGTCACTGAGAGAGAAAGACAGTGAGAAAACTTCTATGTCATTGAACTGTTCAGTAAGTAAGTTTGAAAATATTCTTAGCTTTTTCTTGCTGTATGTGATGGAAAAATCAAGTTAGGATAGCTCAATCACATACAGGCACAATTTCACACCACAAAGCTGGTGACAGGTTTTGCACAGATGTTCTAGGAAGCTGGTTAAGGATGCTTTCTCTATATGTCTCTAATGGCCTGTGTATATTTGCAGGTTTCACTGTCCTTATAAACCTTGAACACAGTTGATATGTATGGAAATCTAAAGTATATTTATTTATGATGAATAGAGACCATTTTTGATTCATAGCATTAAAAAATAGAACAGAAAAAATATACTTACTGGGTATTATCTACATTATGAAATCTGCAAGAATAAAGAAACTTAAAGTGTAATTGTCTCATTTGATAAAAAAGCAAATGGAGACATAATGCAAGAACTTTAGATTTTTTTTCTGTGTGTTCTGATTTCTGACTTACAATTCAATTGCATTTTTCTCCAAAAAATGAAAAATTGGTGTTGATCATAAATCATGGCTTGTTTAAGACAGTACTAGTTAGAGTATTCATGCTCCTTGGTATTGTACCCCTGTCTTCAGAAATTCACAATATATTCTAATTTGTAACTTTCTATTTCTGAGAAGGAACCAAAATGTATATTCATGTAGAATGCACATATCTGGCCATAAATTATCTGATTAAACCATTTTGAAATGTTACTGATCTGTTGATGCACTGATCATGTTCCCTCAAGACAGCTGAGTTCACAGAGAGGCCCTTCCCTGCATAGCCAAGTTGTCCTCTATATCTTTCTTAAGACCCTGTTTATTTTTGGATGTTTTATGTCTGTAGGAAAAAATGGTGAAGGCCTTTTCCTGTGGTTTGTTTGTACCGTGGTATCATAGATTTAAAGTGATCTATTAATGTTATTATATCGTACTCCAAAATTAAGAGTTTATCTGTTTGATATAATGGTGGCATCTCGAAGGTAAAGGGTGTACTTCTGTCTTCATTCCACAGCTGTGACAGCTGGCTCCTAAAATCTAGCATAGAGAACAAGAAAAATGAGCCCTCCCCAAATAGGCCAGCACTTATGGACTCAAGGGCAACAGGTGCAAATCCCGAAAGTGCAGTTAGGAATGAATGACATGTCAAAGTGGGACCATGAGGATTAACAACAAACAGATATCTAGGTGAATATGGCTACTGGAAACAATTTGTCAGGGTTTTCCTGGATTTTATTTTCCCTAAATAAGTATGATTTCTTCACCCTAAAATATGGGAATTGAATTAAGCAAATAAAAGTACACTTAAAATTATAATTTGAAAACAATAAGGCACATTATTAAAATTGCAACACACATGTGGAGTGACAGATAAGAGAGAGAAATGAGAAACACTAGTCAATAGAACACTCTGCTCTGGTTACACATGAAGTTCCTTCATTTCTCAAATATCTGTAGGTTTTAAAGTAGTACAATATAAACATTGAGATGAAATCTTCATCAGTTGTGTCTTACAAAGCTTATATATTGTTTATATTGGTGATGATTGAATTCCCCTAATTTTGTGAGACAAATCTTTACATATAGTAACCCAAAAGACCTTATTTTATGGAATTGACACAGAAGTGATTACACACAGACCTGTAGTTGTTAGTAACTAAAACAAAGAAACATCTTGAAAGCAACCAGAATATTATGGAACATAATAGTCATCAATAAAATCTAATTGACAATATATTTTATACTAGAGATTTTGGCCCCAGAAAACTTCATTGATCATGAACCAAGTAAATCCTTTATTTCTTAAGTCATATGATCTGCCTAGATTGCATCAGGAAGATATACACAACATAAACAGACCAATATGAAATGAGAAAATACAAGAAGTCATCAATAGATTACCAACCAAGAAAATCCCAGGACCAGATGGATACACAGCCAAGTTCTACAAGACCTTTAAAGAAGAACTCATACCAACACTCTTCAATTTATTTCAGGAAATAGAAAAAGAGTGAGTACTTTCAAATTCATTCTATGAGGCCAATATCACCCTGATTCCAAACCAGGCAAAGACACAACAAAGACAGAAAACCTCAGATCAATATTTCTAATGAACATAGATGCAAAAATTCTCAATAAAATTCTGGCAAATCAAATAAAAAAACATATCAAAAAGATTGTGCACCATGATCAAGTGGGATTCATCCTAGGGATGCAAGTTTGGTTCAACTTACAGAAATCAATAAATGTAAATCACCAGACCAATAGACTTAAAGATAATAATCATTTGATCATCTCAATAGATGTAAAAAAAAGCACTTGAAAAAATACAGCACAACTTTAAAAAATGTTTTTAATGTTTTTTAATGTTTTTCTAAACATTAGAAAAATTAGGGAAAACAAGGACATATCTCCACATAATAAAGGTTATCTATGCTAAGCCTCAGGCCAAAATCATTCTAAACAGAGAAAAATTGAAGACATTCACTCTGAAAACTGAAACAATACAGGAATGCCCTCTTCCACCACATCTATTCAAGGCAGTTCTTGAAACACTGGCCAGAGCAATTAGACAGACAAAAGAAATTAAGTGATATGTATATGTATAATTTAATAACTTAAATTAGCTCTATTTGCTGATAATATGATTCAATGCCTTGAAGACCCAAAAAACTCCACTAGAAAACTTCTAGAACTAGTAAATGACTCAGCAAAGTAGCAGGATATAAAATCAACACCCATAAGTCACAGGCATTTGGACAAACCCTCTGAGAGGGAAAAAGAGGAAAACTACCCCATTCACAATATCCTCAAAAAAATATGATACTTGGGAATCAACTTAATGAAAGAGGTGAAAGATCTACACAGTGAAAACTACAGAAACCTAAAGAGATAAATCAAAGACATTCTTAGAAGATGGAAAGATCTACCTTGCTCTTGGATAGGCAGAATTAACATTATCAAAATGACCATATTACCAAAAGCACTATACAGATTTAATACAATTCCAGCCAAAATCCCAATGGCATTCCTCATAAAAATAGAAAAAACAATCATGAAATTCATCAGGAAAAATAAGAGAGCCAGAATAGCTAAAGCAATCCTTAGTAGGAAGAGTGAAGCATGAGGCATCACTATACCAGACCTTAAACTATACTACAGAGCAATAGTAACAAAAACAGCATGGTTTTGGCACCAAAACAGACTGGTAGACCAATGGTACAGATTAGAGGACACAGAGACTAATCCACAAGACTAAAATTATCTTATATTAGACAAGGTGCCAAGAAGATGCATTGGAGAAAAGATAGCCTCTTCAACAAATGGTGTTGGGAAAACTGGAAATCCATATGCAACAAAATGAAATGAAACCCTCTCTCTTACCATGCACAAAACTCAACTCTAAGTAGATCAAGGACCCAGGAATTAAACTAGAGACTCTGCATCCAATAAAAAAAAATAGGCCCTAATCTTCATCATGTCGAATTAGGCCCCAACTTCCTTAATAAGACTCCTATAGTACAAGAATAAAATCCAAAAATAAATAAATGGGATGGAATCAAACTAAAAAGTTTCTTAGCAAAAGAAACAATCTGTGAGGTGAACAGGGAGCCTACATCCAGGGAGCAAATTATTATCCCTCACAGATTAGATGGAGCATTAATCTCTAGGGTATATAAAGAACTCAAAAAGCAAAGCCCAAAAAACCCAAATAATCAAATCAACAAGTGGGCCAAGGACCTGAACAGAAGAGGATACACAATCAATCAACAAATATATGGAAAAATGCTCATTAGCTCTAGCAATTAGAGAAATGCAAATCAAAGCTATTCTAAGATTTTATCTCATTCCAGTCAGAATGACAGCTATTATGAAGACAAACAACAATAAGTTTTGGCAAGGATGTGGGGAAAAGGCACATTCATGCATTGCTGGTGGGACTGCAAATTGGTGCAGCCAATATGGAAAGCAGTATGGAGATTACTTGGAAATCTTGGGATGAAACCACCATTTGACCCAGGTATCCCTCTCCTTGGTCTATACCCAAAGGAATTAAAAACAGCATACTACAGGGACACAGCCACATCAATGTTTATAGCAGCACAATTCACAACAGCTAAACTGTGGAGCCAACATAGATGCCCTTCAGTGGATGAATGGAAAAAAAGTGTGGCATATATACACAATGGAATTTTACTCAGCAATGAAAAAGAACAAAATCATGGCATTTGCAGGTAAATGGATGGCATTAGAGAAGATAATGCTAAGTGAAGTTAGCCAATCCCCAAAACACAAATGCTGAATGTTTTCCCTGATATAAGGAGGCTGACTCATAGTAGGGTAGGGAGGAAGAGCATGGGAAGATTAGATGAATTCTAGATAGGGCAGAGGGGTGGGAGGGAAAGGCAAGGGAGCAGGGGTTAGCAAGGATGGTGGAATGTGATGGACATCATTAAACAAAGTACATATATGAAAACATGAATTGGGTGTCAATATACTTTATATACAGAGATATGAAAAATTGTGGTATATATGTGTATTAACAATTGTAATGCAAAAAAGTACATTATAAAGGCATGAATTGTCATAAACATACTTTATATACAGAGATATGAAAAATTGTGCTCTATATGTATAAGAATTGTAATGCATGCCACTGCTTTTGTGTATTTGAAAAATAAAATCAATAAAATATAAAAAAGAAATGATAGTGCAAAATGAAAAAATAATATAAAAATAAAAATAACACAAAAATATAAAGATTTCCTACTTTAACCTGTTCTTCTCAGTTAAATTGTTCACAATGATAAATGTTGCCTAACTTCAGGGTTCAATATTTGCAAAAATCATTACATTAATTTTGTAGTTACATTTCATTACAACAATTGAGACCATATCCATCAGCTACCTGTGAGAGAGAAAGAGAGAATACACAAAATTTACAAAATTATTCTGTATGGAGAAAGGCCCATTACATAGATTCTGTGGTTTGATAGCTTACAGGGGACAGGAATTACCATTACATGTGCTCACATGGAAGAGCTGGCAGGTGCTCAAGATGTGCAGCACAGTCACAGGAGGATGCTGCACAGCTCCTTAGATGCATGACCTGCCCCAGTCCAGGCCTCTCATCTGAGCTTCGCAACTGTGTACCTGCAAATAAAGTCATGACACTGACTTGTAGCAATAATATAGTTCTTGAACAGTTAAGGCACATTGCTATCTTTGCCACTTATAAATTAATTACTTTTACTGCCTTGTGGACAAAGATGGAGAAAAATAGCCTTCTGACCAGCAGACTACTACAGGAGGTCAAGCCCAGTGGCCCAGACCCACCCACATCTGCCTCTGCAGGGCCCAGGCACACAGCACGCCTGGTCCACCCCTCCCCCATGGGGCAGAGAACACCAGAGCCCAGCCTTTGTCGCAAGACTGCCCCTTCCAACCAGCAGACTACCCTGGGAGGTCAAGCCCAGAAACCCAGAGATACTGACACCAGCCTCTGCGGGGCCCAGGACCACAGCCGGCTGAGCCCACCTCTTTCTGGGCTGGGCAGACACTCACCAGAGCCTAACCTCTGGTGCAAGGCTGCCCACTCTGACCAGCAGACTACCACGGGAGCAGAGATCCAGCCTAGACCACCCACATAAAGATCCAGGATCTCAGTATGGAAGGTTCATCCCTCCCCTGGTGGAGCAGACACTGCCAGAGCCTAATCTTTGGCCAAGACCTCCCCTTACTACCAGTCCACTATCACAGTAGGTCAAGTCGAGCAGAAAGTCAAGCTCAGCTGCTCAGACCCACAAAACCTACCTCTGCAGGGCCCAGGCTTACAGCACGCCTGGTCCAACCCCTTCCCAGTGGGGCAGACACTCGCCAGATCCTAGCCTCTGGTGAAGGACAGAGCTTTCTGACCAGCAGACGGGAGGTCAACCCCAGTGGCCCATATCCACCCAATCCAACTTAAGCAGGTCCCTGATCCAGGATGCAGTAGCTCCCATTAAGGGAGACCAGCAGGTCTGGAAGCCCAACATCAAGGTGAGGTACAGACAATCTGCACAGGTACTACAAGAATAGAGGAAGGAAACTGTAATATCCCAGATCCACACTGCAAGAAAGGAAGACACAGAGACAACATGAAAACACAAGGGAGGAAAGTGCCCCAAACAAACCAGGACCCTATAATAACAGAACCCATGGACAGCGAAGTTGATGAAATTTCAGAGAAGGAGTTCAGAAGGTTCATAATTAAAATGATCTGTGAATTAAAGAATGACCTAAGACGCAAATACAGCAAAAATCATCACTCCAACAATGAGATAAGAGACAAACACGGGTAGCAAAAGCTTACTTTAAGAGACAGATAGAGACCTGAAAAAAAATAGTCAGAAGTCCTTGAAATAAAGAATAAAATAAATCAAATTTTTAAAAAACTCAATAGAAAGCAAAACCAACAGACTAGATCACTTGGGAGAAAGAACATCAGATAATGAAGACAAAGTATACAATCTGGAAAATAAAGTTGATCACATAGTGAAGATAATAAGAAACAATGAGCAGAACATCCAAGAATTATGAGACAGTATCATAAGACCTAATCTAAGAGTCATTGGGATAGAGGAAGACACAGAGTTTCAAACCAAAGGAATGAACAATCTCTTCAATGAGATAATATCAGACAATTTCCCAAACATGAAGAACAAATTGCAAAACCAAATACAAGAGGCTTACAGGACACCAAATGCACAAAATTACAACAGAGCCACACCAAGTCACATGATAATGAAAATGCCTGGCATACAGAATAAGGATAGAACCTTAAAAGGTGAAAGGGAGAGGAATCAGATTACATATAGGGGGAGACCAATTTGTATGTATCCCAGCAGATTTTTCAACCCAGACCCTCAAAGCCAGGAGATCATGGAAGAACATATATATACCAAGCTCTGAAAGAAAATGGAAGTCAACCAAGAATCTTATATACAACAAAACTAA
Organism: Ictidomys tridecemlineatus; assembly: GCF_052094955.1. NCBI lineage: Eukaryota > Metazoa > Chordata > Mammalia > Rodentia > Sciuridae > Ictidomys > Ictidomys tridecemlineatus. Next base: position 156,156,616 of record NC_135484.1, on the reverse strand, counting down.
GCTTTAGATATGATGATGAAATAAAAACCTTCCATGATAAACAAAAGTTAAAAGAATTTACAATTAGAATGCCTGCACTACAGAACATCCTCAGCAAAGTATTCCAAGAAGAGGAAATTAAAAACAATAATGAAAATCAGCAGGGGAGGGATTACACTAAATGAAAATCTAATCAGAGAAAAAACCAAGTCACGTTAAATACCAAAAATAAACAAAAATGGCTGGGGATACAAATCATGTCTCAATAATAACCCTGAGTGTTAAAGGCCTAAACTTACCAGTCAAAAGTCATAGACTAGCAGATTGGATTTTAAAAAAGACCCAACAATATGGTGCCTCCAAGAGACTCATCTCATAGAAAAATACAGCCACAGACTGAAGGTAAAGGGTTGGAAAAAATCATACCCCTCACATGGACTGAGGAAGAAATCAGGGGTTTCCATTTTCATATCAAATAAAGTAGACTTCAAACTAAAGCCAATCAAAAAGGATAAAGAAGGACACTACATACTGCTCAAGAGAACTATACACAAACAAGACTTAACAGTTATAAATAAATATTCCCCAAACAATGGAGCAGCCATGTTCATTAAACAAACCCTTCTCAAGTTCAAGAGTCAAGTAGCCACAACACAATAATTTTGGGTGACTTTAACAAATTCTCTTTCATTACTAGATAGATCTTCCAAACAAAAGCTGAACAAAGAAACTATAGAACTCAATAATACAACCAATAACTTAGACTTAACAGAGTTATATAGAATATTCCAACCTTCAACGAGAGAATATGCTTTCTTCTTAACAGCACATGGATCCTTCTCTAAAATAGACTATCTACTATGCCGCAAAGCATCTCTTAGCAAATATAAAAAAGTAGAGATTCTACCCTGTATTGTGTGAGACCATAAAGGAATGGAATTAGAAATCAATGATAAAATAAGAAATAAAATCTAATCCAATACCTGGACACTAAATAATATGATACTGAATAAACAATGGGTTACAGAAGATATCAAGGAGGAGATTAAAAAGTTTTTAGAGGTGAATGAGAACACAGATACAACACATCAAAATCTCTGGGACACTATGAAAAGGAGTTCTAAGAGGAAAGTTAATTGTATGAAGTTCGTTCCTTAAAAAAAGAAAAAGTCAACAAATAAATGACTTAATATTATATATCAAAATTCTAGATAAAGAAGAACAAATCAACATAAAAGCAGCAGAAGACAAGACATAATTAAAATTCGAGTTGAACTTAATGAAATTGAAACAAAAAAATGAAAAAATTGATAGAAACAACTTGGTTCTTTGAAAAAATAAATAAAATTGACAGACCCTTAGCCATGCTGATGAAGAGAAGGAAAGAGAAAACTCAAATCACTAACATATATGATGAAAAAGGAAATATCACAACAGACACTACAGAAATACAGAATATAATTAGAAATTATTTTGAAAACCTGTACTCCACTAAAATAGAAAATATTGAAGGCATTGACAAATTTCTACAGTCATAATTTACCCAAATTGACTCAGGATGATATATACAATTTAAACAGGTGAATTTCAAGTGACGAAATAGCAGATGTCACCAAAAGTCTACCAACCAAGGAAAGCCCAGAACTGGGTGGATTCACAGCCAAATTCTACAAGACCTTTAAAGAGGAACTCATACCAATACTCTCCAATTTATTTCAGAAAATAGAAAAAGTGGCAGCACTTCCAAACTCATTCTATGAGGCTAATATCTCCCTGATTCCAAAACCAGGCAAAGACATATCATAAAAAGAAAATTTCAGACCAATATCCCTAATGAACATACATACAAAAATTTTCAATAAAATTCTGGCAAATCAAATACAAAAACACATCAAAAAAATTATGCACCACAATCAAGTAGGTTTTATCTCAGGGATGCAAGGTTGGTTCAACATATGGATATCAATAAATTAAATTCATCACATGAATAAACTTAAGATAAGAATCATATGATCTTCTCAATGGATGCAGAAAAGCATATAAGAAAATACAGCATCCCTTTATGTTCAAAACACTAGAAAAACTAGGGATAATAGGAACGTATTTCAACATCATAAAGGCTATCTGTTCTAAGCCCCAGGCCAACATCATTCTAAATGGAAAAAAACTGAAGGCTTCCCTCTAATAACTGGAACATGACAAGGATGCCCTCTTTCACCACTTCTATTTAACATGGTTCTTAAAACACTTGCTAGAGCAATTAGAGAGATGAAAGAAATTAAAGGAATACACATAGGAAAAGAAGAACTCAAATTGGCACTATTTGTTGACAATATGATTCTATATTTGGAAGACCCTAAAAAAAACTTCTAGAACTAGCAAATAAATTCAACAAAGTAGCAAGATATAAAATCAACCCCCATAAACCAAAGACATTTCTGTATGTCAGTGACAAGTCCTCAGAAAGGGAAATGAGGAAAACTACCCCATTCTCAATATCCTGAAAAAAATTAAATACTTGGGAATCAACTTAACAAAAGAGGTAAAAGATCTATACAATGAAAACTACAGCACTGTAATGAAAGAAATCAAAGAAGACCTTAGAAGGTAGAAAGATCTACCTTGCTCTTGGATAGGCAGAATCAACATTATCAAAATGACCATACTTCCAAAATGCCTATTCATATTTAATTCCAATTCTAATCAAAATTCCAATGATATTCCTCATAGTAATAGAAAAGGCGGTCATGAAATTCATCTGGAAAAGTAAGAGACCCAGAATAGCTAAAGCAATCCTTAGAAGGAAGGGTGAAGCAGGTGGCATCACTATACCAGACCTTAACTATACTACAGAGCAATAGTAACAAAAACAGCATGGTATTGGCACCAAAACACATTGGTAGACCAATGGTTCAGAATAGAGGACACAGAGACTAACCCACAAAACTACAATTCTTATATTAGACAAAGGTGCCAAGAAGATGCCTTGGAGAAAAGATAGCCTCTTCAACAAATGGTGTTGGGAAAACTGGAAATCCATATGCAACAAAATGAAATGAAACCCCTGTCTCTCACCATGCACAAACGTTAACTCAAAATGTATCAAGGACTTGGGAAGACTTTCTTCTTTTCTTCTAATAGAAAAAAAAAGTAGGTCCTAATCTCCACCATATGGAATTAAGCCCAACTTCCTTAATAAGACTCCTGTGGCACAAGAATTAAGATCAAGAATCAATAAATGAGATGCACTCAAAGTAAAAAGTTTCTTCTCAGCAAAAGAAACACTCTGTGAGGTGAATAGAGAGCCTACATCTTGGGAGCAAATCATTACCCCTCACACATCAGATGGAGCACTAATCTCTAGGGTATATAAAGAACTCAAAAGCTAGACACCAAAATAAGCAAACAAACAGAAAAAAAAAAAACAAATAAACCAATAAATAAATGGGCTAAGGACCTGAAAAGACATTTTTCAGAATATGATGTATTCTGAATCAATCAACAAACACATGAAAAAAATGTTCATCATCATTAGCAATTAGGGAAATGCAAATCAAAACTACTCTATGATATCATCTCACTCCACTGTGAATGGCAGCTATTATGAAGACAAACAACAATAAGTGTTGGCAAGGATGTGGGGAAAAGGCACACTCATACACTGCTGGTGGGACTGCAAATTGGTGCAGCCAATGTGGAAAGCAGTATGGAGATTCCTTAGAAAATTGAGAATGGAACTACCATTTGACCCAGCTGTCCCTCTCCTCTGTCTATTTCCTAAAGGACTTAAAAATAGCATACTGCAGGGACACAGCCACATCAATGTTCATAGCAGCACAATTCACAATAGCTAAATTGTGGAACCAACCTAGATGTCCTTCAATAGATGAATGGATTAAAAAATATGGCATATATACACAATGGAATATTACTCAGCAATAAAAGATAATAAAATCATGGCATTTGCAGGTAAATAAATGGAGTTAGAGAAGATAATGCTAAATGAAGTTAGCCATTCCCAAAAAACCAAATGCTGAATGTTTTCTTTGATATAATGAAACTGATTTATAGTGGGGTAAGGAGAGGGAGCATAGGAGAAACCGATTAACTCTAGATAGGGCAGAGGGGTGGGAGGGGAAGGAAGGGGCCAAGGGATAATTAATGATGGTGGAATGTGATGATCATTATTGTCCAAAGTACAGGTATGAAGACCTGAATTGGTGTCTTATACTATGTATACAACCAGAGATATGAAAACTTGAGCTCTATATATGTAATAATTATAATTCATTTTGCTGTTATGTTTAAATAAAAAATAAAAAGATGGAGAAAAACACATTTACATGATTGACAGCTGCATTAACAGTCCTCTTCTCTGCATGAGTGATGGGACTCTGCCTATCCAGGGGTCCCTGAGGACTGGGCAGAACAAGGAAAGGTGGACACATCCACTCTCAGAACAACAAGGCACAGGTGATTGAGCCTGGGGCCAGGCAGCAGGGACTGGCCACAAGAGCCAACACAAGGTCATCTGCAGGAAAAGCCTCGCCGCAGCCAACAGGAGCCAGACCACTGGCATGCTATCCCCATTGGGAACAGAAATGTCCTTCAAACTTCAAAGCCCAGGGAAACTCGGGGCTGAGGGCTCCAGTGGGTAAGGGTTGAAGTCCCAGGGCAGGAAGTCCCTGTGAGTGCCTGGCATGGGTCAAGATTCAGGTGCCAGGACAGGGAGACACAGAGTGCCTGGCGTGGGTCAGGGTCGAGGGTCCAGGCAGGGGACCCTGAGTGGCTGGGGTGGGGAGACCTGGTTTCCAGTCTGCTAGTCTCTGACTTTTGATTGGTGAGTTTAGGACATTAACACTCAGGGTTATTATTGAGACATGATTTGTATCCCCAGCCATTTTTGTTTATTTTTGGTATTTAATGTGACTTGATTTCTTCTCTGGTTAGATTTTCCTTTAGTGTAATCCCTCTCCTGCTGATGTTTATCATTGTTTTACATTTCCTCGTCTTGAAATACTTTGCTGAGGATGTTCTGTGGTGCAGGCTTTCTAGTTGTAGATTCTTTTAACTTTTGTTTATCATGGACGGTTTTTATTTCATCATCAAATCTAAAGCTTAGTTTTGCTGGATATGATTCTTGGTTGGCACCACTTTCTTTCAGAGCTTGGTATATGTTGTTCCACGATCTCCTGGCTTTGAGGGTCTGGGTGGAAAAGTCTGCTGAGATCCAAATTGGTCTCCCCCTATATGTGATCTGATTCCTCTCCCTTGCAGCTTTTAAGATTCTATACTTACTCTGTATGCCAGGCATTTTCATTATTATGTGCCTTGGTGTGGATTTGTTGTAATTTTGTACAATGGGTGTCCTGTAAGCCTCTTGTGTTTGGTTTTGCAATTTGTTCTTCATGTTTGGGAAATTGTCTGATATTATCTCATTGAAGAGATTGTTCATTCCTTTGGTTTGAAACTCTGTGTCTTCCTCTATCCCAGTGACTCTTAGATTAGGTCTTATGATAGTGTCCCATAATTCTTGGATGTCCTGTTCATGGTTTCTTACTGTCTTCACTGTGTGATCAACTTTATTTTCCAGATTGTATGTTTTGTCTTCATTGTCTAACGTTCTGTCCTCCAAGTGATCTAGTCTGTTGGTGATGCTTTCTATTGAGTGCTTTTTTAAAAAATTTGATTTATTGTATCCTTAATTTCAAGGATTTTTGACTTTTTTTTCAAAGTATCCATTTCTTTCTTACAGTAATCTTTTCTACCTGTATTTACTCCCTTAAATATTTGTTGGAGTGATCAATTTTTGCCTGTATTTGCTCATTTAGGTCTTTCTTTAATTCAGAGATCATTTTAATTATGAACCTTCTGACCTCCTCCTCTGACATTTCATCAACTGCGCTGTCCAAGGTTCTGTTATTATAGGGTCCTGGTGTGTTTGGGGCACTTTGCTCCCTTGTGTTTTCATGTTCTCTCTGTGTCTTCCTTCCTTGCAGTGTGGATCTGGGATATTACAGTTTCCTCCCTCTATTCTTGTAGTACCTGTTCAGATTGCCTGTACCTCACCTTGATTTTGGGCTTTCAGACCCTGCTGGTGTCCTTCAGTGGTTGCTACTGCATCTGAAGGTGGTGGTGGCAATAGCCTAGGTAACTCAAAATAATAGCTGAAGTGCTACAAGTTGGAAGCAATGTCTTACAGAGATGGGGCTGAAAGGGTGGTATCACACTTTCTTTGGGATGCCTGCTCTGAGATGCAGCTGCTTCTAGGCATGTCTGTTGTCCAAAAGCATGTGGAGGGCTATGGCAATCACTGCAGGGTCCCAAGATGGATGTGGGTTGGGCTAGGCTGGGGGCAGGCACACTCAGACCTACCCTGGACCTGGGTCCTGTGCAAGTTGGTGTGGGCAGATCTGGGTCAGCCTGGGCTCCTGTGGTAGTCTGTTGGTTGGAAGAGGTGGTCCTGTGCTGGAGGCTGGGCTCTGGTGGGTGTCTGCTGTGGACAGGTGGACCCAGGCCTATTGCCCGATCAGGCTGGGTCCCAGTCAGGCTGGCGTTCTCAAGACAATTATTAAGAGGAAAAATAATAATAAACTTAAATAGCAGAAAACCCGACAGATTAGAAGGAAGAGAACATGAGGGGAGGGAGGAGGAGAGGCGAAGGGACAGTACTGGATGGTGAAGTAGAAAGTATTATGTCTATGCTTTTACAATATGTCACAATGCATTCTAATGTCATATATAACCAAAAAGAACCAATAGAAAGAAAATAAAAGTGAGCCTCATTGTCTTAAGGAAAGCAGTTCTGGTTACACAGCTCACAATCGCATGACACAGATTTTACAATGATTTCAGGTGAAAACCTTGAACTGCTAATGAGCTTCCACAGAACAAGGTGACTCCTGGGCTGTGGACGTCCACTGTGGGCAGTGCTCAGAAATAGAGGCCCCAGGCTGTTCATCACTATTTCTGATCCTGAGTTTAAAGATCTCGTCAAGAACTAAGGAAAGGGAGTCATACTGTGTCTCAGAGGCTGTCCTCTTCTGGTCCCCAGCATGGAGACTGGGAGGAGGAGGAGAGGGTCAGACACATGGAAACCCAAGGGACAGAAACGCGGCTGGTTGTTCACTTTCTCACCACACCAACCTCTATTAAAATAATTACAAACTAATTAAAACTGAGACAACTTCTGAGCCCAACAAATGTGTTAATTGTGGAGGGGGAGGGAAAGCCGTCCTTCAGGGACTGAGGTTCTGCAGAGCGTTTGCTTCTCCCTGAGAGCTGTCAACCATGACAACTGGAGTCCTGGTGGTGAATTACCATAGACAAGAGCCCCACAGACCCAGAAGGTACAAATATAACCTGGGAGTCTGTGCCTTGTCAGAAGGACCAATGCAGAGCTTGTCTGCAGCACAGCCATCAGGTGAGTGGACCTAGAGTCTGATTTGGTCACAGGCACATGTGACATGTCCTCAGCAGCACAGATCTTACTCTGTGACAAAGCAAGGGTGTTGCTAAGAGGATCATGAGCCTTAGGACCTTCACTGTTTTGTGATAGCCACAGGGTCAGGAAGATGAAGGTCATTTACAGCAGATGTCCTGTGGTTGAGCTGCAGCATCTTGGAACCTGTGTATGGGATCTGATTGTTTAGAGAGCTCTGGGTGGGTTCTGAGGTTACAGACATGCCCTCTGGCTTCAGGGATATACTCAGGCTTCCTCAGCTTTCATGTTGCCGTGCTTTATGACTCTCTTCACATCCTTGGCTTACCTACCATCTCTTCACCTCTTTTGGGGGGTTTAGAAGTGACTGGTTTTGCTCTTGCATTCTATTCAAGTTCTTTAGCACATGGGGTTCCATTGGAAGGCAATCTTTCTGCATCCATCCTTACCCACCCTGTCCTCACATGTGGTACTGGACCATACACGCACGTCAGCTTTATACTTTATGTGTCTGTTTTTGAAAGTTATACTAATAACAGTATTTGCAATTGTAGTTTTTCTTCTGAGAATTCTGATATGTTTTCATGAACTGTCTGTTACTATAATTGGAGGGAACCCACTTTAATTTTAGCTAATTATTATATAGGATGAAGCACGATTATCATATTGTGTTTGAGAAAACTGTGCCTGTATGGATTCTTACCTGCCTAAGCTCTTGAGCATTAGCCCTACATGGGAGATTATCCATCCATCTGAATGCAAGGTTTTGTTTCAAATCTATCTCTATATAATTCCCAAATCAAGCTGGAATAATGTGGACTTCTTTCCCCTCTGACATTCCTCATGTTAGTCTGACAGATTAAAACAGATTAAGATTCTCAGAAGTGGATTCTAGACCTGATTCAGAGATATGGAAGTTTAAGGGGATGAGGAGGGTTGGAAAAATGAGAATCAGTAGAAAAATATGAGACATAAAGACTCGACAAGCAAGCCGGTATTGAGGTAAAATGATTTCCATTATTTTCATCACATCATTTGTGATGGATCCAATCTCTGATTGAGTACTCAATCCATTTGGACACTAGACCATTACTTGAAACTGACCTGGTATCATGTGGCATAAGACATTATTGTTAGAAACTCAGAACTGTGGGTGGCTTCCTTCCCTGCATGGACATGGTCTTCAGCCTCCTCAGGTGTCAGGAGAGGGAAAGGTTGAAAGGCTCTAACTGATATTCCTGAATCCAAGGGCACCTGTTCCAAACCTGGGCACAAGTCCGTGTTCCTGCTCTTCCTGCTGCCAGAAACCAACAGCACAGTGAAATCTAAAGTAAGCCTTTAGTGAGTAGCAGAATGTGGAGGAGAAGGATAGCAGAATTTCATTCCAATAACATAAAATATACGCAAATCCTGGTATAATTTCCAACATCTGATGTTTTTTATTCTGGAGAAATTGACAAGAGTTTGACATAAGTTCTTCAGGAGACACGAGATTAGAGCTCTTACATGTGACAAAGTAACATCCTTTCCAGTTTTGCATGAACCCAACTTGGATGAATAAAAGTGGAAGTGGTCCATACAATACGTCAAAATGAAACTCTTGTCCAGCTAGTGAAAAAGGACCAGGTAGAACAGGTTTAGAGTTGACTGAAATCATTATTTTGCTCAAGGTTCTGCAGCCACTGTAAAGTGTTATGCCAACCCCTACTGTAGAGGTCTCTTTTCACCTGTTTAGCTACTTGGTGGTTTTAGTTGGCATTCCTAATCCATGGACTGTTCTCATCTCACGTCCCTACATAATGCACAGGTGGTTCTCCTGCCCTAATCCCCTTTGGTGAGCATAACCCATCCAGAACTGACCCACCCAGCTTTGCCTCCAGGATGCTGAGGACATAGGTGGGAACCCAGGCCACTGCTGAAGATCCTTACCAGTCGCATGCCAAGGTTCATTTAAGGCACCCTCCCTGGCTGCATCCTGTTGACTGTGATTTTTCTCCTGATAGAGACTGGTTCCTGGAGGTCTTTGGCTGATTCAGCTTCAACTGTTGGAATCCTGTTTGGGAAGGTCATGCAGTTTGACTGCAGTAGAGGAACCAGAAAGCACAGAATATTATAAGTCTTGGAATGTCAGAATTGTATTGGTGTGTAGAAGTATGGAGACAGGAAGATATTGACATCATAGACATAAAATTTGAAGAAAGTGGCAAACCTAGAAATTGTTATGCTAAACCAAAAGAGAAAAAATCTATTAAATAAAAGATAATTTTATGTTGAAGTGGCTCAAGTTAAATATATTAAAGGAACATTTGAGGAGGACATAGGGAAGTTAGGTAAAACTAATGGTTTTTTGAATTAAATAAGGAGCATATGATATCAATATAGGAAAAAAATGTAGAGAAAAACTCTGGTGGGGGAAAATAGTGTTTAGTACAGCCAGATAAAGTCTGAAAGACAAAAGAACTAAAGAATTTGAACCAGTCGATTGGTTTTACTGGGATGGAGTTAATCAAAATAAATGGGTTGAGTATTTAGATTTCTCAGTACTAGTCCTCATGATGGCTTTTGGCATTACAGAGCCTGGCCCAAACAGTGTTATGATACAGGAATACTTCATGTGAGGAGAATGAACCCCGGAGCAGGTATCCTGGCTATTCTTACCCTGTGGGAGACTGCTGAAATGAAACACATCTTGCAAATATTTATAATCAGTGCTATTCCTTTCTTCAAAAAGGTGTTTGCTGCATCCAAGTTTTTCCGCTTATGAAGTAAGAAATGACTTTGAACCTTGTCAAGGACGCATTCTTCATGTTCCTAACAGGACTTAGCACTTGTGGAAACATCTTTGTCCTTGTGAACTACATTTACATGTTTGGAGGCAGTGAGAAGAAACCTATCCACCTTGTTATTCTCATCCAGTTGGCTTTCACAAATATCCTAATGCTTTTTTCCAGAGGAACACTAAGGACAATAGCCAGCTTTGGTTTGAGAAACCTCCTAGGTGACGTAGGCTGTAAGACTGTGGTTTATCTGGAGAGGGTGGCCCGGGGCCTGTCCATCTGCACCACCAGTCTCCTCACAGTGGTCCAGGCCATCACCATCAGTCCCAGAGCCTCCAGGTGGGGGAGGCTCAAGCCCAGGTCTGTATGGCACATACTTCCATTTTTAGTTTTCCTGTGGATACTCAATTCTCTCATAAGCATGAACTTACCATTTTACATCAAAAAAGGCAGCAACATAAATAGTTCAGAAATTAGTACAAGTGGCATATACTGTTACTTTCTACCACAAAACTTGACAATAAGATGGATTTTTATTGCTCTCATGGTCCTTCGAGATGCTGGGTTCCAGGGTGTCATGGGCGGGGCCAGTGGCTACATGGTCTTCCTCCTCCACAAGCACCACCAGCACGTGCTCCACCTTCAGACCTCCAAGCTCCTCCACAGAACCCCCCCTGAGGTGAAGGCTGCAAAGAGTATCCTCCTTCTGATGCTCTGCTTTCTCTTCTTCTATTGGGCAGATTTTTTAATTTCTTTGTATACAACTTTCTCTTTACAGAAGCATCCCTTAGCAGTAAGTGCTCAAGAATTCATGACTCTAGGTTTTTCAATTTTCTGTCCATTTGTGCTGCTTCACAGAGATAGACCTCTGGCTGAGCATTAGTTTGCTCAATAAGAGAGAAAGACTTTGTCTCTAAGACTTTTCCTTCTCTCCTATTGAACAAAAGAAATTGTCTATTTTATTAATATATTAGTAAGTAAGCTTGAAATCACATTTTTGAGTTGTTTGTGAAACTAAATCCAGTAAGAATCACACAGAGGTATGTCCAGAGACCACAAGCTGGTGAGAGTCCCCAAATCACACGGAGGTCACAGGAAGCTGTCCTCCCACTCCTGTCCTGCCACCCTTCTGGAAGGGGCTGGTGTTTTCATGCATAGGAGACGGCTCCTTCACTACCACCTCTTCTAAAAGTAGATGCAGAAAAACAATTTAGAAAATTAGATGAAAATACCATATGTTAATTAGAAATTCACCCTTTGATCCAAGAATTTCACTTCTAAGTCCCAATTGTCCAAATGTATATGGTCATATAAGGTAAATGCTATGAAAAATATTTTACTTGCAGTGTTATTTTTAAAACCAAACTCAATCTCCAGTAAAAGTATTAATATCAATCAATTTTGCTTATTACTGCAAGATATTAATAAATATCACCCATACAATGAGATCTATTAAATTTTTGAAAAAAATGACCAAGTTCAAACTAGATGGATATGTAGTGATATGTAAGATAAATTCATAATTGACATAAAGAGCTGCAGAATACTATTACTTTAAATGGGATATATCAACCTATTTAATTGAAGCTGTCTACAAGAGAATGAAAGTATAGTTTGCCTTCTTTGAGAGAAACTACTTTAATGATGGCATAGTAAAGAGAATTCAGATTTCATATCTGTATGTTTTGCTTCGATTTTTTAACCATCTGGATTCATTTTAAACAAATGAATAAAAAGTAAATGCACAGCCCCATTTGCTGCTGCTTGTGAGATGGCACTGTTAGAACCTTGGCATTGCTCTGTGCTGTAAGTCCCCTGACTTTGAGGATCCACAAAATGTGCTGGTGGTTTGTTCAGTGGAAAACCTGCCTTGCTGTCTTTTTATTTATTGAATTTGTTGCTTTTAGAAGTACAAGACAGTAGTAGGCTGTATTTTGACATAACAAGGGGATGGGAAGAGAAGTTTATTGGATTAGACAAAGAAGACTGGAAAGAAGGGAGGGAGGAGGAGAGTGGGAAACAGTAGAACGCATGGGACACAACTTTCCTTTCCTGTTCCTTTCTTTATTTCTTTTTTTTTCTTTTTTGTACCAGGGATTGAACTCAGGGGCACTCGACCACTGAGCCACATCCCCAGCTCTATTTTGTGTTTTAGTAGAGACAGAGTCTCACTGAGTTGCTTTGCGGCTCACGGAATTGCTGAGGCCATCATCCTGCCTCCACCTCCCGGGGATCACAGGCTTGTGCCACCATGCCCAGCCTCCTTTTCCGTTTCTTAACATGGAAACAAAATTCATATTAATGTAAATGCACAGTTCTGGCTTGAAGTTACTTGATAAAGCCACTCTGAAAGCTTTTTGATGCTATTTTACTCATTGCAAATAATCATGGTACACACATAAGAATCAATGTGCTTCACTTCTCTACCCTGTACACACTGGGTGCTTTACTCTTCTACCCTGTACACACTGGGTGCTTTACTTCTCTAGCCTGTACACACTGGGTGCTTTACTTCTCTAGCCTGTACACATTGGGTGCTTTACTTCTCTACCCTGTACACATTGGGTCCTTTACTTCTCTACCCTGTACATATTGGGTGCTTTACTTCTCTACCCTGTACACACTGGGTGCTTTACTCCTCTACCCTGTACACATTGGGTGCTTTACTTCTCTAGCCTGTACACACTGGGTGCTTTACTCCTCTACCCTTTACACATTGGGTGCTTTACTTCTCTACCCTGTACACACTGGGTGCTTTACTTCTCTACCCTGTGCATATTGGGTGCTTTACTTCTCTACCCTGTACACATTGGGTGCTTTACTTCTCTACCCTGTACACATTGGGTCCTTTACTTCTCTACCCTGTACACATTGAGTGCTTTACTTCTCTAGCCTATACACATTGGGTGCTTTACTTCTCTACCTGTACACACTGGGTGCTTTACTTCTCTAGCCTGTACACATTGGGTGCTTCACTTCTCTACCCTGTACACATTGGGTGCTTCACTTCTTTAATCTGTACACATTGGGTGCTTTACTCCTCTACCCTGTACACACTGGGTGCTTTACTTCTCTAGCCTGTACACATTGGGTGCTTTACTTCTCTAGCCTGTACACACTGGGTGCTTTACTTCTCTAGCCTGTACACATTGGGTGCTTCACTTCTCTACCCTGTACACATTGGGTGCTTCACTTCTTTAATCTGTACACATTGGGTGCTTTACTCCTCTACCCTGTACACACTGGGTGCTTTACTTCTCTAGCCTGTACACATTGGGTGCTTTACTTCTCTAGCCTGTACACACTGGGTGCTTTACTTCTCTAGTCTGTACACACTGGGTGCTTTACTTCTCTACCCTGTACACACTGGGTGCTTTACTTCTTTAATCTGTACACACTGGGTGCTTTACTTCTCTACCCTGTACACATTGGATGCTTTACTTCTCTAGCCTGTACACACTGGGTGCTTTACTTCTCTAGCCTGTACACATTGGGTGCTTTACTTCTCTACCCTGTACACATTGGGTGCTTCACTTCTTTAATCTGTACACACTGGGTGCTTTACTTCTCTACCCTGTACACATTGAGTGCTTTACTTCTCTAGCCTGTACACACTGGGTGCTTCACTTCTCTACCCTGTACACATTGAGTGCTTCACTTCTTTAATCTGTACACATTGGGTGCTTTACTCCTCTACCCTGTACACATTGGGTGCTTTACTTCTCTAGCCTGTACACATTGGGTGCTTTACTTCTCTAGCCTGTACACACTGGGTGCTTTTCTTCTCTAGTCTGTACACATTGGGAGTTTTACTTCTCTAGCCTGTACACATTGGGTGCTTTACTTCTCTAGCCTGTACACACTGGGTGCTTTTCTTCTCTAGTCTGTACACATTGGGAGTTTTACTTCTCTAGCCTGTACACATTGGGTGGTTTACTCCTCTAGCCTGTACACACTGGGTGCTTTTCTTCTCTAGTCTGTACACATTGGGAGTTTTACTTCTCTAGCCTGTACACATTGGGTGCTTTACTCCTCTAGTCTGTACACACTGGGTGCTTTACTTCTCTAGCCTGTACACATTGGGTCCTTCACTTCTCTACCCTGTACACATTGGGTGCTTTACTTCTCTAGCCTGTGCACACTGGGTGCTTTACTCCTCTACCCTGTACACATTGGATGCTTTACTTCTCTAGCCTGTACACATTGGGTCCTTCACTTCTCTACCCTGTACACACTGGGTGCTTTACTTCTCTGCCTGTACACATTGGGTGCTTTACTCCTCTACCCTGTACACATTGGATGCTTTACTTCTCTAGCCTGTACACACTGTGTGCTTCACTTCTCTAGTCTTTACACACTGTGTGCTTCACTTCTCTAGCATGCACACATTGGGTGCTTTACTTCTCTAGCATGCACACATTGGGTGCTTCACTTCTCTAGCATGCACACATTGGGTGCTTCACTTCTCTAGCATGTACACATTGGGTGCTTTACTTCTCTAGTCTGTACACACTGGGTGCTTCACTTCTCTAGCAGGTACACATTGGGTGCTTCACTTCTCTAGACTGTACACACTGGGTGTTTTATTTCTCTAGTAAACAATGGTGAAGGTCCTTCCCTTTGGTTTGGTTCGACCATGTCACACAGATTTTAAGTAACTCTTTTTTATTGTGATGTCATATCTAAAATGGCTAGGAGCTCGTCATCTGAACTATGGCTCCCTGAGGATCAGGAGTGCTCCACCTACCCCAGTATCTAGAGGTCTACTCCCCTGAGACAGCCTCCTCGGAACATCTGCACAGAGAACAAGACATGGGGGAGTCCCTATGCAGGTCCTTGGTTTGCCCTCAAAGAAGGAGAGCAGGACCTGGAGTGGCAGTGGTGACAATATCTACAAGGTGGATCATGAAGACCAGATGCCTGAGCATTAAAGGTAGAGAAAGTATCTCAGTAAAAATCAGGTGCTTTGTGATGGCTGGCAAGAGTCAGTGGAGGTTCATGTTGATCTCAGTTTTCCTTAATGTGTGTGACTGTTTCTGAGAAGCAGGTCAGAACTCAGTCCACCACATCTACACTCCTCTGGAGTGGTAAGAAGAAAGCGATTAAGCGTGGTGAGCGCTGTCTCATGTGGGATGGAGCTGGAGACAGAGACAGAACCTGGCAGCACTGGTCAGCCGAGCCCACAGGCAGGCTGGGCACCCTGAGCTGATCCCACCTGTCCTGTCTTGTTTTCCTTCACCCACCCAAGAGAAGGAGTCAGGTGGACAATGCAGCAGTTTTCCCTTTAAAAACTTCTAGAATATTTAAAAGAAAGATGGAGCAGACTCCCCAAATGGGGTGGAGGAGGTAAACCTCCTAATTGAGGAACCCAAAAAAGCCCTGCATGAGATCCAGCCAGCAATGCTCAATTCCAGACCCCTCAGAATCCATTTGTTGGAAATAAAATAAAATAATCTTGAAAATAGTCAGAAGAACACTTTGGCTAATAGTGTCCCATGGTTTCTTCTTGGTAGTGGATTCCACATACTACGAATAAAAGTCATTCCATCTAGCTCTGGAAAGGCAGAGCCTTCCAACAGGACTCGATGCAGTCCCTGGAAATCTTGGACCTGAGACAAAACTCCACTGACCACCAAACACCGTTAAGCCCCTTCTCTAACTCTGGTCACAACCTGGGTCTCCAGCAGTTACTGACACCCCATGCCCAGTGTCCGCTACTCCTGAAAAGTCTGATTGTACACTGTGTCCTCCACGAGTCAACCTAGTAGGTGACTGCAGGTCATTCTGGGTAAGATTGGGAGGATGATATCAGTGTACACAGGCAGTGAAGCAAAAAACAAGTAACCCATCCAACAAACGCATGAAGATCCGAACAGTCATGTCCCCTAAGAAGAAATACACATGACCAATAAATATATAAAAATTGTTCAACATACTTAGCAATAAGGGAAATGCAAATTAAAACTACTCTATGATTTTATCTCACCAAAGATATAAATGATCAAGTGTAGGAACAATAATTGCTGGTGAAGATGTGGGGGAAAGCTACTTCAAATTAGTACAAATACTCTGGAACGCAGTGTACAGGTTCCTGAAAAGACCATTACTGGAGCCTCCACATGGCATGGTCATCCAACTCCTTGGTTATCCCAAAGATCCAAAAGGAGCATATGTTAGGGGTCCAGCCACATCAAGGTTTACAGCAGTGCTATTCACAGTAGCCAAGCTGTGGAAGCAGCCCAGGTGGCCCTCCACAGATGATGGGGAAAAAGTGGGTGAATGGATGAAGAAAATGGTATATATATACATATACACCATGGAGTTCAATTCTGCTATAAAGAATAATAAAATTCTTTCATTTGATGGTAAATAGGTGGAAATGGAGAACATCAAGCTAAGTAAGACCCAGAAAGTCAAGGGTCAACTATTTTCTCTCATGTGAAAGACAGAGAAAAAAGAAATAAAAACAGATCTTGTGGAAATATGATAAAGAAAGGAGATTGAGAAGAAAGGTGGTACGGCATGAGGAAGTGCCAGTGCACAAAATATTCCAAATTATGCCATGTTCATATACAAAAATACCACAATGAATCACATACATGTGAAATGCTCTAGTTCAAAGGCCACCACCACCACTAAAACCACTCCTGCTTCTACTAGTCCTTACTACTACTACACCTAGTTCCACTAGAAGTAATAATACTAATGGAAGGAAGAGAATAGAGCAGAGCCAGAGCCAGCAGATGGGGGAGGGAGCGAGGGAGGGAAAGGGAGGGCCTAGGTACAGTGCTGATGCAGTCATGTTAGGTGCATGTGTTGACGTGGCTTTATTTATCCCTCCAGTATGCACTATTATCTACAATGAAATAAATACAGTATGAATAAAAGTCATTCCATATAGCTCTGGAGAAGCAGAGCATTCCACAGGACTCGATGCAGTCCCTGGACGTGCTCTGAGGGGCTGGGCGTGCAGGGGAGCAAGCACTTGTTTAGGCAGAGGGTACAGAGTGTGGAGGGCACATTCCCAGGAGCCCTACAGTGGGCGCAGGCAAGGGGACGTGGCTGCACCATGCACTGGGCCTAGTTCAGGTGGCACATACCTGCAGGTGTGGGAGGTTATGGATATTATTATAGTCAGAAGATATAATGTTCCCTGTATTCAGAAGATATAATGCTCCCTCATCTATTGGACAGAAGATGATTTTGCGACTGGAAGCTTATCCCAGGCACATTAGGGCTCACAGTTCTCCAGAAACTGAGGACAAGGCCTGGTTTTCTTTCATGATTATACCCCTAAAGAGGGACCCAGGGCCTTGGGGAGAACCATCCTGGGTTATCAAACTAGCAAGAACATGGGGTAGCTTTTACTCAGATTTTAATGCATCTAAACTGGCAGCAAAAGAACTTACAGCTTTTTAAACAAAATACTCTTAAAAGTTGATGGAGGGAAGGGCTCTTATTGCAACCAGGATAATTAATCATTGCTGCTGATCACTTTGCATCTGACCTTAGATTTATTGTATGCAACGTGCTGACGTGGTGGGGCCTGGGTTCCCACAAATCAGGGAAGCACACTCAGGTGGCTCTTCTACTTGTGGCATAACAGAATTGTTAGGGCAGGTGCCACTCTGGGCAATAGGAAGGAAGCCCAGTGGTCAGGAGCTGCCTCACGAGGCTGCCCATGCTTCCCTCCCCTCTGGTCTCACCAGGTGCCACATGTATTTTCATTCTCTTGCACCAAAACCTAGAGGGGTCCTCCTTGGCTTTGAATGGACAATGGGCAGAAGGACAATTGTTGGATATAGAAAAATCACACCAGTGTCTTTGAGGCTTTAAATGGCAGGGCTGGGTTATTGAAAGTGGGTGTGGCTGGTGGACCATTTAGGGACTGAGACTAGTTAGTGGTTCAATATACAGAAAATAAAGTCACCACTCATAGCAGGGACCTTCATCTTCCAATGTGTATATGTAAAGCAAGGTGGCAATGTCCTGTCCTGCCCACGGTTGGCACTCTCAGGAAGCAGAGTTCCACTGCTGGTCATCACTTACTCTTTGTTTTAATTTTTTTGATGCTGGGAATTGGACCGGGGCCTTGTACATGCTAGGAGAGCACCCCACCCTGAGCTACCCTCCAGCCCCTCGATACTCCATTCCTGAGTGTAAAGAAGGACTGAGGAATAGTGAAGTGTCACATTCTGCTCCTCAGAATCTGTCCCTTCTGGCTCACAGCATGGAACTTTGGGAAGAGGAACAGAGGGACAGGATATGGAAACCGCAGGTAAAGAAACATTGCTAAGGGGCTGGGGATGTGGCTCAAGCGGTAGCGAGCTCGCCTGGCGTGCGTGCGGCCGGGGTTCAATCCTCAGCACCACATACAAAACGAAGATGTTGTGTCTGCTGAGAACTAAGAAAAAATAAATAAATATTAAAATTCTCTCTCTCTGTCCCCCCTCTCTCTCTCACTCTCTCTTAAAAAAAAAAAAAAAGAAAGAAAGAAACATTGCTACTTGCCGACTTTCACTGCACAAACTTCTCTCAAATAATTAAGCCCTAATTAAACCTGGGATTGCCTCAGTCCAGCAGCAGCAAAATAGCCCAGGGGGAGGGCGGGGGGGTGCATGATGAACAACTTGTGTAGATTGATACGGCAGGAATGTGAGCCCTTTATTGTAGGACAGGAGCGGTAGTTATACATTCCACACAGCTTATCTTAATTAACATAAACTAGATACAGCAGTAACCAATAAGGAATCTCCACACTTAATGGTTCCCTTTTGTTACTTCACAAACCACTCCCTCTGGCATTTTGCCAGGTGCCATCCAGACTTGTTTACAGACTCTACCCTGGGCTAACTCCTGAGCCACACAAACACAGTAATTGCAGAGGGAGAGGGAAAGTCGTACTTCAGGGACTGAGGTCTCCAGGGTTTGTTCTCCCTGACAGGTGTCAGCTGTGAAAACCGGGTTCTTGGTGGTAGGTAGGGAGCAGAGAGCTCCCCAAATCCAGAAGGCACAGGCACACCCTGGGAAGCCACCTCTGGCCAGAAGCACTGCCCAGGTCTTCCTGCAGCACAGCCACCAAGGTGAGTGGAACTGAGGGTAGGAACTGCTCCCAGGCCAGGGACTTTCCTCACAGCCCAGATCTTCCTCTGCCTGAGCCTGAGCAAGGGGGCTGTGGGGAGGGTCTGGGCCTTAGCCTTCCCTCTTCTTCTGGTATCTACAGGCTCTGGTATCTGCAGGAATGCACCCGGGTCAGGAAGATGAAGAGTCATTCCCAGCAGAGGTCCCTCAGCAGTGCAGGAGCAACTGTGACCCTGAGCACAGAGTGATTCATCAGAGAGCTCTGTGGTGGTCCAGAAACTAAAAAGCCAAACAGGCTCTGATTCTAAGGAGAGCTGTTGTCCTCAGCCCTCACATTGTCCTGCTCTAACTATCGGCTTTCTTCACCTTCCTAAGATTTCTTCCCTTAGTGTTTGGCTACTCAAGTGTCTACAAGGGGGCATTTCAACCCTTGCATTATATTACTGGGCCCATGAGCGTGTTGTCTTTAGGCTGAGGTGTTCTTCTGCACCAGCCTTAAACTCTGTGTCCTCACACAGACTGAGCCACTCACGTAAGTCGGCTCCATTCATTACATGCCTGTGTCAGAGGACCCATAAATAACAACTGCTATTTGAAATCATAATTTATGAGAATTCTGGCTATACTTTCATCAGTCTGTTTGTTACTATAATTTGAAGTAACACACTTTAAACTTAGCCCAGTATTATGTAGCAATGAGCATGACTTTAATACTTTTATTGAGAAATTTGGACAGTAAGTGGATGTAGTCACCTGCCTCCTGTTTGGTGTGAGATCCTGGGGCATTGAGCATCTATGTGAATCCAAAATCTGTCTTTACCATAGTGGAGTGGACTGCTGCCTAAGCAACTTGCCGTAATATAGTACCCTTCCTCCACATGTTCTTCATTTCACTTCCTCCAGGTGAAAGAGTGTTGACCTACTGTGCATCCTGGAGGTGGGTCCCAATTCTGACCAAGAGCCCCAGAGCATGGGGAGGCTGGAGAGTGCTGGATAGATGGGAATCACTGGGAGGACACGGCAGATGGAAGAGCTCTGAGGAGTCCATCAGGACTCTGAGGCCCCTTGATGCTGTCGTTTTCATCATGCCCCTCTCTAAACAGTCACTTCAGGTTTGTCCTTGACACATTCCTTAAACTGCTGTGCCTCCATGAAACCTTGCACCATGAAACACTATGTGCTCCACACTGAGGCCAAGTGCTGCTTTCCTTAACCCACAGTTGCCATCTTCAGTCTCCCTGTTCGCCAGGAGATTAGACAAAGTTTAAAAACCAGTGTCTGATATTCCTAAAGACAGGGCTACCTGATACCGAACCTGGCAACTGCCTGTGGTTCTTTTTTTCTGTATAGAAACTGATATGACATTTTACTCCCATCACAATTTTCACATATAATCCAAGTCAAAATAAAGTGCTGTTTTTATTTAGACAGATTTAAAATCATAGAAGGTTCCATTTCTATACTGAAATTAATGACCCAATGAAAGGATAATTAGTAGAGAAATACATGGCAACTTCTCGAAGAAGAGCAAAAATAAAGTGAAAGACATAAATCCTTTCAATTTTTCAGCTTTGGCCAATGGAAGGTACTCCCAAGGTAACAGGTACTACTGGTTGGGCTCACACTGGTCCAGGTAATTTTTCCATCTTGTTTCAGAAGAACAGAACAATGCAGAATTTATATTGTTGATCACCCAGTGAGGCCTTGGTCCTACAGTGAAGAAATTCTGTATAAAAGCTGCATGGGGGCAGGGGGTGCAGCTCAGTGGTAGAGAGCTTGCCTGGGGGGTGAAAAAAGAGGATGTGACACCAGTTGTTATTCAATATCACATGAGCATATAAAATACACAAGAAGGGTCTGCAGAGAAAAACATTAACCATAAGAAATAATGACTCCTTTCATCAGCTTAAGAGTTGGAAGAACTTGTGGGGTGTGGTGGTGCACACCTGTCATACCAGTGCCTTAGGAGGCTAAGGCAGGAGGATTATAAGTTTAAGGCCAGCCTCAGCAACTTCATGACACCCTGTCTCAAAATTTAAAATAAAATAAGTAGGAGACATAGCCTATTGGTAAAGTGCCCAAGTTCAATCCCCAGTACTTTCCCACTCCACAAAAGAAAGAAATTATTTAAACCCTGTGTAAAATAAATCATGTCAGGTTTACTTTACAAATAGCCATATTATCACAGGGCTTTTGGGGGGGCAGTGGGGGTGTTGCTGTGGATTGAACCAGGGGCTTGTGCAGGCTAAACACATGTCCTACTGCTGAGCTACATCCCCAGCTATTGGAGGGATCAAATATCATGTAGAAAAACTGTTGGCCATGGGATAATTGAACTGTACCTTCCATCCTAGGAAAAACCAAGAAGTTCAATTATTTAACAATGTACAAAACATACATTCTTCTCAGTTAGCAAAGTACTTCTACAAAGTACCTTTCAAATGACCCATAAGCCCCATCTACTAAACAGCCACACAGGTGAGAACCAAGTTCAAGTTTCCAACACACGCTACACAATGTTTTTCAGCAAGGGCTGTGGTTCCCTAGGGCAGCAGGACAGGGCGTCCTTCAGTCTGAGGGTGCTCTGAACTCTTCAGCCATGATCACACCTGTAGCCTCTCACGTCCTACTGGGCTGAGAGGCTAGGTCTGAGCAAGTGAGTGCCAACAGCTGCTCACTCAACAGGGCATTTTGTCGCTTCAAGTACACTATTGTGTCTCCTTGCTTTTCAACTATTTCTTCTAGGCTTGAAACAGTCTTTGATCCAGTTTCTGAGGTAATGCTGCTGTGGAAAGCATAGATTTTCTTCTTCTTCAAGTACATCAGGCGGTGGTTTGGCTCTATTAAATTCTCTAATTTCACTGCATAAATGACCAGACAGGTCAGGGAGAGGAGCAGTTCCAGGGCCAGGATGGCCAGATGAGGACCAGGTGCAACCTGCTGGGCTCAGGAGAAGAAGGCTGCATGCACAGTGTGAGGAGAAGCATCCTGTTCAGGTGGAGAGTGTCACCAGGGCGAGGCTCTTCAGATGCCTTGTGGTGTGGTAGATCTGGTTATAGCCACGGTTTCTCACTTTGCTGTGGTGATACTGAATGTAGCGATCCAGAAGTAAGTGCAGAATCCACAAAATGACTTTTCCTAGGATTATGACTGTCTGGACTTTCAGTGGGTTCGTGTAGTTTCCAGGGCACTTGTCCTCGTTTGGGTCGGGGTAAGAACAAAGCACACCTGTCAAGAACGCTACAATAATGAACACAACATGGGTAAACAGAAGATTTGCTATGGTGACTGTAGGGAGCGGGTGGAATCTGGGTCTAAATGAGCTCGTGAGGAGTGATGTGGGAGAAGCTGGGCATCCAGAGTGGGTCCTCTTCAATACTTTGTTTAATGTCCAGGGGACCATCCTCTATTGTGACCCCTGCCACCATTTTTCTACACTGGAGGCCACAGCCCCCTGTAGCCTGACCTCTCCCCTGCGCCAAGGTGCCACAGGCCCAGGAAAGTCACCACCTTCTGGGACCTGCGGCCCCACCCCGGACACCAAGCCTGTGGTTCTGCACCTCATGATGCCAGAGACGTTCAGAGCTGAGACCTAGAAAGCAACCCTTTGAGGACTTGCAGTAAGTGGAGGAGGAAGCATTTTTAGGTTTGTTTTAAGCACAGAGAACATGTGCAATTTGGGGGTTTATTTCAAGCATCATGGTTTCTTTCACTTGGGAGAAACCATCCATACTTTCCTACAAGTTCCTAGGTTAGACTTGAGATCAGAGAACTTACATGTGAAAAGGTAGCATCCTGTCCATTTTTGCATGAGTTCAGTGGGAATGGATAAAGATTCTTTAGCCCTAAAACGTTGGGAACAGAGGCACAGGTAGCACAGGCTGCAGAGTAAAATGAAGTCAGTTCCCCCAGGGTTCGCAGCAGGTGTAAAATGCCCTCAGGTCCCCTACTCTAGGGATTTCTTTTCTTGACAAAGGTCTCCCAACCTACTTTGTTATGAGCAGGTTTTACAAGGGGCTCCTCATCAGTAACTGCACTCCTGTCCAGACAGCACATAACCCATAGTTTATCCTCCTGGGTAATCTCATTGTTATCAGCACACCCAGAGCCGACCTAGACTTCCCTTAGAGCCCCTGAGGCCTGGGTGGGAATGGACATCTCCTGAGACTGTCACAGGCAGCCTCCATGGTCCTCTAGGGCACCCTCCCTGGCTGCAGCCTGTGGACTACGGGACCTTCTCAGGCTGGAGCCTGGTCCCTGGAGGTCACTGTTGATCAGCTTTGACCACTGGATCCTACATGGAAAGGTCATGCAGCCTGCCTAATCGAGGACTCTAAAAAGTGCTGGAAATCTAAGGCAGTAAGACCACAGGTCATTTTGGTGTGTAGAGGTACAGAAATGTTAAGGGACTGTCATCAAAGACATAAAACTTGAAATCCTAAAAGCAAAACTGGAATTTCTTACATTCACAAAAGTGAGAGACAGAAAGGTCCATTCAACAAAATAAAAGGTGACACGGATTTTGAAACTGGCTGAATTTACAAGATGTTACATCATTTTGTAAGTTCCTGGTGGGTGGTGGTGTGGGGAAGATAGTCAGGTCAAACATTAGTCCCTGGATTTAGAGAGAATAATTGAGAATATGCTAGCTTAAGATTTAAAAAATGGAGAAATTCTGGTTGGTGAAATTTGGGTTAAATTCAACCTATAGGTCGAACATAGGAGGAATATTAAGGATTTGAACAAGTAGATTCGTTTTCCCAATATGGAGTTATAAAAAATGAATTGATGATGTAGAATTTTGGATATTCATTGTCAAGATGGCATCGAACACCATATAGAATGACCCATGAAGAATGACACAGAAAGTAAAGGATTCTGGGACAAAGATTTGCAACAGTTTTCCATGTCCCAACAGCCTTTTCACTTTAAAAATTGTTGACTTGAATGCTTTTACAGATAACATTGAAATATTGCTGTGGCTTTCTTTGAACTGGTGTTTGCAGCATCCATGTTATTGTGCCTATGAGGATGACATGGTTGTGACCCTCGTCAAGGGGATAGTCATCGTCTTCCCAACAGGGCTTGGCCTTTGGGGAACATCTTTGTTCTTGTGCATTACATATTCATTTTTCAAGGCAGTGAGAAGAAACCTATACACCTTATTCTCATCCATTAGGCCTTCACCAATATTATAACCCTTTTCTCCAGGGGAATGCCAAGGACAGTAGCATTTTTTGCTTTGATGAATTTTCTGTATGATGTTGGCTGTAAGATACTGGGTTACCTGGAAAGAGTGGCCTGGGGCCTGTCCATCTGCACCACCAGTCTCCTCACAGTGGTCCAGGCCATCACCATCAGTCCCAGAGCCCTCAGGGGGAGAAGACTAAAACCCAGGTCTGCATGGCACGTCCTTCCCCTGTTTCTCTTCTTTTGGTTACTCAGTTCCTTTATAAGCATGAACTTACTATTTTACATCAAAAACATCAGCAGCATGAACACATCACAAATTATTAGAAGTGACAACTCCTGTTACTTTCAACCTCACAACTGGATAATTAGACGGATTTTTATTGTTCTCATGGTCCTTCCAGATGCTGTGTTCCAGGGTGTCATGGGCGGGGCCAGTGGCCACATGGTGTCCCTCCTCCACAAGCACCACCAGCACGTGCTCCACCTTCAGACCTCCAAGCTCCTCCACAGAACCCGCCCTGAGGTGAAAGCCCCTCAAAGTGTTCTTCTCTTAATGCTCTGCTTTCTCTTCTTTTATTGGGCAGATTGCTTTCTGACTTTACTTCTAAATTTCTCCTTACACAAGGATTCCATAACAGAAATTACTCAAGAAACTCTGACTCTTGGTTACGCAACTGTCAGTCCCTTTGTGCTAATTTACAGAGATGGACATCTGGTTGAATACAGGCGTCCTTCCTAAGGAAGACTTTGGGAAAATGTCAGATTTACAGATCCTTTCAAGTGTGTCTGCTTGAATCATCCTCAGTTTGTGTTGCTGTATGTGACACAAAATCAAGCAAAGGCAGACAGGTCATACAGTGGTGCATTCTCATGCCACAAAGCTGGTGACAGTCCCCATCTGTCACAGAGGTCACAGGAAGCTGGAGGACCCAGCTGTCTTTTCATTCTCCTTGTGCCATCCTTCAGGTAGTGGCTGATGTGAGACAGCTCTGCTACTACCACCACTTCTTCTTGTAAGATGAAAGCAAATTTGGAAACTTATATGAGAGTAACAAATATTTCTTACATATTCACCTTTTACCTCAGAATTTCACTTCTAGGATGCAGTCTTCCAGCTATACTTGCTCACATAAAACATAAACCATGGAAATATTGTACTACACTGTGTTATTTTTAAAACCAGTGGCAATATCCAGTAAAACAGCCATATGTGTTTTAGTAGTTCACAATATATCAAAGATATTCATCCACCCAGTGTGATTTTGTTAGAGTTGTGGAAGAGTGAACAAGTTGAAAGTGTGTTCGTATGCATTGATACCTCAGATTCAAAAAGTGATGCAGCATAATAGCATTTGAAGTGGAATATAACAATACACATAATTTGATGATGTTTATTGAACTTGTGAAAGAACCAGCCTTTCCACACCATGTTGATGTGCAATCATGTCTAACATTCATGTATGACTAATGAGAAATCTTTGTGGAGCAATAATATTTAAAATTGAATAGAATAATATGCATCATTGCACCTGTCTACTTTGCAGATTTCCTCAAGAATATGAAACTTCAAAGAGTAGATGTGTGTTTTGAGAGAAACCAGGTAAATGGAGGCACATTTTTCTCTCTACATTTTCTGACCTACTAATTATTAAATGCATTTTAACAGATAAATAAAAAGTAAATGTTGAGCACAATTCATGATATTTTAAATACGCTGCTTGTTAAAGCCTCTTCTCTGCCTGGGCTGTGGTCCTGACGTCAGTGGTCCACAATAGGTTCTGATTGTTAATTAAGTGAAGAAATCTCTTTGTATTTTTCTTAGATTTCAACCAAAAAAATGACATTGTTTTGCCATTATGATATTTGAGTAAACCCTTAAAAATTGTGATTTTATTTTACTTATTTCACCTACCCACACTTCAAAACACTAGAAATGACATCGAGCCTCATGCTTCATTGCCAAATGCGTGTCTTCTTCAACTCCCCTCTGACCTGAGATGCTTGGGGTCTTATTCTCTATAAACGATGGTGAAGGGCTCTTCTTTGTGGCTTCATGGTAACATGTCCACACAGAGGGTACTAATTAGTGTTATTCTGTCACACTCTATAATGACGGGAGCTCATTTTCCTCAGACAACCATGGCTTGATGGAACACAGGGAGTGGACTCTCCATCCACAGCCATCTCCCAATAGCTGGCATCGAGAGCAGGACCCACTGAGCCATCCCTGAGTAAGTCCTTGGCTATGGACACAAAGGGCAGGAGTGCAAATCCTGGACGTCAGGTGGGAATCCCACAGGCAGGTTGGCTCATGCCAGGTGCAGTGGCACACACCTGTACCCAGCCACCTGGGAGAGCAAAGCAGGAAGATCACAAGTTCAAGGACAGCCTGGACAACTTAGTGAAGCCACGTCTAAATATAAAGTGACAGTGGGTGTGGTGTGGCTTGATGATAATGTGCTCTTGGTTTTAATCCCCAATACCCATAATTTTGTTTTTAAAAAAAGGTTGATTTATGAAGAACAAATGTCTGAGCCCTAAACACAGAGGAACTATCTAGATGAACCAGGAGAGTATTTGTGACTCTTGGGAAAATTAAAGTTGTCCTGCAGCTTTACCCCTTAAAGCAGTAGAATTCTACTTTCACTAAAACTAGAACTGAATTGAGAAAATTTAACAAAAACACAGAGAATCATAAAAGAGAAACAATTGAAAACAGAGATGCACATGATTAAAATTGCTCCACATCCAAGAGTGTGGCAGATAGAAAACGAACCTTGAAATAGTGACCTTGCAAACACTGGCCATCTCCCTGGGTCTCATGGTCCCTAGTGAGCCCCCAGTGGTTCCATGGCCACCTTGCCCTTGGTGAATCAGTGCACCACATGACAAACCTGACCCTGTGAGCAGAGTGTCCCGTTGTGTTTACAGATTCCAGTTCAGGGCTAGCACATCCTACTTTGGTGTTTACTGTAGGATATGGGGCTACCCTTAGGAATTTCTCCATAAATGGTCCTGGTTAAACTGGATCTCTATGTGGAAAAAGAATAAAGTCAGGCTCTTGGACTCCAAACAATAAAACACAGACCTAAGAACTGAAGTCACAGAGCTGCTCACACACAATAGAGGGAAGTGTCCCTTCACTGTGGTCTTCCAAGGGAGTGACACCCAAAGTAGAGGAACATTGAACAAACCACTAAGGGGACTCCATGAAATAATGAGGCTTCTGCACACAAAGGGGACAATCCACCCAAGTAAACTGCAGGCCACAGATGAGGGAAATATGTGACCCACCCCTGGTAAAGGCTTAATATCCAAAACATAAGACCCTCGTACATCCTTGTGACCTGAAGATACAGGGAACCTAGTGACGAAAGACCAAGGGAACTGAGAATATGTTTTTCCAAGAAGAACATCAAATGTCCAGCGGTTATGTGAGCAGATGCTCAACATCACTGATCATCTGGGCAAAGAAAGTCAAAATCACTCGAGACCCGTCCTCATGCCTGGGAGGTGGGCTGTTGTCTAATAGGATGTAACAGTGTTCATGAGGGTGAGTGTGGAAAAATGAGTGATCTGATATGTGCAAAAGTGACTCTTTGGGTATTTGTGTACACTGTTGGTGGGAACATCAATTCCCATGGCCATATTGGAAAACGCATGGGAATTCCACAAAGAATTAAAAGGTAGACAGAAATTTCCCAAGCAAACAGAGCAAAGTGGAACGCAGTGTTACTGTTATAGAATTCAAAGTGCCCTGCAAAGCTCCAGTAATCAGAGCAGCATGGCATTAGCCTAACAAAGATGCTGACACTGGTGGACAGAGCAGAGGGTGTGGCGTCAATGCATGGATGTGCAGCCAGCTGGCCTTCAACAGAGATGCTAAGGAGAGGCAGGAGAGAAACAGCCTTTTCAATATGGTGGTGGCAAAATTGCTTATTCACTGGAGAAGAAAGAACATTAGCAGAAGAAAACAGAAGGGAGAGACCTAGGGCCTTGGAATAGTTAGGAATTTCCTAAGCAGACATGGAGAACAGGAAAGACAAGCAAAAATAAATAGATTTACATCAAATTAACTCACTTCTGAAAAGCAAAACACTCAGCAAGTTGCATAAACAACCCATAGAAGGGCTGAAAATGTCTATATATATATATATATATATATATATATATATATATATATATATATATATATATATGTATATATATATTCAAGGTCAAGGTGTATGTGTGTAGCTCACCAGTAGAGTGCTCACCTGCCATGGAAAAGACCCTGGGTTCTTACTGCAAATACAGGAAACTAACTGACAGTCAAGTAAAAGAAGCCTCAGTATCTGACGTGTGCCCTGATTTCCACACTATACAGTGTCCACATGAACAGATGCATCACTTTGTATTCCACAAGTAGGGTAATTCCATGTGTGAATACAATGAAGAAATGGATACAAGGAAAAGCTATGAGTTCCTCGGGATTGAACCCAGGGACACTTAACTATTGAGTGGCATCCCAGCCCTTTTTCCTTTTTATTTTGATAGGGGTCTCACTGAGTTGCTTAGAGTGTCCCTTCATTGCTGAGGCTGGCCTTGAACTTGCAACCTTCTGCCTCAGCCCCTGAGCCACTGGGATTAGAGGCTGCACCATCATGCCTGGCCGAGACTGGCACTTTGATCCCTGACCCTCAAGAGGCCAATGTCTGTTTCTACAGTGAGGACATCAGAGGAGGGAGCCAGACTAAGTAGCTGTTAGCCAGGGTTGATTGTTTTCAGAAGGAAATATGATGAGAATCCAACAGTAGGTGTGTTAATCTGTGAGAAGTCTGGTGATAACTGCTGTGGTGAAGGCTGGGCTGCTCTAGGACATTTCCTTTATAACTTATCTATGAAGAATTCTGTGCTTAGACCTGGCAGAACAGAGTCTTCAACGGTGTTCATAGATGACCAGTTGAGCTCCACGTCATGTACAACTGCAAGAACTGGGTCCTAATTAGAATAAGTCAGACTCCACGAATGTATAATATGTCAAAATACGCTCGACTGCCATGTACCCCTAAAAGAATAATTTTTTAAAGACTGCCATAGAATGGAATACGACCTGTGTATTTGCTTGCAGTAATAATGACCTGTATAAAGAGAAGAATCCTTTTTAAGAACCAAGTATTGACCATGAAAGGATGCTGTATTTTGTTCAATGCTTTCTCTGCATCAATTGCCTTAATCATGATTCCTATCTTTAATTCTATTGATGTGATGAATCATGTTTATTGGATAAAGAAATGGTGGTATATATACACAATGGAATATTACTGAGCATTAAAAGAGAATAAAATCATGGCATTTTTCTGAGTTGGAGACTCTGATGCTAAGTGAAGTAAGCCAATCCCCAAAAACCAAAGGCCAAATGTTCTCTCTGATCAGTGGATGCTGATCCGTAACAGGGGGGAGGGAGACATGGGAAAATGGAGGGAAAGGAGGGGAATGTGGGGAGGGTGCTGGGGGCAGAGAAGATGGTGGACTGAGATGGACATCACTCCCCTAGGCACATGTGGGACTGCACGTATAGAGTGACCCTGCGTCGTGTACAACCACTGAAATGAAATGCTGTGCTGCAATTGTGTACGATGACAAAAATGCATTCTGCTGTCATGTATACCTAACTAAAATAAAATAATTAATTGTAAATATCCAAATATTGAAATAAATGTCTATGAAAAATGTGTCTTTATAAGAAAGCAGATATTTAGGTTTTTACTTAAAAAAAAAAAAAACCTCAGACAAACGTGTCTGTGAAAGAGTGTGTAGAGCATCGATTCACACATCACCAGTGAACCACAGAGGATGGAATTTTAAGACACGTCTCTTTAGACAAAACAAGTGCTTAAAACCCTAGGATGGCTGAAGCTTGCTGCTTGTGTTCACTGCGTGACCTGCGGGTCTACATGGAAGTCCTGAGCATGGTCACGCAGCTGACTGATGGGAGCAAGGATGGAGACTGGGCACCTCTAGCTCATGCTGCAAATCACAACATCTCAAAACATAGGACACCTGCTCAGAAATAGTGTCACGTGGACATCCACAACAATTCTACCCTGTGTGTCTGTGTGAAAGTGTAAACAAGGAAGAAAAGTTTAAAAAGCAAAGCTTACTCAAGTAAGTTTACCTACTTTCTGCCAATATTGCCTTTTTCATGACATAAATGATGAGAATATTGATTCTGTAATATTTCTGAACAGTGTTCTAATGAAATCGTGAGGAGTTCCTTTTAAAATTGGGAGAGCAGCCATCACGTGCCCCGGGGAAAGCAGATGAGAGTGCTCAACACTCGCTGAGGAATTCTGTATGGAAACAGCCCCGAATTGTGAAGAGCTTCCGAGTTGTTTAGTTAACAGAGATGAGCGTCGTCCTTACATGAACCAACACGAGAAGAGCTGGCAGGTGTCAAGATGTGCAGACAGTCACAGGAAGACGCTGCAGAGCCAGGAGGTGGTCCAGACCTGCCCAGTCCAGGCTCCCACCTGAGCTGCCGTGGCCAGTTGTGCCCAGTCCTGGTGCCTTGGGTTTCTCATGTCTAAAGCCCAGTCCATGAGCCCCTGGCACACAGGGGACTTGGCTTCTCACAGTGGGGCATCTCTCTCCACCCTGGGATGTCAGGAAGCACAGCAGATCAGGACCCAGAGTCACCTCTCCCTGACTCTGCCCCATCGCCCCCACCTACCCCCTGGGTTTCTCTCTGAGATGTGCAGACCTCTAAGTTTAGTTTCTCAAGAAAAACAGCAGCCCTTCCTCAAGACAGAGGATTTGACTCCACCATTTGTAACGTAGCTCATTCTAGATTCCCTGTGATCATGGGCATTCCTTTGGTTCAGTCACCACATCTGCTGACAGAGACGAATCCTAACCTGAATCAAGGCCATAGCACAGTTGAAGTCCCTCCTGCTGCACAAACTTGCAGGCTGGCCCAGATCCTCATGGTCACACATCTAGGGAACACAGTTCTGGTCTTACAACTGGGAGAGAAGGAGACAGCTTTCACAACGACTTTCACAAAGTACATCTCCAGCTTGTGAAAGTACGATTTGTGTTTCTAAACAGAATAAAGAAGTGATGATCAAGAATTCTGCTAACTGCACCAAGGAAAGGTGATTGTTCTTATGTTTCACTTTGTGTTTAACCTTAAATGCATCACAGGAACCTGAGGGCCTGAAGCCCCGTGTGCCTGGGTTTCCACTCAACCAGAGAATGTGACTCAGAGGTTCCTTCCATTTGTGGCCTAAGGACTTTGGCCACTATCACATGCCAGGGGTGCCTCTAGTTAATGAGGACACAGGCCCACAGGGCCCTGAGGAAGCCCAGTGACCAGGAGCCTGCCTCTCTGGCCAGCCTCATGCTGTTCCTGCTTCTGAAGAGAAAATGCTTCCTACGTCTCACCCCAGCCCTGGGCCCAGGCTTATGGTCATTCCTTTGCACCAGGTCCAGAGCAACCTCCTGGAGAGGAGAAGGCATGTTGGTGAGGAGGACTGTCCTTGGGCTCAGATGGACTTTACAGGAGGCCTTGAAAATTCATGAGGCAGGATGGGATTTGATCAGGGTAAGTGAGGCTTTGTAGGTGCACATCTTGAGCAAGGTGACTGTCCTGTTCATGCCCATGATTGGGACTCTCAGGAAGCAGAGTTCCAGTGCTGGTCATCGTTTACTCTATTCCTGAGAGTAAAGAAGGACTGAGGAAGAAGGAAAGTGACTTATTTCCTTCCTCAGAATCTGGTCCCTCCTGGTCCACAGCAGGGAACTTTGGGGAAAAGAGGAGAAGGTCAGGATGGAAACACCAGGTGTGAATGTGGGCTAGTTGTTCACTCTCCCACTGCACACCATTCTGTTAAAGTAATTAAGCCTTAATTAAGACAGAGTTAACTTCTGAGCAGTAATTGTGGTGGGTGAAGGAAAGTTGTGCTTCAGGGACTGAGGTTCTGCAGAGAGTTGCTTCTCCCTGACAGGTGTCACTGTGACAGCTGGAGTCCTGGAGGTGGTTTATGTAGCAAGAGCTCCACAGACCCAGAAGGGACAAATAGGACCTGGGAAGCTGCCCCTTGTCAGAAGGAACAATGCAGAGCTTGTCTGCAGCACAGCCACCAAGGTGAGTGCACCTGAGGGTCTGATTTGCTCCCAGGCACCTGTGACGTTTCTAGCAGCACAGTTCTTACTCTCTGTGATTGAGCAAGGGGTTGCT
The DNA here is from genome assembly GCF_052094955.1 of Ictidomys tridecemlineatus. Lineage (NCBI taxonomy): Eukaryota > Metazoa > Chordata > Mammalia > Rodentia > Sciuridae > Ictidomys > Ictidomys tridecemlineatus. The sequence goes on along the minus strand of NC_135484.1, from coordinate 156,123,924 downwards.
GAGAGGGTTGTGAGCCTTAGGGCCTTCATGCTTCTTGTAATACCTAAAAGGATGTACCTGGCCCAGGAGGATGAAGGGTCATGTGCAGCAGATGTCCCTAGAGATATGCTGCAGCCCCTTGGACCTGTGTCAGGATCTGGATTCATTGGAGAGCTCTGTGGTGGGTCCTGTACTTAGAAAGGTAGAAGGCTCTCCACACCCAGGGAACTAGACGGCCTCAGTGCCACGGTGCCCTGCTTCATGGCTCGTCAGCATCCCTAGTTTTCATAAGATTTGGACACTAAACTTTCTCCGAGACTCTCTATTAGCTTTCGCATTTCATTGCAGTGACCCAAAATGCACTGCATTTACTGCTTGAAAGTGCTTGTTCTGCTGTCATAACCAAAGTGTGTGGCAGGTCATGTTTATTACACGCCTAGTATATGTTTGTTGAATAATAACTTATTTGAAACCAGTTTTGCTTGTGAGAATTGCTGCTATGTTTTTTCTGTCATATAGTTTGACGTATCATACTTTGAACTTAGTCCAGTATTATGCAGCAGGGAGCAAGAAACTGATGTTTTTCTTGAAAGAATTAGGCATGGGATGGATGTGGTCACTGGTCTGTACCATTGAATGTGGGACTGGAGAGAGAATTGCATGTGTATCCGACCTCTGACAAAGAACCTCCAAAAGGAGCATTTCTTGGTTCTTCTAGGGACCCTTTGCTGCATCCCCTGGTTATCTGATTTTCTCAGAGAAAACACTGTTTCCTTCATGACTTTGGCTGATTCAGCTCTAACTGTTGATATTATATCTTTTGGGGTTGTACAGTTTCATTTTCTATGAAGACTGCAGAAAACAACTGAGCATTTGTAAGCAGTGAAGTCACAAAGCCATTTTGGTATAAAGAATTTCAAAATGTAAAGGTCTTATTATCAAAGATATAAAACTTGGAAACGTAAAATCAAAACTGAAGATTCTTAGATTCCCAAGAAAAGAGAGAAAGGTATATGAACCAAAAAAACATGATGTAAATTTTGTACCTAGCTGAGTTTACAAGAAGTTGAAGACATTGGAGCAACATGATTTTTAAGATTCCTATGTACAGGGAGAGGGGAAGGCAGTCAGGTTAACATCCGATCCTGGCTCTTGAATTAAATAATTGAAAACAAATTAGAATAAAAAGAAAAGAGACAGAAATTCTTGTTTGGAGAGCTGAGGATTTTGTGCATCTGCACACAGTTTGAACACAGGAAGGAAATTATGAATCTAACAAATAATATGGAGTTTTTTGAAAAACTCTGGGTTGAAAGTTTATAATTTTTAATATTAGTCTTCAAAACGGCATCTGAGACTGCATAGAATGACCTACAAAAAGTGCCACAAGGAAAGTGATATCTCATGAGTCATAGATATAAACCATTACATGTATCCTGACTATTCTTAAACTCTAGAAATGTGCTGGTGTGGAATACTTTTGCGGATGTGTATCACCATTACTATTGCTTTCTCCAGGTGTTTCCTGCATCCACGTTTTTCTGCCTATGAAGTAAGCAATGGTTTTCCATCTTGCCCAGGGAACAGTCTTCATGTTTCTGGCAGGACTTGGCATTGTGGGGAACATCTTTGTTCTTGTGAAATATATCTGCATACTTAGAAGCACTATGAAATCTATTCACCTCATTCTCATCCATTTGGCTTTTACAAATATGATGGCACTTCTTACAAAAGGAATAATGAGGACAATATCCAGACTTGTGTTAATAAACCTCCTAGGTGACGTAGGCTGCAAGATTGTGATTTACCTCAATAGGGTGGCCCGGGGCCTGTCCATCTGCACCACCAGTCTCCTCACAGTGGTCCAGGCCATCACCATCAGTCCCAGAGCCTCCAGGTGGAGGAGGCTGCAGCCCAGGTCTGCATGGCACCTGCTTCCCTTGTTGCTATTCTGTTGGATTCTCAATTCCTTTATAGGCATGAGCTTACCATTTTATATAAAAAATATCAGCAGTATGAACACATCAAAAATCAGTAAAAACAATGACTACTGTTATTTTGAATCAGAAAACAGGATAATCACATGGATTTTTATTGTTCTCATGGTCCTTCGAGATGCTGTGTTCCAGGGTGTCATGGGCGGGGCCAGTGGCTACATGGTCTTCCTCCTCCACAAGCACCACCAGTACATGCTCCACCTTCAGACCTCCAAGCTCCTCTACAGAACCCCCCCTGAGGTGAAGGCTGCGAAGAGTGTGCTCCTTCTGATGCTCTGCTTTCTCTTCTTCTATTGGGCAGACTGTGTTGCTTCTTTATATATAACCTTCTCATTAGGGAAAGATTCCATTGCACTAAGTCTTCATGAATTTCTCTCTGTTGGTTATGAAATTCTCAGCCCATTGGTGCTGATTCACAGAGACAGACATTTTTGCTGAATGTTGGCTTGCTTAGTGGGAGAGAGAGACATGCAGAAAACATCTATTTCATTGATCCTTTCTATAATTTTGAAATAACTCTTAGTTCTGTTATATCATTTTAAACCTAATTAAGGCAAAATAGCCTTGATATGCAAGGATTTATTTTCAGTAAGAGTTCCAGTGACTTGTAGCCCAGAGCGGACCCAGAAGTCACAGAGAGCTGTACTGAGTCCAAAATCTCTGCTGTAATGTGAGCCCTCGGATGGTGGCTGCGATCCTAGAGTTTGTGAGACTGGCCTTTCACTAGCACTGTCCCAGCAATACGGAGCAGGATAACCAGTAGGTGAGGTTTTTCTGAATTAATTGTGCTGGCTCTTTGGTCCAAGAATGCTATTTCTAAGACCCAATTCTACAGTATACTTGCTTTTTTCAGAATTACAGCAGAAAAAAAACATTATACATTACATTGTTGATAACTTCAGAAACATAACTTACATACTAAACAAAGGAATTCTATTTTTGTTACTTGGAAATCTACATAAGTGTCTGTTCACAGAAAGGGATTATGGAATTTATGAAAGAATAATCAGCTAAGAAAATGAGGTCTAATCCTGTCTCATAGCATCTAAGATTTTTTTCTGTAAACTTATATAATAAGTAAAACCCTTCTACTATTTTGAAAAGTGGTCTCATCAGAAATGTGATTGCTATAGCCCATATATTCTATTCAATGCCTGTGTTGGTTGGTTCTGATCTCAGAATTTAAGAACCCCTGTCTACTTGAGTTCTGCAGAATCCAGACACCATGATCCAGTCATTATTGCCAGACATGCCTGTGAGTCAGGCTGTTCTGAGGACCAGGCATCAGCACAACACACCCACCTTCTCCACGGTGAGTCCCACGTTTGTCCCTGGCCTCTGGGGACAACGGTCACACTGTGCTGAGGGATTTCATTCAATTTCATTGGGGGAGATGGGCCACAGCACCCCTCTAGGAGGTTGGGCTCTCCTTGTGCAGCTGTCACAGCTGTGCTGAAAGGCCTGTCCTGTGGACCCACTGATTGAAGGGACAAGAATTTACATGGTAAGTCATCTACCCATTCCAGTCCCCGAGGTCTGGGTAGCTCCCTCTAGGATCCACTAAAGGGCCTCTGACATTCCAACTGCACTTATTATAGTGTGCTTCAGTGGGAAGCAGAAGAGGCACAGGAATGGCCTTTCTCCAAGGGAAACTCTGCAGGTCCTGGGGGAGTCCTGGGGGCAGCCATCATCACTGGGCTCTGGGCTCAGAGAGGATCTCTGTGGGCCCCTCTTCCAGGGAATTCACTGTGGGCTCCAGGGACTCTTTCCTCCTCTCCCTCTTCAATAAATAGTTTTGGGAAACTGGATTTTCCCAGCCATTTCAGTTGGCCCACCTAGCAAACCCTGGATCAGTCCTGCCCTCTCAGGATAAAGTATGGATTCATGATCTCTGCTTTATGTGGCTCTGTCAGTCGGTTTGGCCTGGCCCACCTTCCCAGCCCAGCAGCTGAACTCTACACCTCTGAAGATCCACTCTGCACACACCTCTCCAGCTGGAACAGCAAGCCTTCTGTGAGCTCTGGGAATTATCTTCTGCAGCATACACAGCTTTGCTCTGAATTCTATCTTGCTGTGAAATCTATCCCAAGATTCTCATGTCTCCCTACAGCACCCTGACCTGCCGCAGTCCTGTTGATGATAATTTGATGACCATTTCATGAAGCCTTAATGTCCTTTACATCTGTACCTGGCTGAAGGCAGAGCACACACTGAAACCGATAACCTAGTGAAATTACAGGAAATACAATGGATAAGAGCAGGTTTAACACCCTCATAGAAATGGCTAACATTTAAATGTAGAAGGTTCAATTGTAGAAGTGTCCGATTTCTTAAGAATTTCAATGGCATGAGATATTTAAAAGGGGAATGAGAGTTTCATAGATAACAAGACACCTAAGAAATACAGTATTGTATCTTGTTGGGGTGTCATTTCAAGTAAATTATAAGCAATCAATTATGAGATAATCAGAAAATTTGAACAAGTAATGGAGACCTGCTGGGTACTGGATGTTAGTACAGAACTGGTATCACTGTGGGTGTGGTATAGGCCTAGTGGTTGTTTTTTAGTATTATTTATTGGCAATGCATCTTGAAGTATTTACTAGTGGAATAAAATGATGAACCAACGTGTTTAAAGTGTTCCATGTGGTGGGAGAGGAGAGGAGACAGCTGAAGGGGCCGTCCACAGGTCCCGGCTGAGGCTGAGGGCTGGATCCTGGTCCTCGTCGTGCACTAGGCTGCTGGCTCTGAATGCACGCTTCACATTTTCCATCATGAGCACCAAAAGGCTCAGAGCCACGTTCTGACCCTGGGAAATGAAGGGGATCGCAGCTCACTTGGGCCTGCTGGCACCTGGCAGAAGAGCTTGGAGCTAAACAGAAGCTCCCAGAGAGTGAGTGGTCAGAGGAGCCTGAGGACCAAAGTGATAGGAAGCCACCACACCACCACCTCCAGCCTCTGAGTACACCCGCAACAGTCACCGATACTCGGGATTCCCTAATTTATAGTGTATTTTAAATTTTTTGATCAACACAAAACGTTTGTACACATTTATGAGTTGTGACTAATGTACACATTAAGTATTGATACAGAGTAATTAGCATTTGTGTCACATGAAGTTTTGGGGGTTTTTGTTTTTTGTTTTGGGGTTTTTTGTTTGTTTGTTTACTGTTCTTGTTTGTTGTGGTCCCAGAAATGCAACTCAGGGCCTCTCAGAGCCAGACCAGCAGGTCCAACACGGGGCCTTCCCCAGCTCTAACTTACCATTTCTTCATGGTGAGTTCATTGTTTGTGACATGGATGGTGTAAGGTCAGACAATGGCAGCATCCAAAACGGAGGCAGATTTAAAAGGTCACTGAACTAGGCTCTATTGAGCCTCCACTCCCAGGCAGAACTCTGTCAGACCCACAGAGCAGATAAGAAGAGGGTCTGAGTAGAAACCATGTGGGGGCTGCACCAGGCTGGAATTTTGTGGGGCTTAGGGCAGGAAGGGAGGGCTTGGGGCAGGAAAAGGGGTTTTTAGAGTCCCTTGTCCCACTGGAGTTGGTCGGAAGAACTGGCTGAGACCCAGGATTGGCCAGGAGACCCTGCTGATTGACAGGGGGTTTCCTTGGTGCCTGATTGATGTTTCTTTCAGCTGCATGTGCGCTTGGTGCTTTGGTCCTAAGTTACCGCCATGGACCTGACAGATGGACCTGGAGGACATCATGTGAAGTAAAATTAGTCAGACACAGAACCACAAGCACTGCAGGATCTCACTCGCAAGGGAATCTGAAACAACAACAACAACAACAACAACAAAACAGTGGTTTTAAAACAGGAAAACAGAGCCTGTGGGTCTAGGGAGCTGTTTCAACTTCCTCTGTGTGGGAGGGGTGGTTCCTGTCTCCCCCACAGAGTCAGGAACATGACTGGCCCAGAGAGCTCTCCAGGCTTCTCCTTCAAATTCCCCTCCCTCCTGTGCACAGAGCACACCTTGCCTCACACTCATCCAGGCTCTTTCTGAAGCCTCCCAGGCTCCAGGTGCAGACAGGCTGCTGGACCGGGTCCCAGCTGGGAGTCGCGCGGGTGAGAGGTACACTGTGGGCAGGCAGCTCCCCAGAGCACTGGCCAGCCCTGCAGAGCCCCTTGTGCTCCTTGGATGCCCTGTGGTCCACAGCAGGCCTGAGCAGCATCTCACACAGCAGGAGGACCAGCAGGAGCACATGCAGGTTGAAGGAGCTGAGGGTTGATGGGACATAGGACCTGGATTTCAGGTCAGTGGGAAGCAGAGGAAGCACAGGAAATGGCCTTTCTCCAAGGGAAAGTCTGCAGGTCCTGGGGGAGTCCTGGGAGCAGCCATTATCACTGGGCTCTGGGCTCAGAGAGGATCTCTGTGGGCACCTCTTCCAGGGAATTCACTGTGGGCCCCAGGGAATCTTACCTCCTCTCCCTCCCTCTTCAGTAAACAGAGTTGGGACAACTAGATTGCCACATGGCAAAGGACAGTTGAATGTTACCCAACACCACCATAAAGACAACGCTGAATGGACTGAAGTGTCAAATGTGAGGCATTCAGCTCTCTTAACAAACAAGGGGAAGCTCTTTGGCAATGATTGTATAGCAATGACTCTAAAAGCACAGGCCACAAAATCCAAATGAAAGTTAGGAGACTACATCACATGAAAAATTCCTTCTATCAAAGAGAACAACCAAGATTCTGAAAAGACAGCCACAGAGTGGGATAAAGTGTGTGCAGACCGTATAGTGGGCTAACACCAAAGCCGGGAAAGGAGCTGCACTCAACTGCACAGAAAGCAGATAACACCATTTAAAAATGGGCAAAGTTCCTGGTAGATAGCTTTTCAAAGAAGACATGCAGATGACCAAAATAATGTGGAAATGTTCGTTCTTTAAGAGACAGTTTGGAAAATATTTTAGCAAATAATCTTCATAGCAATGTGATGGAAGATGATATAAATGAAAAAAGCATTTAAATTTTTGAGAAATGAAAAGAATCCAATTACCCCCTTAACTGTACAGAGGTTTCGATACCAGCACCTATGTGACCTGTACTCTACCGTCATATGAATATGAAATATCCAACCAATTGGGAAAGCAGGTGGTCCACGGGCACCAGAGAGTCTGTACCTCTCAAGAATTACTGATGGCTTCCTCCCTCTGCCCCTGCCCTCCTGCTCTCCTCCCCGCCCCTCCTCTTCCCCTTCTGCTCTGTGTATTTCCACCTCCCTCTCTTTGCATATTTACAACCTTATTAGATCCATGTTCTAAGTGATGACTTCCACTTAAATGCTAAGACCTGGCTGAAACCAGGAGCCTCCTAAGGAGTCTGTTAAATAGAAGGAGAGAAGTAACTAGATGGGGTACAACGGAGGAGTATCTGGGAAATTTGTGACATTTGAAAAAATCAACACTATAAATGCAAAAAAAAAAAAAAAAACCTCACAGGAAAAAAGAGAAGCCCAACAAGCAAGGTCAATAAAGGCCCATGAGTGAGGGAAGAGGTCAGAGGTGGTGAGGGGCACTGAGGGACGTGGGACCCAGAGATCAGGAGAACCCCAGGGGGGACGTCTGGACTCCCCAGCTAGACAGTGAGGAGGGTGGATTCTCACCAGGTGCTGCTGCCACGGCTTACCTGTGTCACAGGGTACTACACCTGCAGGCCTGAGTGGCTCAGGGGGGTCCTGGTAGGTTGCAGACCAGTCTCTGCAGGGATGAGGAAAGCCCAGCAGAAGGCTGTGCCCAGGTGCTCAGGCAGCCACCTGTGCAAGGGGCACTGCCAGGGTGTCCTGTGTGCCACAGGGGAGTCCTGCCAGGCCTCAGGCCTCCGAGCACCAGAGCCTCTGGTGAGTCCCGCAGCTGCCAGGGTCCCCCTAGGTGTCTGGGAGTCCAGGTCAGGAAGACCCTGGGGTCTGAGCAGAGCAGAGCTCAAGGTCCACCGGGTGCTGCTGGGTCCAGAATGCCCAGGTGGAACGTCAAAGGGAAAAACCCTGCCCCCTGCTCCCACCCTACACGGGCTGAGCGGCTGGATTCTGATTTCTCCCCAAACGCCTTGCTACCACCTCAAGAAACAGCTCCCTATCAAGAGGATGATGCAGGAGGAGGGAGGCAGAGAGCTTTCAGCTCCATTTGTTTCACCAGCAGAAGGACAGTGTGCAGAGGGAGGACCGTGCAGGGGCCTGACTTGAGGATGAGAGGGAATCCTGCAGCCTGCGGAAAGAAGTGCTATTGACACTGAAGAAGAGATGGGAAAGGAGGGGGTCCTAGGCGGAGCAAGGGCTGAGCAGGGGGGGGGAGGCCAGCATCCTTGGAGGAGTAGCAAGGAGTCCAAGTGTCCATGCTGGCACGTAGTGTCCATGTATTGTCCATGTAGTGTCCGCTAAGTGGCTTAGGGATGGTTTTATTGATAAACATTGTCTAGAGTTTTCAAAACAAAGCAGCTGAAAGAACATTATAACACCAAGGACATGTTGTTAACATTTCACTGCACTTTATCATTTGATATATCTTGATTTATATATTTGTAAATATAAATATAAATAGGTGCATATATATATGTGCATATCTTTATCTCTATATGTGTGAATAATATTTATCGCTCTCATCCTTCCTGTCTTGCTTTCTCTGGAGCTTTGAAGATCCACTGCTAGCAGCTTATCCTAAATCTAATTGTCTTGGTGCTCAAATGTCTCAGGTCTTGTCATTGGCAGCACCTGCAAGCTGGATCTGTGTGTCCCAGAGACGTGTCCTGTTGCATCTGTGGTGTTTGCTTATGTTTTGTTTAGCACTTCCTTACCCTGCGGAAGGTACCTAGTGCTTTTCTTCCTCACTGTGGAATCAGCCCGTTTTCCTGAGGAGTGCGGGCCTCATGCTGAGGTCTGTTTTCAGACTGATCTGGGTGTTAGGTACACTCATTGTGCCCAGGCGCCTTTACTACCTGACCATTTAGGCAAACCAATCTCATAGATGTGCCTTCTTTGTACATGTGTACTCAGATCCCTGTGTGCATACACATAGGTGCTCACCTTCACCTGCTCTAGACCAGGGCCTCACCTCCCTGCCTCTGCTTACAACCTGCCCTGCAGTGTCCTCTCTTCTCTCCCCATTGCATGTTTCTCATTTTTCCTTTCCTACTCAGTACCCCAGCTCCTCAAAGTTGAATTGCTTTATACATACCATTATTAAAAAAACTATTTACTGAATAAATTGTAGGTGATTCTCCCATCACTTGCCTTATTTTGACAATATACACCAAAAACTCCTGTTGATAAATTATTTTCTTTCTTATGGATCTTTAAACTTTTCTCTTTGAAAAAAAGTTATCAAGAATAAAAATAATAATAAGTGTTGGTAATTATATGGTTAAAAGGTGACCTCCTACATTGCTGGTGGGACTGCAAATTAATGCAACCACTCTGGAAAGCAGTAGGGAGATCCCTCAAAGAACTAGGAATGAGCCACCATATGTCCCATCTATCTCACTCCTGGGTATTTTGCAAAGAATCTAAAATCATCCTACTCTACCATACAGGCACAGCAATGTTTACAGCAGGCAGTTCACAGGAGCCAGGCTACAGGACAGGTTCGGAAACCTGCCCACAGACCAAGGGTGCACAGGCCCAATGGAGATTTACTCAGCCACGAAGAAGAGTGAGATCATGGCCCTGTGGACAAATGGACGGAACTAGAGAACGTCAGGCAGGCCAAGTGAGATAAGCCAGACCCAGAAAGTCAAGAGCCAAAGGTTTCCTTTCCTATATGGAAGCTAGAGCAGAATTAGGGGAAATAATGGGAGTAGGAAATCCCAGCAAAATAGGAAAGATCAGTGGAGCAGAGCAAGGGGCTGAGGGGGAGAGAGGACAGACAGGGAAGAAACAGAGGAGGAATCTGACCGGCCATTTTATGCACATGTGTGAATACACCACAGTAATCCTCGCCTTGATGACCATCTATAGTGACCAATCCAAGCCAGATCTATGAATAAACAGCAGAGTCCAGAAGAAGGGGAAATAGGGAGGGAGGAGAGAAGGAAAGGGGAACACGGGGGACAGAAGTGGAGAAAACATAGTCCACAATCCCCTGATTCTGGCAGAAGGACCCCAAGGTCCTATGCCACCCCAGCAGCCACAGCCCTCTGTAGCATTTCTCAGGGTTGTAACCAAAGGCCGCTGACTTCTCTGTACTAGTTTTTCGGTGCTGAGTTTGCAGATTTAAGGATTTGCATAGCAGTTGGGTCATTGTAATGGTCCAAACTTATGCTAATTAGAGTTTGAAAGAAGAACTAATGCTATTGGCTCAAGCATATGCTAATCAGGGTGGAAACATAGGAAGGCCATTGGTCTGCTCTCAAGTTCTGAATTCCACTCAGTCTGGCTCACTTCCATCTTCTCTCTGCAGGTCAGGTGCTGGGGGTTGAGAAGGGTGGATTTGGTTACAGTTTGTGCCACAACCTTCTACAGGAGGTTTTCACAATGGGCCCAGGCCTGGCCGAGAGGGGTGACATGTCCCTGCACCTTGGCTCCTAGAACCTCAGGCCCTCCACGATTGGTTGGCAGGATCCATACAGCACTGTTTGGCGTTGTGTGATCCTGGCCACCAGCAATACAAACCGCTCTGCTGCCAGAGCTCCACCTGCAGGTCTGTCCTTCCTCCACCTGCAGGTCCCTCCTTCCTCCACCTGCAGGTCCCTCCTTCCTCCACCTGCAGGTCCCTCCTTCCTCCACCTGCAGGTCTGTATTTCCTCCATCTGCAGGTCCATCCTTCCTCCACCTGCAGGTAGCTCCTTCCTCCACCTGAGAGCTGTCCTAACTCCTCCTGCAGGTCCATACTAGCTCCATGTACATGCCTGTCCTTTCTCTACCTGCAGGTCAAGCTTCCTCCACCTGCAGGTCTGTCCTTTCTCCACCTGAGGTCTATCCTCCCTCCAACTGCAGGTCCGTACTCCCTCCACTTGTGGGTCCTTTCTCCCTCTACCTGCTGTTCGTCCTTCCTCCATCTGCGGGTCTGTCCTCCCTCCACTTGCGGGTCCGTCCTCCCTCCACCTACAGGTCCGCGCTTCCTCCACCTGCAGGTCCGTCCTTCCTCCACCTGAGGTCCATCCTTCCTCCACCTGCAGGTCCGTCCTTCCTCCACCTGAGGTCCGACCTCCCTCCACCTGCAGGTCTGTCCTTCCTCAAGCTTCAGGTCTGTCCTTCCTCCACCTGAAAGTCTGTCCTTCTTCCACCTGCAGGTGTGGCCTCCCTCCACCTGCGGGTCCGTCCTCTCTCCACCTGCGGGTCCATCCTTCCTCCACTTGCAGGTTGGTCCTTCCTCCACCTGCAGGTCCATCCTCACTCCACCTGCAGGTCATTCCTCCCTCCACTTGTGGGCTCATCCTCCCTCCACCTAAGGGTCCGTCCTCCCTTCAACTGCGGTTCCATCCATCCTCCACCTGCAGGTCCATCCATCCTCAACCTGCAGGTCTGTCTTTCCTCCACCTGCAGGTCTGTCCTTCCTCCAACTGAGGTCTGTCCTTCCTCCACCTGCACGTGTGTCTTTCCTCCACCTACAGGTCTGTCCTTCCTCCATCTGAGGTCTGTCCTTTCTCTACCTGAAATTCCGTCCTTCCTCCATCTGCAGGTGTGTCCTTCCTCCACCTTCAGGTCTGTCCTTCCTCCTCCTGCAGGTCTGTCCTTCCTCCAACAGAGGTCTGTCCTTTCTCTACCTGAAATTCCGTCCTTCCTCCACCTGCAGGTGTGTCCTTCCTCCACCTTCAGGTCTGTCTTTCCTCCACCTGAACGTTTGTCCTTCTGCCACCTGCAGGTCTGACCATCCCCCACCTGCAGGTTCATCCTCCCTGCACCTTCGGGTCCACCCTTCCTCCACCTGCGGGTCGGTCCTCCCTCCACCTACGGGTCTGTCCTTCCTCCACCTGCAAGTTTGTCCTTCCTTCACCTGCAGGTCTGCCCTCCCTCCACCTGCAGGTTCTTCCTCCCTCCACCTGGGGGTCCATCCTCCCTCCACCTGCAGGTCCTTCCTCTCTCCACCTGCAAGTTCATCCATCCTCCACCGGCAGGTCCATTCTTCCTCCATCTGCAGGTCTGTCCTTCCTCCAACTGAGGTCTCTCCTTTCTCCACCTGAAACTTTGTCCTTCCTCCACCTGCAGGTGTGTCCTTCTTCCACCTGCAGGTCTGTCTCTCCTCCACCTGAACGTTTGTCCTTCCACCACCTGCAGGTCCTACCTTCCTCCACCTGCAGGTCCTTCCTCCCTGCACCTGCAGGTCTGTCCTTCCTCCACCTGCGGGTCCATACTTCCTCCACCTGCAAGTCTGTCATTCCTCCACCTGCAGGTCCATGCTTCCTCCACCTGCAGGTCTGTCCTTCCTCCACCTGCGGGTCCATACTTCCTCCACCTGCAAGTCTGTCATTCTTCCACCTGCAGGTCCATGCTTCCTCCACCTGCAGGTCTGTGTTCCTCCACCTGCAGGTCTGTGTTCCTCCACCTGCAGGTCCCTCCTCCCTCCAACTGCAGGTCTGTCCTCCCTCCACCTGCAGGTCGATCCTCTCTCCACCTGCAAGTCCGTCATCCCTCCACCTGTGGGTCTGTCCTACCTCCACCTGCAGGTCTGTTTTTCCTTCACCTGAAAGTCTGTCCTCCCTCCACCTTCAGATCCATCCTTCCTCCACCTGCAGGTCCATCCTTCCTCCTCCCGCAGGTTCATCCATCCTCCTCCTGCAAGTCTGTCCTTCCTCCACCTGAAGGTCTGTCCTTACTCCACCTGCAGCTCTGTTTTTCCTCCGGGGATCTGGGGAGCCTGTCACCACACTTAACAGCTTTCAGTTCATTGATGATGGCATTAAACTCTGCAGTCCCTCCATGGCTGTTGTGTTGGTTTTTGTGCATGACTTTCCTAGATACAGGCAGTTTTTGTGTGATAATTTCAGCCATAGTCACAATGGGACAAAAGGGGAAGATATGCAATTATGGAAAATCATGTAGGTTTTTTGATCCATAGTTGCTGACATTCATAAGTTAATATTTATGTGGAGTCCTGTTATGTGCCTAATTGTGAAACTGTTTCCAAAACAGAGGAAATGAATATAGATAGGGAGACATATATAATCACCCAATAATTAAAAAAGGGATTTTTTGACAATTCTCTTAAATATCTGTAGTCAACATACTTTGCCCGGTATTTACTAAAAGTGATTCAGAAATTCCATGCAATCTCTATTAACTGGGAATAACCTTTTTCACTGGGGAAAAAACAAACAGGTCTGAGGTTGTGGCTCAGTGGTAGAGTGCTGAGGGCCATTGCCAAGTAGGAATGACGCATTGAAATTTCCTTGCCAGCGTACCCCATGTTGCTTAGAGGAAGGACTCGTGGAAATGGACTTTCCTTGGACATTCGCTGTGACGTTGCGTGTATGTTTGAGAAAGGTGACCCTGCTCAAGGACCAGGGTGGATCCGGATTTAGGGAGGATCCTACTGGATTTGGGCAGATCCAAGTTTAGGGTATATCCTGCAGGTTTTAGGGAGTATCCCGCTCCTTGGGTTTAGGGCGTTCCTGGTTTAGGACAATCTGGGTTTAGGGCGGTTCCAAATGACCCCGTCCAGAGAGTGGAGAGTCCATGGAACATGGAGATGAAGAATTTTCTGAATGAGATCCTGCACTGGACAAGGTGTGCACTTAGCCTCATCATCACTGGGATTATTGCCCTGGTGACCGCCATCACCAGAACAACCACTGCTGCTTCTTCACTTACTCAGGGCGTCCAGACGGCTCAGACTGTAAATGATTTGTCCACTGCCATGGCAGAAGACTTTGCCATCCAAAATGACTTAAATAATCTGTCCTGAGCTGATATTTTACTCATTTAGCAGGACCTAGACCTCCACCAGGAACAACTCGATATTCCGTATATGTTGCAGAGGCTCACTTTTGACCCTGAATTCCATAGTATTTGTGTCACCCAATATGCTGTATCTGAAAATGTAACCCTTCACTTCTCCAGTTTTTCTCAGTATATTAAGGGCACGTGGGATGCTAACTATGTTAAGACTGTGCATGACCTCACCAAGGCAATTGTCAAGATCAGTGAGATGAAGGTGTCGACCTTGGCAACCTCTTCTTTCTTCCAGGGATTGACTGAACATTGGAAAACCTCATAGCCAAATTAACCAATCCTTATAATGCTATTACCCGACTCATATTGTTTATAATGGTGATAATATTTTCTAGTGTTGTGAGATGCTTATGTAACCATGTAAAGGCCACCAAACAAATACTGCAATGCTGGGTGAAGTCCTTGCAGCACAGTCGGAGGGGGGAGATGTGGGGACAGGTGCATGGAGTACTGCACACATGGCATACATGGCCACTCCCCTTGTGCTAGGCTAGGCGTGTGAGCACCTGTAGGCACACCCTGGGCATGAGGCCACTGTTGCAGTCCCTGTACTTGTTCCATGGCCCACTCCTCCATCTGTCACTGCAAGGATAATTAGCAGAAATTGCACTGGTGGGTGCCTGTAATCTTCTTAGCTATTGCCTGAGTATAAATACGTGGCAACTGCATGTAAAATCAGACCTGCTTCCTGCTTGGTTTCTGGAGGTCTTGATGAGTGACTCCGCAGCCACCCGTACCTCTACCTGTTCCATGGACATCCTCACTGGACCAGAAAAAGCCCCCGCAGACGTGCATCAAGTTGAGTGTATTCTCATGGCAGCCATTATACACTTTGAAAGCTTTTGATGGTTTCTCCCATTAATGAGCTTATTTTCCGTCCTTCTCCTATCAGTTGGATATGTGACCAGTGCTTTTGTGCTCTCTCTGTAGACCCACGGTTCCATCTGTGGAGAAGATCAAAGTAATCTTTGGTTATCTTCAACTTTCATCAGTTTCAGAGAAGATTGAGTGGGTTCAGGGGGTTGGCCATGGACCTTTTAAGCTGCTTTAAATAAGGAAGTACACCCTAGCATCTAATAATATAAGAGGTGGTATAACTAGTGATATGAGTCACATTGATTAATTCTGACAGCTTTCTTTCACAGAGGTCTTTGTTAATTTGACACTAATTTACATATATTTATAGGAACCTTGAGATGTTCTGTGCATATAAACATTTAATAATATTCAAATCAGGAACACACACACACACACCTCAAATGTATATCGTTTTTATGCTGAAAACATGGAAACTTTCTTCCTCCAGATTGCTGAAATATACATTGCCTTGCCATTTTCTATGCTCATGCTGCTGAAGCATAGTCCACCAGACGAGCTTGCTCCTGTCCACCTCTAATCTAATATCATTTTTCCACATTCCCATTCTTTCCTTTCTCTATTCCTCAAATTCTATGAGATCCACAGTTTCTAGTCTCCACTCTACTCTCAAATTCTATGAGATCCACAGTTTCTAGTCTCCACTCTACTCTCAAATTCTATGAGATCCACAGTTTCTAGTCTCCACTCTACTCTCAAATTCTATGAGATGCACAGTTTTCTCGTCCACCTATGAGTGAGATCTTGTGGTACTTGTCTCTGTGCCTGAATTACTTCACTTAATGTGATACCTCCAGCTCAATCCATGGTCCCCCAGTGTCAGGATTTCATCTTACTCTATGGATGGCGCTTTTCCATCATGTATGTGTCACCATGTGTTTTTTATCCATACTTCATTTGGTAGTAACTAAAATTGGCTGTAGCTTTGGCTATTTTTGTTGCAATGTGCAAAGGATTGTGGGTGTCTCTTGGACATGCTGATTTAATGTCCTTTAGATTTAAACTCAAGGTGGGATTATGAGATCATGTGGTAGTTTTATTGTTAATATTTTAAAATCCCCCACAGTTTTCACAATGTCTGTATTTATTTACCTTCCCCACTACAGTGTGTGAGGGTTTCTTTCTCCCCACATCCCTACACTAACCTTTCACTTTTGACTTTTCAACAGTGGCTATTCTAGTGGCATTGATGCTTGGGTTTGCATTACCTTTATATTTACTGAGGTTGAACATTTGTAATTTGTCCTCTGGGAAACGTGTCCATAGGCTGATTTCCCCTATATAATCAGGGTGTCTTGTTGTTGTTGTTGACTTTGTTTGTGTGCTTTGTTATTGATTTTTCTTTTGCATGTTGACTGCATTTTGTGGTATGCAACCCAAGGCATTGTCTGTACTGACAAAGGTCTATCACTAAGCTACACCAACAGATCTTGCTATTGCGTGTTTAAGTTTCTTTGATATATTCTGAATATAAACTCCCTGTGAGACATAGACTTTCCAAATGCATCAACTACCAGGTAGTTAGTCTCTTCCCTCTGGTTTATTCTTTTCTTTTTTGGTGCAGAACTATTTTTAGTTCAACAGAATCTCATTTGATGCTTTTTCTTGTGTTTCCTGTCCTTTTGGTGACTTGTCCCAAAATTCTTTTTTATTATAACACCCTAAGGTTTTCCTCTTATTTTCTTCTACTTTTTTGTTGATTCAGGTCTTACATTTAAGTCTTTAATCCATTTTAATGTATTCTGTAGCTTGGACATCCTTCTTCACATGGATATGCAGTTTTTCCAAGACCACTTCATTGAGAAGACTGTTAGAACAAACAGAGAACACTCATGCACCTTCAGAGCACCTTTGTTGAAAATCAATTTGCTGTAGATGCATGAGCTACTTCTATGCTCTTGAGTCTTTACCATTGGTGCAAATGTATGTTTTTATGCCAATACCATTCTGTTGGGAGCAGTAATTTAATTAGGGCCCTTGAGCTGTCCTTCAACAGAGGCAATACCTTTACTGGGGACTTTCACTGTGAAGGTGAGGATTACAGATGCCCATGGCTATGATGTCACCCTGTTCAATAGGAGGTTCTGTGGCAGCCTCAGAGCTATTTAGTTCTTGACTTTGAGGTTTAGACACCAGCTGCCCAGGGGTAGAAAGTTATCGGTGCACGGTGAAAATCACACTTGGACTGCTCATACCTATGGCCTTGGTTCTGCTTGTTTTGAAGAATTTTCTCACAATAACCCTTTTGATGATTATCCTTATAATGCACAAATGCTGAACTTGTTCTGTGTCGCTATCTGCCTACCAGGGACTTCAGTGAACCATGAACACCAGCTTTCTCTCTATTTGTGGGTTTGTCTTTTCTCCATACCCTCCTCACCAGGTGCAGTTACCTTAAATAATGGCTCTGCAGGTCCCAACACCAGGCTTCTTTATTCCTGCAGCCTTGTAGTACATTTTGCGTTTTGAAGTAGTGTAATGCCTGCGATTTCATTCTTTTTGCTTAAGATTGATTGGGGAGGGCTTTTAATTCTCTGAGCAATATCCATATACTTCCCACAATTTAAAAGGAACAATGATCTCAACCATAGTACACACTGGTCTCCAGGTCACTTTATTATAAGCAAAATTGTTTTTAGCCAGGTCCTTGCTAACACTTGTTATGTCTTCTCACCTAGCTAGGACCCAATCTTAATGGATGTAAAGTTGTGTCTTCTGAATTTGATTCACAGTTTCCTGATGGTTAGTAATGTTGAGCACCTGCTCATATACTTTGTGGACATTTGTGTATCTTCTTTGCAAACGTATTTTTCAAGTCCCTTGCCAATGATAACATGCCTAGTCTTGCGTTTTTGACTATCCACCAATATTAGAAGGAATTTACGTGGTTTCTCATCAATATAGTTTTCTAGGGGACCAAACTCCCTTGTGTGAAATCCACTATTGATTAGGAATCGATAATGACTCTTACTTGACGTATTCTTATGGTTGCTTTCAACAATTTTTTTGCTTTAGTTTACCAATTGCAGGTCTGCATGTAAACATTGCTGTGTAAATTCCAGATACCATGCTCTTCTGAGTTTCTGAAAATGGAGATTTGTTCACAAAATTCAGGGGTATATTTAGTCATCTCTATTATGTAAACTTTGTAAGGCACAACTGTTGAGGGGTTCATATCACTATTTATATTTTACTGCTTTAACACACCCACAGATATTTAGAAATAAAAGAAACTCGATGTGCTACCAGTCATGTCAGAGTGTTCCCGGGCTAGTGTTTCCCATTTCTCTCTCCTCCCTCCCACTCCACATGTTTGGGACAATGTCAGTCATGGGCTTCATTCTTTTCAGTTTTTTTTTCTAATTATGATTTCTGATTGATTTTGCTTTCTCAACTCAATTTTCACATTCTAGAGTGAAACAGAATCACACTTAATTAGGGGAAATAAAATCCAGGCAAACCTTGACAGATTGTTCCCGACAGTCATGAGCCATCTCCTTGTTCATCTAGATATTTGGATGTTGTTAGTGTCAGTCGTCTCTTCCTCATGGTCCCACTTTGACATGTCACTCATTCCTGACTGCACTTCCGGGATCTGAACTCCTGCCCTTTAGTCCTAGGGCAAGGACGTGTTCAGGGTGACTCACTCTGTCTTATTTCTCTATTTGAGGTTTTAGAAAACAGCTGTCACAGGAGAACTGAGGCACTAAGACACTTAGTACATGTTATGACTTCAGGGACACCTTCATTATGTCAAGCACATAAACACCTAATTTTGGAGTATGGCATAATAACATTAATAAATTACTTTACATCTGTGTTAATATGGTTTGAACAAACCACAAACAGGGTCATAAGGAAGATACAGAGGACAACTTGGCTGTGTAGGAAGGGCCTCTAACTCAACACTGATGTCTTGGGGGAAATATGATCAATACATCAATAGCATCATTAATATTTCAAAGTGGTTTAATAAAATATCTATGGCAAGATCTGTGCATTCTATATGAATATATGTTTTGTTTCCAGTTTACAAACAAGGAAATTAAGTTCATTTCACTACAAATCAGAATACGATGTGTATTTCTGAAGACAGGGACAATATCACGCAGTATACAGGCTCTAACTAGTACGCTCTTGAAACAAGCCATGATTGTTACCCACACAACTTCTCATTTATTGGAGAAAAATACATTCAAATTGTAAGTTTGAAAATCAGAAAACATGAAAGGAAAAAAGTAAGTTATTTTTATTATGCCTCCACTTTTCTTCATTATAAATGACACAACTACGCTTTAAGTCTCTTTATTCTTGCAGATTTATTAATGCAGATGACATCCAATAAAGTGTATTATTCTATTCTATGTTTAAATGCTATTACTCTGGAAATATTTTATATTAATTGTAAATAAATATACCTTAGATATCAATAAAGTTTTTGAGGTTCACAAGGAAAAAAACCATCAAAAATATATAGGGCCATAGACAGAGACAGAAGGAGCACCCTTAGCCACATTCCTATGAAGTTGGTCATAGGATTGTCTCCAGCTTTGTGGTATAGAAATGTCCCTCTATATGACTCAGCTACACTTACGTGACTTTCACGACTCATACAGAAACACAAGACTAAGGAGAGTTTTAAACTTACTTACTAGAAGATAAATGTTACACACATGGTCTCAATGTTTGTCTCTCTAGTGACCAGGCCAACACTCAGCCAGGTGTCCATCCCTGTGCATCAGCACAAATGGGCTGAGGACAGCATAGCCAAGGTTCACAAGTTCTAGAACACTTACTTCTATGAAACGCTTCTCTAAGGAGAGAGTTACATATAAAGCCATGAAACAATCTGCCCAATAGAAGAAGAGAAAGCAGAGCATCAGAACGAGGACACTCTTTGCAGCCTTCACTTCAGGGGGGGTTCTGTGGAGGAGCTTGGAGGTCTGAAGGTGGAGCACGTGCTGGTGGTGCTTGTGGAGGAGGAAGACCATGTGGCCACTGGCCCAGCCCATGACACCCTGGAACACAGCATCTCGAAGGACCATGAGAACAATAAAAATCCATCTGATTGTTGAGTTTTGCTGTAGAAAATAACAGCAGTTCTCATTTATTCTAATTTCTGAACTGTTCATGCTGCTGGCTTTTTTAATGTAAAGTGGTAAGTTCATGCTTATCAAGGAATTGAGTATCCACAGGAAGACTAACAAGGGAAGCAGGTGCCATGCAGACCTGGGCTGCAGCCTCCCCCACCTGGAGGCTCTGGGACTGATGGTGATGGCCTGGACCACTGTGAGGAGACTTGTGGTGCAGATGGACAGGCCCCGGCCCACCCTCTCCAGATAAATCGCAGTCTTACAGCCTATGTCACCTAGGAGGTCTCTGAACCCCAAACTGGATATTGTTCTTGGCATTCCTCCTGTAATAAGTGTTATGCTATTTGTAAAAGCCAAATGGATGAGAAGGAGGTGACTAGATTTCCTCTTGACTCCTCTAAACAAGCACATATAGTTCACAAACACATAGATATTCCCCATAATCCCAAGTCCTATTAGAAACATGAACGTTATTCCCTTGAAAAGAGGCAAAACCATTTCTTACTTCATAGGCAGAAAATCTCAGATATAGCAGACACTTTTTGAAGAAGGCAATTGTATGATGATATATATCTGCAAAGAAGTATTTCACAACAGCCTTTCCTGGGGTGTAGGAACAATTAGGATACATGTAACGATGCAGATTTTGTCCAAAGGACTATTTTTCTTAGGGGGTTAAGGATCATTCTACATGCTTTTAAAAGTCATCCTGATGCCATTATTCAAAAATCTAAGTTTTTAACCCTGATTTTTTTCTAAGCTCTATGCAATCAATACCAAGTTTCTTGATCAAATCCCTGATATCCCACCTATATTCAACCTCACCTTGGATACATTAAAGCTACACTCCCCCAGTCAGACTCTTCCCTGTCTTTTTGGTTTCATTCTCTATGTTTTTATCATTGGGATGTAAAAGTCGAGGATCACACTTGGCCTTTCTTCTTTCCAATACCCCATGCACAAGCATCTATAAAATCCAGTTCCCTGAATGTCTTTAACAAATATAAATTCAGCCATAGTTCAGTTTCTCAACATCTTTTGCTGCACCACGTTTGAGGCTGGATTTTGCTTTAGAGTTTTCCTCCTTTGACGACAACAGCTTCCCTTTTGTGTTCTCTGCACACCAGTAGGACTCGGTGGTTTCACGGCTTACTAACACCAGAGTCTCTGTAGTGCTCAGAGTGACATCCAGCTCCAACCTGCACAGAGGGAATCCAACAACTCAGTCAGAGGTATGCAGGAATGAGTTTCTAGCCTGAGAGAATGGGGTTACAGACAGCGTGGAGCCAGCGAGGCTGCCCTGGAAGAGCCAGGAAATGCTGCTGCAGGGTCATCAGCAGAGGGCTGACTTCCCACTGATGCCCTCGGGGGCTCTAAGGAGCCTGGGCCAGTTCTGCATGTGGTGGTGTTTGTCAGAGTGTTAGGATGAGAGGAAAGACCCTGCTAGGAGCTGTCAGGAGATGAAGGCAGTGTGTGAACCAGGAATCCCCAACAAAACCTCCTGTAGAAGAGTAGGCTGGGAGACATTTGGCATGAACCAATTCACCTGAGTGGGGCCATGCAGGCATTTTACACCTTACAGTGCCCTGGTGGGACAGTCACCTAGTCAGCTCTGCAGCCTGCTCTGTCTTTTCCCCACCTAGTCAGCAATTGGGCTGCTATGAGGTTTAAACTGCACGGCTCACTGCCACGCAGGCTTGAACAGGAGTTTACATTTTCCTGCTAGAATTCCAATTTCATGTCTCACCTGAGAACTTATGTAAAATATGGTCAATTTCTCCAGAAAAAATAAACCAGATTGTTAAAAAAAAATACTTATAATTTGAGTGAATCCTATATACATAGAATACAATTTTGCAATTCTTCCCCTCAGCTCCTGCTATTCATTAAAAATTGCTTGAGATTCCTCTGCTAAACGTCCCTGGCATAATAAAATGCAGAAAAACAGTTTGTATCCATCTTTGGCACCATGTAACCCTTGAAAACAGGAAGATTTATATTTCAATGCTGTTTCTTCCACTAACAAATGGGGAGAATAATAAATGCACCAAAGCCTTAAACAGCACAAAATCCTACATATCTACTGTGAAATGCCTAAGATACAAGCTCTAATGACCCAGCACAGCAGTTTCCACTAGTAAGTCACGGGTGAGAAGGAGCACACTCAATGGACATCATGGCCCAGGGGACTTATCAAATGTTTGTTTATTTCTTCTTCATTTTTGAGTTTTTCTCTTATTTTTAGCCCACTCCCATCTTCCCAAATGACACAGCTCTGAATCAAATTACGGAGGCACTTCTGAGACACATAATGCACTTCCCCTTCACTCTGACAGAATAGAGTGCAGACATCATCACAGGTTGATTTTACAACTACAGTCTAAACAGTTCTGAAGGCCCTGCATTCACAGAAAGATATCACCCCCACCTGGAATTAACCCCAACAGCTGGGCAGAACACGCATCGCTCCTGGGGAAAACATTCCAAGATAAATATGAGAGCATGCTCCTTGCTTCATGGAACTGAACTAAAGGCAAAGATATTTTTTGAAATTGTAATATCAAGTAAACAATTGAAAACATACTGGAATTCAACAAGATACACTAGGATTTTAAACGGTCATTGTTTCAGTAGGCACTCTGACAGACATATAAATGCGAATTTGACTCACATGTGGGGTCTAATGCTATGTGTCAGGACAAGCAACTTCAGGGTGGATGCAGAATGAATGCCTTCACATTAAACACAGTGCACTTAGGGACATAGAAACATAATGCAGGGGGGAAATTGTATCTTAGAAACCAAATAATACATCAAACACTAGGTCAAAAACCTAGTGTAAGCTACGATGGTGACAGAACCACTGCAGGACAATGTGGAGGCTGAAGAAACTGAGCTTTTCTAAAGGCAGACAAAGCTTCTAGCCTTCTCTCCCAGGACCCTCCACAGAGCTCTTGGATGACTCCTGATCCTGAACACAGGTCAAGGTGGCTCTGCCGTAGCTGAGGGACACCTGCTGTAAAGGCCCTCATCTTCCTGGCCCAGGTGCACACCTGCAGCTCCCAGCAGAAGGGTGAAGGTCCTGAGGCTGAGACACACTCAGCAGCCCCCTTGCTCAGTCACAGACAGTAAGACCGTGACCGCTGAGGGATGTCCCCTGAGCCCGTGAGCAAATCTGATCCTAGGGACCACTCACCTTGGTGCAGACTGCAGTCAACCTCCGTGTTGGTCCTTTGAACAAGATGCAGCTCTCCAGGTTGTATTTGTACCTTCTGGGTTTGTGGGGCTCTTGTCATTAACTACCACTGGGCTCCATGTCAGTGTTGTCACCTGTCAAAGAGAAGCGCCCTCTGCAGGAGCTCAGTCCCTGAGGTGTGCCTCTCCCTTCCCTCTACAATTACTGCATTTGTTTCCTTCAGACCTTAGCTCAGTCTTAATTGGGGCCTAATTGTTTGAGAAGAAGTTTGGAGATGAGCAAGTGATCAACCAGCCACATTCATGTGACTGTTTTCCATTTATTGGCTTCCCTTCAACTTCACAAAGTTCCACAGCTGAATCATAATGGGGCCACGTTGTGTCACACAGAGGGCCACTTCCCCTCATGTTCAAGGCCTTACCCATGCACAGGGATGTGGCACCTGAGGACCAGCACTGGGGACTCTGCTTTCAGAGCAGGCCCCAGCCAGGCTCCTGGGAAGGACAGGAGTCACCTTTCTCCACCTGTGCACTTGGGCAGTTCAAGGTCATAGCAACAAAAACATGGTGTTTCTAGAACCCCATGGCTAGATGCACCCACGTTCTCCTGTCAAAAGCCCAAACCTGCCATCAAGAAAATGCAAATCAAAATTACAGTGAGATGGCACCTCAGTTAGAATGGCATTCATCAAGAATAAAAATAGGAGTAGATTCTCTCAAAACTCTGAAAAAACAGGTAAATTCTTGCATTTTTGTAGACTAGAAATTAGTACAACCATGTTGGTAATCAATACAGACATTCCTTAAAAATCTACAAATGAACTATCATATGATACAGCTACAACACTCTGTGATTTTTTTTCCAAAAACTACCCCTATAACTAGCATAGTATAGTGACCCAACTGCATCAATATCTATAGCAGCACAATTCGCAACTTCCAAGTTAGGAAACCAGCCCCGGTGATCACCAACAGATGAATGGATTAAGAAAAAGTGTTGTGACAGGCCAGAGCCTAGCCTCTGGTGCAGGACCACCCCTTCTGACTAATGGACTACCATGGAGCCAAGATCCAGCCCAGGGGCTCACACCAGCCCACACAGGATGGGGGATCTCAGTAGGCCTGGTTCACCCCTCCCCCAGCATGGCAGACACAGCCAGAGCCTAGCCTCTGGTGCAGGACCTCCCCTTCCTACCAGCAGACTACTGTGGGAGGTCAAGACCAGTGGCCCTGATCCACCCACCCCAACTTACGCAGAACAGAGACCCAGGATGCAGTAGAATCCACTGAGGGACACCAGCAGGGTCTGGAGGCCCAACATCGAGGTGAGGTACAGACAATCTGCACAGGTCCTACAAGACTAGAGGGAGGAAACTGTACTATCCCAGATCCACACTGCAAGGAAGGAAGACACAGAGAGAACATGAGAACACAAGGGAGGAAAGTGCCCCAAACACACCAGGACCCTATATAACAGAACCCATGGACAGAGAAGTTGATGAAATGTCAGAGGAGGAGGTCAGAAGGTTCATAAGTAAGTGATCTGTGAATTAAAGAAAGACCTAAATGAGCAAATACAGGCAAAAATTGATCACTCCAACAATGAGATAAGAGAGTAAACCCAGGTAGCAAAAGATTACTTCAAGAGACAGAGACCCTGAAATAAAACAAGTCAGAAATCCTTGAAACAAAGGATACAATAAATCAGATAAAAAACTAAATAAAAAGAACAACCAACAGAGTAGATCTCTTGGAAGAAAGAACGTCAGACAATGAAGACAAAGTACAACCTGGAAAATAAAGTTGGTCACACAGTGAAGAAAGTCAGAAACCCTGAACAGAACATCCAAGAGCATCACTACCCTCCACTCTATGTGGACACAGTAAAACTCTTCCATGATTGAGGTCTCAGCATGAAGGTGTTGATACTCCTGAGAACCCACCCTCACCACCTACCTTTGCCTCCAGAACTATAACTAGATGCAAATCTAAGCAGCCCCTAGAGGTGAGGTACTGAGTGTGACCCACAGGGTGGTACTCTACATTTAGAAGGAAGTTCTTGAGTTTTCTCATTTATACAAGCAGAGGCCTGGGAAACAGGTGGGAATGGATTTTAAGGGTGTGGGATAAGAGTGGAAGGAACATAAACTTATATCATGCAGGATTTATTGATACTGGCCCATAAGAAGAGATACTAGATTTAATGTAATAGCTCACAGTGTTAAAAAAGTTTTAGTTGAAGTATGGGCCCAAAGATGGCCCACCACAAATGAGCTGAAATGCTGGACAACCCTTGATTTACTGTTGATGAGGGAATCCAGAGGCTCAGGGAGACTGGAATGCAGGAGTGGATCTGTCAGGTGTGACCTTCTCC